>NC_081310.1:147258146-147566812 GCF_026419965.1 Kogia breviceps | reverse complement strand
ATACTAATGAGCAGTGCTTTAAGTTACATGAAAATATCCATTTATGAAACAGACAGTTCAAATGTTTCCTCTTTGACCATGCTTAACTTGATCTTTTATCCTGAGCATGAAATAATTTGTTCCTCTCCTCTAAAGAATTTTGTGTTCCATTTGTTTGATAAGTAACTATGTAGTGCCTCAGGACATTTTTTTCTGTTCTTATAATATTTGTGGTTTTCAAATATTTTATGACCTTATTTTCTTTTTTTATCAAAATTTGTTTCCACATAAAAGTTGTAAATTATTTGAAGATAGGGATAAATATTAAATATTATTTATTAATATAATAATATATTAATAATCTAAATAATTATATTTAATAATATAATTAAATATAATATTTCTCTGTTGATTTTTAAAATTCTATTTTCTCTGTGTTTCATTTTGAATAGTCCTGATATTTGTGTTTTCAAGTTCACTAAACTTTATCTTCTATGGTATCTAATCTGATGTTAATCTGATCCAATGTATTTTTCATCTCATACATTGTAGATTTCAACTCTAGAAGTTTGATTTAGGTCTTTTTTAATGTCTTCAATGTCTCCACTTAATTTTTGAACTTGTGGAATATAGTTATAAAAGCTGTTTTAATGTTCTTGTCTGCTAATTCTAACATCTGTGTCAGTTCTGGGTCAGCTTTGATTGATTTTTCTCCTCATCAGGGGTCATATTTTCCTGCTTTTTGCATGCTGTATAATTTTTTATTTTATTTTATTTTTTATTTTTTTTAATTTTTTTTTTAAATTTTTTATTTTTTTGTGATATGCGGGCCTCTCACTGTTGTGGCCTCTCCCGTTGCGAAGCACAGGCTCCGGACACGCAGGCTCAGCGGCCATGGCTCACGGGCCCAGCCGCTCCGCGGCACGTGGGATCTTCCCGGACCGGGGCATGAACCCGTGTCCCCTGCATCGGCAGGCGGGCTCTCAACCACTGCGCCACCAGGGAAGCCCTGCATGCTGTATAATTTTTGATTGAATGTCAGACATTGTGAATTTTGCCGTATTGGATGCTGCATATTTTTGTTATTCCTGTAAATATTCTTTACTTGTTTTAGGATGTAGTTAAGTTGCTTAGAAACAGTTTGATTCTTTTGGGTCTTGCTACTAAGATTTGTTAGGCAGGACTGGAATAGTACTCAGTCTAGGGCCAGTTATTCCCCATGTCAGAGGAGAGACCTTTCTATGTACTCTCCCAATGCCTAAGGAATCATGAAGTTTTCTAGTTAGAAACATACTTTTGGATTTGTTCCCCCAGCCTTGAGTGACTGCCTCACACACATTCACTGATCAATATTCCACTCAAAATTCACTCCCTGTGAGTCTCTGTGAAGCTCTCTCCCCTATCTGGTATTCTGTCTCTCTCTTTTTTTTTTTAAACAATTAACACTTTTATTTATTGGTAAAATATAAAAATCCAGGTCTCTTAAATCAACACAATCTCTCCAAATATTTGGCTCAGGTCCTCTGTCTTATGGATTCTAGTTGCCTTGGTCTCCCCGGACTGTTAGCTCCATTTACCCACCTCAGGAGGTCCACTGAGTTTTCCCTGCCCCCGCACACCTCGACCTGGAGACTCCCTCAGGTAGTAAGCTGAGGGACTCATAGGACTCACTTATTTTGTTTCCCTTCTCTCAGAGATTATTGTCCTTGGTAGACTGTTATCCAGGTCTTGACAACTGTCCCTGTTACTCCGTCTTGGCCAGAAGTGGAAGTGATCCATTTTATTCTTTCTATCTAGAATTATCATCCATCCCCAGCTTACAAAGCTCGCCATCCCTCACCCCATGAGATTGGGTAAGGAGCCCTTCCACTGTGTCCCCATTATACCTGTGCTTACAATCAATAGCTTAGCACAGCACTCAGCTCTCTGTATTGTTATGGCAGTTTTTACTCTCTCTTTCTTTATTATATTTTATTTTCTTGAAGGCAGGGAATATCTCTTACATCTGGATTTTCAACACCTAATGTAGTCCCAGGCATTTAACAGTTGCTCCTAAGCATTTCTGGAATGAATGAATGAATGAATGAATAAATAAGATTCCACTTACAAAGTATCAGTTTATGAACAACTTTTTAAAAAAAAAAAAAAAACACAAAACAGGAATGAGATTAACGGTGTGTTTTCATGTATACAGTTTAAGACTTTAAAATTTCTAGATTATCAATTGTTTATGATGGCTTAGACCTGGTTTTTATCTGTTTATTTTCTGTAGCCTCTCATTAAAAGGTGTATAATGAAAGTTACCTAATTAATGCTTGAAATAAAATGTGGAAAGTAAAGGAACTAAGAACAGAATAACTATATTTTGTAGATAAACACAATGAAGACTAACTTTTCGGTAACCCACTTTATGGTTGTGGTGTATCCCAAGTCTGAAATTTACTGAGGTGGTGTTCTTATCTCAAGTGCCTTTTCCATGTTTGATGTGCTTGGATATCTGTTATCCAAGTAGACTACAGCTGGTCTGCAAATAGCTGTGAGTCTGTGCATTCTTATCAACTGGAGACAATTGACAGTGGATATGTACCATGGTCAAGTGCAAGTCCATACTATATTTGGGTCTTTTAGAGTCGGTAGAGTGAACTATATTTGGTAAGCCTCTTAAGACTATCTTGTTCTGTTTCCTCAGCACTTCTTGGTTACCAAAGGCACCTTTGGAGTCTCCCTATTCTTTTTTCACCATTCCACAGTTGACATGATGGAAGTAGCTTGAAGGCTTGTGTTCTTCTAGACTCAGTGTTTTTGTTTTGTTTTTTTCTGTGTATTAGGGATAATGAAATTTAAGGCAGGTTGCTTTGAGGATTAAATGAAGTAATAAATGTAAGTTGCCTATCACAGTTCTGGGCACATAGGACCCCCCTCCCACTTCTCCCCAACCTAATTTAAAAGGTAGCTCTCTGCCCCTGAAGTTGAACCATACTGACTGGCTACTAACGTACAGACACATGGCGTTATTCTATCTGTATCTCTCACTTACCAGCTTTTCCTTTTAGGTTTAATGTGTGTTCCTTTGCTTTTAGGCCAAATGCTGATTTTCCTAAAACAGTGTTTTTTCGACTTTAAGCACAGTCTTCTGCTTTTTTTTGTTTTTACTGCTCTTGCCTGGTGATCAAATTGTTTAAAGCCATCTTTGTCCTTCCTCCTTCTAATCCATGGCCAAGGCAGGGGGTGGCTTTAATTAACAGGAACACTCTGTATTAGCTAAGCAATTTCTCATTCTACCTCTCAGTTATTGATTAAATCTCTTGCTGATGCACAAATGAAGACTGGATGTATTTTGCATACTCTCCTAGAATGGCACAGTGATTCTGTGGCTAAACCAAGATTAGACCTTGCTAGTTCTAAAAAATCTGACTTTTCGCTTTAAAGAAACTGTGTTGCCTCCAAAACTGTGAGTTGAGTTTACCTTTCAAGTGTACTTTGTATTTAAATCTGATGATAGTCTTGTTTTGTCTTATTTAGATGAGAGTTTTGGATTCGTTTCTTTACTGGGCTGGTGCAGCTGCCCTGACGGTGACCTAGGCGGCATGTTTCTTGATGCTGTCAAGAATGCTAATTAAGATAGTTATTCTCTTTTGTCCTACTGTTTATGAAACTTGTAATTATGTCTATTAGATGGTAAGCTCAGTTATCTCCCACTATAATGAGCGGGGCTCTCTGTACACAAAGAAATGTTTGAATGCGTGAGTGTGTGAGCAAATAAATCAAGATGTTTATATTGTTACTGGTTTAAAAGCCTCCGGGTTACTGGTTTAAATATAAACAGTCTTAGCATGGGGGGTGGGATGATTGAACAAGAAATGAGACTGTTTGTTAGGATGGCCACGGCCTTAGGGTGCCTATGTACAGATTAGAAAAGGTGCCCCTACCAGTGCATGTCTGCCACCCCACGTCAGGATGCTTAGTGTGGCTGGCAGAGGGCTGGATGGATTTTTGTCTTCACCTGCTCCCTGGGTTGGGTGCCCTACTGCAGGGCGCAGCCAGCACAGTTGTATGAGGACCTTCTGATTTTTGTCTCAGTAGGGGTGTTGGTGTCAAGTGGTCTTCAGGAGGGCAGTTACCCTTACCCTAGTCGACGTTTCCTTGAGCAGGTCCCAGGAAGATGAAGAAGGCTCCCCCACCCCACCCCACCACTCTGTTCTGTCTTTGGGACTCTTTTGTGATGCTTCTGTCTGCCTCCTCATCTTCCAAATCCGTTTCTCTGTGACGTTTGTCTGTTCTGTTGAAGACTTGGAGCAGAATGCTGTTGTCAACGTGCCTTCCTGCTACCTGCGGCTTCATTAGTTTCTCCCATTTTGGTGGAATCAAGGCCAATCGCCCATGCTGGTGTTTGAGGTCCCACTTGTCCTGGCCTTACTCTAGCCATCAAATCACATTTCTTTCTGTTCTTCTTCAGACACTTCTTCTCAAGCCATTGATGGCAACAGGCTTACCACTCACACCTTATGGCCATGGCCCATGTGGTTCCCTTTGTCTGGATGCCCTCTCCTGCCCCTACACATTCTATAGAATCCTTTGTGTTCTTTTAAGCCCACTTTGGGTAGCTGTTCTTTGATGAGGATATACCATTCCTTCTCCTTGATCCCTTGAATCATTCTACAAAGCCTACTTGATTTTTTCAAACTAAATATTAAACATTAAATATATAATCAATGTTAGTGGATATTAACTCCTTAGATCGAGGCCCTGCACATAGTTTATGCTCAGTATTTAGCTATTGTTATACTCTGTTTGAATCACTTTAGCCATTCATTCACTCATTCATTCAACAGACATCCCCCCTGCAGGTGCTCTTCCAGGTCTGGGGATTCAGAAATGTGTAAGACCTGGAGCTCCAGTTCCCTGGAGAGAGATGCTGTCGTAGAAGGTGGGACAGTGTCTTCAAGGCTCTCCCAATCGTCATACTCTAGACTTCTAACGTGACTTCCTCCAGTGTTCTGGTTAGCATGAGGCAGTAGAAATAAAGGGTTCACACTGGGTGGATGTACTAGCTCTGACCTTCAGTCTCCACCTCTTAAAATAGGGAGAACAGGGTACGTGCCACATATCATTATGAACTAGGCCCTGGGTTAAGTGCTTTATGTTTGTGATTTAATGGAATTCTCAAAATATCCCTATGAGATATATCCTGTTAATATGCTTATTTTACAGATGAGGAACCAGGGACACAGAAGGGTTAAGAAAATGGCTTGCATGGTAGAGCTTTGAGCTGAACCCAGGTCTGTCAGAGGGCAGAAGCCACATTCTCATCATCATGTAGCATCATGATATGTCATGTGTTAAGATCCCAGGCACACAAGGTCAGAATAAATAGCTATTATTATTAATGTTATTACTATTATAATTCTAAAATTCAGGCCTTTCTTCACCGCACCAAGTAATGTACATCATAGTGGTTCAATAAAACTTTATTCGATTTAATTAGTTGTGGATTTTGTGTGTGGGGAGGTGGGTAACTGCCATCTCTAAAGAAATCCTTAATAGGAAAATATCTTAAAATGGGGAAAGTTAACCACAAAATATAGCAGCCAGAGAAGCAAACCAGTTAATGAGATTCTGTATTGGAAAGTTGGAAAGAAGCTAGAAAGAATTGAAGGGTACAATCTGGTGGTTGACAACATTTGAAAATACTCTGACCAGCAGACAGTGTTTTGAGCAAAAGAAATAGAGATGAGTCAGTTACATGGTTGTCCCTTACAATAATGACAGAGAGGAGGTGGGGCACAGTCTTTCAAGTTTAAAAAAGGATTTGTCCTTTTGCCATGTCTTCCCTTACCTGGACACAAAGCTGGTCATGGCCAAAAGGTTCTGTTCTGTCTGATGAAGTTTTGAAGGAATTAGGTTAGGTTTTCTTGAAGATGACTGGACCAGAAAATAAAAGTTTTTCTCTCTTTGGAGAGGAGCTTTACTCTGGGGAAGAGCACAAGCTGTCCAGGAGGACTCTGGGACGGTAGAGACCAGGAACTCCCATCCTTCCCCCACCTCCTCCCAGTGTTTCACCAGCAGAATGAGGACATTATTAAAGCTTTGTGATGAGACAAAGCCACACAATGAGACGTGGCTGCCAGCACGTTTATCTTTATGGTTCTCTTGAGTTTGGGAGTGAAATGAATGCTGCTACGTATGCAAATTGAGAGCAACATTTTCCACTTTGGTAATAGTCAGTCCTTTGGTTTTCTTTTGGATTTCAGCCCTTTCTCTCTCCTGTTGGGTATTGCTCTGTCCCAGCCTGCATAAATCTTCAGGAGGGCCTGAAAGCCAAGTTTGGATCCTAGATAGCCAAGAACATTCTGCAACAATGCCTAGTTACATTCTGAGACAGCTCTAGAGAGAATACCACTGCCCTGCTGTCCAGCATCTTGGGCTGACTGTGCTCAGGAAGAAGATACCAGAAGCCCCACAGAGCCCACACTGCACTGACAGACTTGCTGGAAGATTACCTTCCAGGAAGCAGTTTCCGCTTCCCTTGACTCCTTTTCCAGCACCCGTGTTTTGCAGAGGGGCTTATGATTGCTTTGCCATAGGACCCCTGGGAAATACAGTTTCTTTGGATTCTGCTTTGACTTAATGGCCTTCATCAATAAAGTGGGAAACTATCAGGATGTTGAGAAGGTGTTCAAAAGACTTGGGGGAATCTTGAAATACGAGTGTCCACCCCAGTTAGCCAGGAGGTCAGTCCTGGGGTTTCTGTGATAACATGGGGCTTGGGGGTGACAAGTCTAGGGTTGATTTTCTGTATTTGCTAAAGTTTGCTATAATAAAAATTCTAAATGGCATATTCTGTAAAGAAAGTGAATGTTAATGACATTTTAATTCAGCTGAAGTAATACATAATGGGTATCATATAATTTCTATTTATTATCATTTTTCACATTTCAGGATCTTTCTTCCTGTGAAGTTTCAATAAAACACTTAGAAATACATTTTACTTTGTTGTAGGCAGGATGTGTTTCAAGAGGCTTTCTTCGCCTCTGTGTCTGATCCATTTGCCAAATGTCTTGACTTTATATCTCCCATGACCCATTTGACCTTTCTGTGGTTGCGGGAGAGATGTATCTTTGAAAGTAGAATTTCGAGTAAAGAAAGCTAGCAGTTAGGGGTTGATGGCTAGGCTCTTTGGCTCCTTGTTAATTCTAGCTGGAAGCTACGTGCTGTCTCTTCTTAGGCCCCTTGATCTGCCACCGAGCATATCTTTTTCTTTCTTAGTGTGGATTCTGTCCCTTGGTGTAGATGGTATTTGTCATTTAACTCTGATATAAACATGTAGCCCCTCTGTGCCTCAGTGTCATTATCTGTAAAATGGGGCTATAGCATGTTTCCTGACCTCCTTCATGGTTACCATAAAGCTTGAGTGGTAACATACAAAGAAGCCTTTTAAGAATTATTAAGTGTAATATAAACATAAAGTGACATACAGTTAATTACAGGCTTTATGATTTCATTCTATTTTGTGACCTCATCAAGTTGGTCTCCTTTCAGCTCTATCAAGGCTGTCTCGTCATCTTCTTTTCTTTTCTTTTTAAAATAGATTTATTATTTTATTTTTGGCTGCATTGGGTCTGCATTGCTGCCGGTGGGCTTTCTCTAGTTGCAGCAAGTGGAGGCTACTCCTTGTGTGGTGCACAGGCTTCTCATCGCGGTGGCATCCCTTATTGCAGAGCATGGACTCTAGGCGCGTAGGCTTCAGTAGTTGCAGCAAGTGGGCTCAGTAGTTGTGGCTCACAGGCTCTAGAGCACAGGCTCAGTAGCTGCGGCACACGGACTTAGTTGCTCCACGACATGTGGGATCTTCCTGGACCAGGGTTTGAACCCATGTCCCCTGCATTGGCAGGCAGATTCTTTTATTTTTTTTTACAATTGACTTACAATATTATATTAGTTTCAGGTGTACAACATAGTGATTCAATATTTCTATACCTTATAAAACAATCACCACAATAAGTGTAGTTACTATCTGTTACCATACAGAGATATTCCAATAATATTGAGTATATTCTCTATGCTGTGTATTACATCCTTATGACTTATAATTGGAAGTTGTATTTCTTTTTTTAAAATTTATTTTTTTATACAGCAGGTTCTTATTAGTTATCCATTTTATACATATTAGTGTATATATGTCAATCCCAATCTCCCAAATCATCACACCACCACCACCACCCCTGCTGCTTTCTCCCCGTGGCATCCATACGTTTGTTCTCTACATTTGTGTCTCAATTTCTGCCCTGCAAACCGGTTCATCTATACCATTTTCTAGGTTCCACATGTATGTGTTAATATGTGATATTTGTTTTTCTCCTTCTGACTTACTTCACTCTGTATGACAGTCTCTAGATTCATCCATGTCTCTACAAATGAACCAATTTCATTCCTTTTAATGGCTGAGTAATATTCCGTTGTATATATGTACCACATCTTCTTTATCCATTCATCTGTTGCTGGGCATTTGGGTTGCTTCCATGACCTGGCTATTGTAAATAATGCTGCAGTGAACATTGGGGTACATGTGTCTTTTTGAATTATGGTTTTCTCAGGGTATATGCCCAGTAGTGGGATTGCTGGGTCATATGGTAATTCTATTTTTAGATTTTTAAGGAACTTCCATACTGTTCTCCATAGTGGCTGTATCAATTTACATTCCCACCAACAGTGCAAGAGGGTTGCCTTTTCTCCACACCCTCTCCAGCATTTGTTTGTAGATTTTCTAATGATGCCTATTCGAACTGGTGTGAGGTGGTACCTCATTGTAGTTTTGATTTGCATTTCTCTAATAATTAGTGATGTTGAGAAGCTTTTCATGTGCTTCTTGGCCATCTGTATGCCTTCTTTGGAGAAATGTCTGTTTAGGTCTTCTGCCCATTTTTGTATTGGGTTGCTTGTTTTTCTAATATTGAGCTGCATGAGCTGTTTATATATTTTGGAGATTAATCCTTGGGCCGTTGATTCATTAGCAAATATTTTCTCCCATTTTGAGGGTTGTCTTTTCGTCTTGTTTGTAGTTTCCTTTGCTGTGCAAAAGCTTTTAAGTTTCATTAGGTCCCATTTGTTTATTTTTGTTTTTATTTCCATTACTCTAGGAGGTGGATCCAAAAATATCTTGCTGTGATTTATGTCAAATAGTGTTCTTCCTATGTTTTCCTCTAAGAGTTTTATAGCGTCTGGTCTTTCATTTAGGTCTCTAATCCATTTTGAGTTTATTTTTATGTATGGTGTTAGGGTGTGTTCTAATTTCATTCTTTTACATGTAGCTGTCCAGTTTTCCCAGCACCACTTATTGAAGAGACTGTCTTTTCTCCATTGTATATCCTTGCCTCCTTTGTCATAGATCAGTTAACCACAGGTGCATGGGTTTAGCTCTGGGCTTTCTATCCTGTTCCAGTGATCTATGTTTCTTTTTTTGTGCCAGTACCATATTGTCTTGACTACTGTAGCTTTGTAGTATAGTCTGAAGTCAGGGAGTCTGATTCCTCCAGCTCCGTTTTTTTCCCTTAAGACTGCTTTGGCTATTAGGGGTCTTTTCTGTCTCCATACAAATTTTAAGATTTTTTTTGTTCTAGTTCTGTAAAAACTGCCATTAGTAATTTGATAGGGATTGCATTGAATCTGTAGATCGCTTTGGGTAGTGTAGTCATTTTCACAATATTGATTCTTCCAATCAAAGAACATGGTCTATCTCTCCATCTGTTGGTATCATCTTTAATTTTTTTCATCAGTGTCTTATAGTTTTCTGCATACAAGTCTTTTGTCTCCCTAGGTAGGTTTATTCCTAGGTATTTTATTCTTTTTGTTGCAATGGTAAATGGGAGTGTTTCCTTAATTTCTCTTTCATATTTTTCATCATTAGTGTATAGGAATGCAAGAGATTTCTGTGCATTAATTTTGTATCCTGCAACTTTACCAAATTCATTGATTAGCTCTAGTAGTTTTCTGGTGGCATCTTTAGGATTCTCTATGTATAGTATCATGTCATCTGCAAACAGTCACAGTTTTACTTCTTCTTTTCCAATTTGTATTCCTTTTATTTCTTTTTCTTCTCTGTTTGCTGTGGCTAGGACTTCCAATACTATGTTGAATAATAGTGTCAAGAGTGGACATCTTTGTCTTGTTCCTGATCTTAGAGGAAATGCTTTCAGTTTTTCACCATTGAGAATGATGTTTGCTGTGGCTTTCTTGTATATGGACTTTATTATGTTGAGGTAGGTTCCCTCTATGCCCACTTTCTGGAGAGTTTTTATCATAAATGGGTATTGAATTTTGTCAAAAACTTTTTCTGCATCTATTGAGATGATCATATGGTTTTTCTTCTTCAATTTGTTAATATAGTGTATCACATTGATTGATTTGCATATATTGAAGAATCTTTGCATCCCTGGGATAAATCTCACTTGGTTATGGTGTATGATCCTTTTAATGTGTTGTTGGATTCTGTTTGCTAGTATTTTGTTGAGGATTTTTGCATCTCTATTCATCAGTGATATTGGTCTGTAATTTTCTTCTTTTGTAGTATCTTTGTCTGGTTTTGGTATCAGGGTGATGTTAGCCTCAAAGAATGAGTTTGGGAGTGTTGCTTCCTCTGCAGTTTTTTGGAAGAGTTTGAAAAGGATGGGTGTTAGCTCTTCTCTAAATGTTTGATAGAATTCACCTGTGAAGCCATCTGGTCCTGTTCTTTTGTTTGTTGGAAGATTTTTAATCACAGTTTCAATTTGGTTACTTGTGATTGGTCTGTTCATATTTTCTGTTTCTTCCTGGTTCAGTCTTGGAAGGTTATACCTCTGTAAAAATGAGTCCATTTCTACCAGGTTGTCCATTTTATTGGCATAGAGTTGCTTGTAGTAGTCTCTTAGGATGCTTTGTATTTCTGTGGTATCTGTTGTAACTTCTCCTTTTTCATTTCTAATTTTATTGATTTCAGTCCTCTCCCTCTTTTTCTTGATGAGTCTGGCTAATGGTTTATCAATTTTGTTTATCTTCTGAAAGAACCAGCTTTTAGTTTTATTAATCTTTGCTATTGTTTTCTTTGTTTCTATTTCATTTATTTCAGCTCTGATCTTTATGATTTATTTCCTTCTGCAAACTTTGGTTTTTGTTTGTTCTTCTTTCTCTAATTCCTTTAGGTGTAAGGTTAGATTGTTTATTTGATATTTTTCTTGTTTGTTGAGGTAGGCTTGTATTGCTATAAACTTTCCTCTTAGAACTGCTTTTGCTGCATCCCATAGGTTTTGGATTGTCGTGTTTTCATTGTCATTTGTATCTAGGTATTTTTTGATTTCCTCTTTGATTTCTTCAGGAATCTCTTGGTTATTTAATAACGTATTGTTTAGCCTCCATGTGTTTGTGTTTTTTACGTTTTTTTCCCTGTAATTCATTTGTAATCTCATAGTGTAGTGGTCAGAAAAGATGCTTGATATGATTTTAATTTTCTTAAATTTATTGAGGCTTGATTTGTGACCCAAGATGTGATCTATCCTGGAGAATGTTCCGTGCACACTTGAGAAGAAAGTGTAATCTGCTGGTTTTGGATGGAATGTCCTATAAATATCAGTTAAATCTATCTGGTCTATTGTGTCATTTAAAGCTTGTGTTTCCGTATTAATTTTCTGTTTGGATGATCTGTCCATTGGTGTAAGTGACGTATTAAAGTCCCCCACTATTATTGTGTTACTGTCGATTTCCTCCTTTATAGCTGTTAGCAGTTGCCTTATGTATTGAGGTGCCCCTTTGTTGGGTGCATATATATTTATAATTGTTATATCTTCTTCTTGGATTAGTCCCTTGATCGTTATGTAGTGTCCTTCCTCATCTCTTGTAACATTCTTTATTTTAAAGTCTATTTTATCTGATGTGAGTATTGCTACTCATATCCAATAAAATATGAGATTTCTTTTCATTTCCATTTGCATGGAATATCTTTTTCCATTCCCTCACTTTCAGTCTATATGTGTCCCTAGGTCTGAAGTGAGTCTCTTGTAGACAGCATATATATGGGTCTTATTTTTGTATCCATTCAGCGAGCCTGTATCTTGTGGTTGGAACATTTAATCCATTCACGTTTAAGGTAATTATCGATATGTGTGTTCCTATGACCATTTTCTTAATTGTTTTGGGTTTTTTTTTGTAGGTCCTTTTCTTCTCTTGTGTTTCCCACGTAGAGAAGTTCCTTTAGCGTTTGTTGTAGAGCTGGTCTGGTGGTGCTGAATTCTCTTAGCTTTTGCTTGTCTGTAAAGCTTTTGATTTCTCCGTAGAATCTGAATGAGATCCTTGCTGGGTAGAGTAATCTTGGTTGTAGGTTCTTCCCTTTCATCACTTTAAATATGTCATGCCACTCCCTTCTGGCTTGTAGAGTTTCTGCTGAGAAATCATCTGTTAACCTTATGGGAGTTCCCTTGTATATTATTTATCTTTTTTCCCTTGCTGCTTTCAGTAATTTTTCTTTGTCTTTAATTTTTGCCAGTTTGATTACTATGTGTCTTGGCGTGTTTCTCCTTGGGTTTATCCTGTATGGGACTCACTGTGTTTCCTGGACTTGGGTGGCTATTTCCTTTCCCATGTTAGGGAAGCTTTCGACTATAATCTCTTCAAATATTTTCTCAGGTCCTTTCTTTGTCTCTTCTCCTTCTGGGACCCCTATAATGTGAATGTTGTTGTGTTTAATGTTGTCCCAGAGGTCTCTTAGGCTGTCTTCATTTCTTTTCATTCTTTTTTCTTTGTTCTGTTCCACAGCAGTGAATCCCACCATTCTGTCTTCCAGGTCACTTATCCGTTCTTCTGCCTCCGTTATTCTGCTATTGATTCCTTGTAGCATATTTTTCATTTCAGTTATTGTATTGTTCATTTCTGTTTGTTCTTTAATTTTTTTAGGTCTTTGTTAAACATTTCTTGCATCTTCTCGATCTTTGCCTCCATTCTTTTTCCGAGATCCTGGATCATTGTCACTCTCATTATTCTGAATTCTGTTTCTGGTAGGTTGCCTATCTCCATTTCATTTAGTTGTTTTTCTGGGGTTTTATCTTGTTCCTTCATCTGGTACATAGCCCTCTGTCTTTTCATCTTGTCTATCTTTCTGTGAATGTTGTTTTTGTTCCACAGGCTGCAGTATTGTAGTTCTTCTTGCTTCTGCTGTCTTCCCTCTGGTGGATGAGGCTATCTAAGAGGCTTGTGCAGGCTTCCTGATGGGAGGGACTGGTGGTGGGTAGATCTGGCTGTTGCTCAGGTGGACAGAGCTCAGTAAAACTGTAATCTGCTTGTCTGCTAATGAGTGGGGCTGGCTACACTCCCTGTTGGTTGTTTGGCCGGAGGTGACCCAACACTGGAGCCTACCCCACTCTTTGTTGTGGCTAATGGCAGACTCTAGGAGGGCTCACACCAAGGAGTATGTCCTAGAACTTCTGCTGCCAATGTCCTTGTCCTCATGGTTAGCCACAGCCACCCCCCACCTCTGCAGGAGACCCTCCAATACTAGCAGGTAGGTCTGGTTCAGTCTCCTATGGGGTCACTGCTCCTTCTCCTGGGTCCTGATGCACACACTACTTTGTGTGTGCCCTCCAAGAGTGGAGTCTCTGTTTCCCCCAGTCCCGTCGAAGTCCTGCAATCAAATCCCGCTAGCCTTCTAAGTCTGACTCTCTAGGAATTCCTTCTCCTGTTTCTGGACCCCCAGGTTGGGAAGCCTGATGTGGGACTCAGAACCTTCACTCCAGTGGGTGGACTTCTGTGGTATAAGTGTTCTCCAGTTTTTAAGTCATCCACCCAGCAGTTATGGGATTTGATTTTATTGTGATTGTGCCCCTTCTACTGTCTCATTGTGGCTTCTCCTTTATCTTTGGATGTGGGGTATCTTTTTTGGTGAGATCCAGTGTCTTCCTGTTGATGATTGTTCAGCAGTTAGTTGTGAGTGGCAGGTGGATTCTTAACCAGTGTGCCACCAGGGAAGTCCCTCATCATCTTCTTTTAGAAAAGTTAAATGCTTATTGAATTTCACAAAGCAAGTTGGCACAAGAGCTCAGGTCTCCTGACTCACAGACCAGCAGAATGCTTAGATTTGATTTCTGCTTTGCTTTATCATTTGTGTCATCTTTTCAGTGAATGAGGATAACTATCTCTTTTGGAGGGTTAAAATAGTACCTTAGAAGTAGCAAAGAGTACTACATCACTTTGGTTCTTTTTAACCCTCTTTTTTTGTTGCCTTCTTTGTCTACATATCCTGGGCTGTCATGAAGGTAGAGAGACATTAATGACAAGTTCTGGGCTCCAGGGGTTGACAATCTAGTGGAAGGAGGCTGATGAACAAATAAACCTCCAAGAATCTGAGTTCTTGGCTCTGCTACTTACTTGCAGGGTCTATCTGGGCAAGTCATGCACTCTCTGGGTTCAGGTTTCCCAGCTGCCCGGTGAGAGTACTGGACTAGATGTACAGGATTGCCATGCTCATTAAGGCCTCTTCTAATTTGTCACCATCTATGGTCTATGAGAGTGCAAAGCTATGTGCCGGCCAAGTCTTCACAAGCTGAAATAGAGGAAAGCTATTAATCTGATCGCATATTTTTCTTAATTATTATTTGTGATAAAGTTCTCAGGCTGATTACATTTTCTAACACCCAACACTACCATTGTAGTGGTGATACAGGTGGTGATACTTGTTCAGTTAACCAAATGTCAACTTTGCAACGATAGCAGACATGAACATCTGATGATGATTTAATAAAGGACATTAATTACTTAATGCCAGCATTCACTACTATTTCTGAAGTTCTCTAGTGCTTTTCTAACATGAACTTTCATTATATTAGGTCATCTTCCTTTTTTCCTAAAAAAGACCATAGAATAATTGTAGCTAACATTTATTTTGTATTTGCCTATGTACTAGGTAGATGTTGCTCTAAGTGCTTTCCTTATAAAGACTCATTTAATCTTTACCACATTTTGAAGCAGGTGTTATTATCAATCCCTGTCTTATAGATGAGGGAACTGAGGTACAGAGGAATAATTAAAACCTGTTCCAAGATTACACCACAATGAAGACACAGAGGCAAAATTGGAACTTGGGTAGTCAGCCTCTAGCAGCTACTGTTTTCATGGCTGGACCATTGCCTACATGAAAGCTGCTTGCCCTTAGCTCATGTCAGAGAAGCTGGAGAGACTCACTTGTTAAGAAGCCACAAAATAAGAAAGCAGTTGAATCATCTTATCTGCAGCTGTAAACTTGGCCAGATCCTCAAGTGTAACGTCTCTTATTATGTGCCAGGGTTCTCAGTCTGGATTCTGTGTCTCAGGTGACTCATGAACGTTTGGGAACTTGTGTTAATTGTATTTATGTGTCCATGTGTGTTGTTATGGTGTGAGTTGGGGGGTAGGCTGCTTGTTGGTTTCCTGCACATTACCAGAGGGGGCTCCCTACCCTGTTTTTGGCAGAATTCTAGCTGTGCAGGTCCTCCTCAGCCCTAAATCTGGATTAATGCTCTGGGACTGGAAGTTTGAGCGTAACTACCCATTGAACGATTGAGTGGCTGTAGGAACCTAGGAGGACCAGACTTTCCAAAAGTTCCTCTACCCCTCAGAGCTGTGTTGCCTAGATGCAGTTGGACAATGCCCTTTTCTCTCCGTGAAACCTTCCAAAATTTTCAATCATTTTTTTTCCTCTCAGAATTTTGGAAACTCAAGATTTTGAGACTTTTTGTTTTGTTGCATTTTCTCTCTTCCTTACTGGCTTTATTCAGAAATCGGATGTTCATAAGCTTTTTATTACTTAGCCAATCCATGAGTTCAGTTTCCCATTTAACTTTTATGAATGTTTTCTTTATCAAGATGTGTCCTTTCAAAACCTTGTAAAGAATGTTTTACCACATACTAACATAAGAATGGAGTGGTAAAACTAGAAAATCCGACAGGAAACACACACAGACGCAAGCATCCCCATAGGCAATTTAGCATCAGTTCACAGAAATTGAGTTTACCTATTAAGGAAAACATTTAAAGATGTTATCATTTTGATAGTTGTGTTAATTTGTATTCCCTATTCTGTCCTGGTCTCTGATTATAGTTGATTATGAAGTTCTTTTTAGGGGTGAAAATGGGTCACACATTATGCTGGTCCAGATATTCGAGAGAGGACAACATTCTACTACATAATAGTAGAATACTACATACTACTATATACTAGTTTTGTTATGTTTTTGGTTCAGATGAGTAATATAACTAGCCTGTTTCTTTTGTTTGCTGTAATCTGGAAAACTTTACCATCTGTCTTAGTCTTTTGCAGTACAACAAACTTTTAATGTTGTTTCAGTGTGATTTCCTTTAATGATGTTAAGGCTTTGCTTTTGCAGACAGGCTGGGGTTCAGATCCCACCTCTGTAATTTACAAGCTGTGTTAATTTGGGCAAGTTTATTTAATCTCTTGGAATCCTCTTTTCCGCATCTATAAAAGGGGAAAGTAATAATTGTATGCTACTTAAAGGGTTGTGAGGAGTAATATCAGCCTATACTTTTACCATAGGCTTTTCACACAGTAAACATTTGCTAGATGATTTTGTTGATTGGTTGACTGTTATTATTGTTGGTGTTGTTGTGGTCATTATAACAATATATCGTAATATAATATAATCATTATTGTTATCATCATATCATACTATATGTATAATATACCTGGTAGGCTGCCTGGCACATAGTAGGCACCAGACAAATATTTTATTGGCTTTGACTGGACATAGCGAGATTTGGTGACTGAATCAGAGGTGTCCAGTGGTCCCATTTTATTTATTAGATTAACTAGGATGAAATTGTTGAATGGAATGAATGATGGCTCTACCTTTAAGTCCCCGAACTTCATAGCAAGGTGATCTTGACAGCAAACAATGAAACGTTGCAAGTCTGGTGGAGAAAAGAAACAACCGGGACTTCCCTGGTGGTCCAGTGGTAAAGAATCTGCCTTACAATGCAGGGGACATGGGTTCGATCCCTGGTCGGGGAACTAAGATCCCACAAGCCGCGGGGCAATTAAGCCTGCACGCCACAACTGGTGAGTTCGCGTGCCTCAGTGAGCGAGCCCACGCGCTCTGGAGCCTGTGTGCCACACCTAGAGAGAGGAAACCCACGCGCCGCAACAAAGAGCTCGAGCACCACAACAAAAGATCCCACGTGCCTCAACTAAGACCGGATGCAGCCAAGAATAAATAAAATAAATAAATAAATAATAAATCTTAAAAAACAACAACAATAGCAACTACCTTGAGGCTATTTCAAGGAGCAGCAGTTGTCTGTCATCCCGATTGCTGACATTTTGTTTCTCTCCCTTGAACGAGGAAAGTGGAATGGGGTAGAAAGGTTACTGGTTGTGTTCATTAATTTTCTTTCCAGAACTGCCACGTGTCACCAGATTGCCCCCCGGCACCAGTGCTGTTTGGCGGTCTTCTCTTTGCCCACAAGAAGCCAAAATGTTAAATTGGTGGCGCTGACTAGATCTGACAGAGAAATGCTTCACGTCTGGCCTGGATGTCTAAGTGAATTTAGTGTACTCCTTGTGGTCTGGGGCAAATGCTGGAAGCTATTAGGATTCTGAACAAAACCCTCCATTCAAAAACTGCTCGTTTCCTGCTGGGGTAATCCAAGTATCAAACATGAAGAAATCTGGGCACAGAGAATGTGGCAGTTCCGTGCAGAACACACCGAGGTGTCTACGACAGCTCCTCCAGTGACTGAGACTGTTACTTCCACTTGATTATCTCAAACCAGAGGTTTCTTTTGAAAATCAGAGCACCACATTTCCTACGTCAAGTATGGATGAGAACTGGTTGAATTTCTTGTCAGTCAAATATAGGACTGGGAAGCTTTCTCCTTCCCTTGAAGTTCTAGAGACCTCAGTTTTTGTTTTTGGTTTAGTTTTTCTGTTTTCCAATTCTTTCCTTTCAAGTTTCCTTCCAAAATCAGAGAGTATCATTAGCTACAGAGTCTACTTTTTTAGACTTGGCCTGGTCAGTGGCTGGAAACTATTTTATTTAGAAAGCTTTATGGAGAAGCTATGGTTTATCTCATGAAATATCTGAGTTTGTCATATACTGTTTCCTTTCTGTACTGAAATTTATTTTCTGTGAAATTCCAGGTGTTCTTTTGCATAGACTTGAAAGGAATAGAGTTGATAGTTCAGGGTTTTTTCCTAAGAAGAATATTTTTTTGTGATGGATTAATTGAGGATGAAATCAGATAACATAGGTGAAATCACTGGGTATGCACAGTGAAAACCATTACCGTAATGAATTTTAGTTACACTCTGTTGTACAGCCGGTTTTGAATGGTGTGATGTTGAAGCTGGTAAACTGTTCTGCTTCTGCACTTATCAGACTGATGGGAATTCTTTTCTTAGACACTCTCACTCCTGCTAGACTGGAAACTTCTAGAGAACAGGGACAAAGCCTTATTCATCATTGTATTCCTAGTTCACAGCACCACATTAGACACACAATTAATGCTTTTTAAAAATGAATGAATGAATAAGACATTTTTACAAAACTTGAATGGTCAACCAGGTGGTTGGACAAAATAAAGCGTTAGAGTCAGTTTATGGGACTTCCTCTTATGTATTCAGCCTCATTTTCAGCTTCTATCTATGCTTTGATTCATTCTACTAGATGGTTTATGTAGCGAGTCTGGTTTTCTTTCGTCATTAAGGAATTGAGCTACATTACTTAATAGTCCCAGTCATGTTCCTTTTCCCAAAGAATCTGTTTGAGATGTGAAATACATGAAATGATAATGTCAAATGGGAAAAATTAACCTATTCTAATGACTTTTAAGGAGTTCTAACTAGCAAGCAGCTCCCTTGTCAGTAGACAGCAGTCCTGTGTTATGTCAGGGGTAACATGGTCGTTTGCTTTCAGAGAGCTTTTTGTCTTTTCTTCCAAGTTATGCTGACTTCTCAGATGAAAATATTCCCCTTCTATTAAAAGTCAGAGCAAATTTATGAACCTGCTCTTGACCACTTGTCCTTTACGCTTTAAAGGAAAAAATAAATCTAGATTAAGATTCATAGGTTACTGTTGGACCATGTAAATGGTGGTCAGGGGCCAAATATTCCACCTTTCTTGGTTTGCCTATCTTTTCCTGCTTCGGGCTGTTGGGGAGGGGGTATCAAAGCTTGTGGGGTGAAGGCTGCTGCAGGGAATGGTAATGTAGTTAGTTCACTTTACAGGTACAAGCTGTTGCTCTCATGCTCTGGCACCACACAGGAGGCCCCAGGTTGGGTTGAGGTGAGGCTGCGGATGGGAGAGTAGCTGTGGCCCGTCAGGACGAATCAAGGTGGGCCGTGTGAAAAGGAAGACATTCTGTAATTAAAGGTCCAGAAAAATATTAGTGGTATCTTATGTTACTATGACAATTGCCCTTTCTACCTGTCCCCATGGGTTTTCTGTCATTTTATCATTCATTCAACAAGGATTCATTCAATACGTACTCTGTATTCTGTTTGCCATATATTTCAGGGATTACTTAAATGGCTCATAAATGAGTGTGTGATGACTCAGACATGGGTCTGGTCTTCCAGGATCTTGTCACCTAGAAAGAGAGATAACTATGAAGTAGAGAGTAACCAGGCAATGGGGTATGACAGGATGCAGAACAAAGGGCTTTGGAATCTGAAAGACTTGCATTCAAGTTCAGGATCTACCACTGTTTAGCTCTTTTGGCTTTGGACAAGTTACTTAGTCTGATTCAAGTTTGGTTTCTCAACCTTTAAGTTGTGACTAATACATTCCATTCCTGGAATGGTTGCTTTAGGATTTGAAAAAGCTATGCAGAGGGCTTGGTTCAGAGCAGGCCCTTCATGAATGGCAGCTCTCATTATCTTATTATAATAGGCCGGATACAAATATGTGAGCTTAGAGGAGAAGGTCACTGGATGGCGGGGAGAGAAGTGAGAGTATCAGAGGGTGGACCAGGAGTTTCAGGTGGGACAGGTGTCTGAGCTGAGCTTGCGAAGATGAGTAGGATTGGGGCATGTGGTGAGGGGAACAGAGAAGAAACAGAATTTAAGACTTGTTATGTATTTTTACACATTTTTGTTTGTTTTAAGCAAATAGGCACTCATTTTGCATCACTTTTATTTGCAGTATGTGAATCAAATCATCATGTTACTGAAACGTTACCATGAATCCCAGTGCCAAGAATTGTGTATTTCTTCTGTTTTCTTTTGTGGTCCCCTAGAGCCCTCAATAAACAGCATCTACTGAATGACTGCAGAGGTTCACGACCTGGCTGTTTTGAAATCTCTGCATTAGAGGGAATGTCCCTTTGAATCCACTGTACCAACAGAGGTGTTTTGGAAAAGATGCTCAGCTCCTAAATTCTAGTTGTTTCTTAGAACAGTGAAAGCCTAGAGGTATTAGAGCAGGTTCATAACCTGTGGGCTCATGCAGGGCAAAACCTGGACTATGATAATGATGGTTGTGGTTATTATTAATTATTTGGAGCTTCTAATAATCCAGAATTTTAATTTGTCAAGGACACCTCACTC
The DNA here is from genome assembly GCF_026419965.1 of Kogia breviceps. Taxonomy (NCBI): domain Eukaryota; kingdom Metazoa; phylum Chordata; class Mammalia; order Artiodactyla; family Physeteridae; genus Kogia; species Kogia breviceps. Next base: position 147,546,276 of record NC_081310.1, on the reverse strand, counting down.
CTCGGTGAATCTGAATACGCTGCCCTCAGCCCAGTGTTCTTCCACACTGGCCTGCAACAGATTTTGACTAGGCCAGCTTTGGCCTTTCTGCCCAAAGCTGTGTGTCTGTGTGTCTGGGTGTCTGGCCTCTGTGCCATCCTGCCAAGTCCTTGAGATAAACTGCGCTTTACTATCTCTTGTCAGGCCTGCTAAGAGAGGGACTTGTGCCCTTCAGAAAAGTATACGAAGAAGGTCTTCACTGCAAATCTGATTCACAGTGTTCTCTCCTCTTTGCATGCTGTGAACTACATCTTGCTCTTCTCCATATATTTTTAATAATAATAATAATTTTTTTTCCAGTACACAGCTTAGCTTTGTGGTGCTGGGTTGTTAGGAATCCAATGTTTGTTCACCGTAACTGTAATTTTGCTGTTTTTCTCCTCAGAGTAGGAAAGCAGTACTTGTGGAATACCTCATTCTATTATTTAAGAACACTTGTCAAGCTCCCAAAAGAGGTAGTGTGTTGTCCATAAGATTTGGGCCTAGAGGCATGATCAAAAGGAACCTTGCAACTGGACATGGTTCCTTTTGAGGTGGAGAGAGGTAAGTGAGTAACCCCAGATAGGCATCCTAACTCAGAATTTTCTAAATGACTGATGCTTGGCTGATATGTTATAAAGCTAATTTGTTCATACTTGTGTCACATAATTATATACCCTGTTTATAATATGCTCTTGAATGATGATTTATTTCACACAAATATTATAACAGAAACTGAACTCAAAGCACAAGGAAAAATGTATGGAGGTTCATCATTTGTAGAAATCAAACTTTTTATATATGTCTGGGTTCCTTTCTAGTCCCTGTCCACATATCCATAACAGTATGGTTGGAACCATACTGTTGATATCCCGGGGTGTTCTACTCTCCCCAGCTCCCCCCTCCACACACGTCATTCTATTATTCACATATGCTTTCAAAAATAAGTATATCTACATGCAGACATTTAGGTCTCTTATAGAACCTGTGGTTTAAATTCTGAACATCTAGAGGAGGCTCCCACCATGACCACACCCAGGTACTTTCTTTTCTTCGCTTGGTAGTGACAAGAGGAATTAGGGGCAGTGGCAAGAGGGAACTACCCAGAGTCCATTGTCCACGGCTGTCTTTGGTGCTTTCATCAGAAACCTAGAGGCATCCTCTGTCAGAGTGAAACCTCTTTGCCTTTCGTATTCAAAGAAAAGACTTTAGAAGGGAATATTTGAGGGGCTCTGGGACATTCAGGAGGTAGGTTCCTACATTATTACTTTAAGTGGAGGAAGTTAGGTGCAGGTAAATGGTGACTAAGAGAACCAGTACCTTCGCTTATTTGGCAATGCTTTTGTGCTTGGGTTTCAATACTTGTGATGCTGTAGGTGTTCTCTCTCTCTCTCTCTCTCTCTCTCTCTCTCTCTCTCTCTCCCTCCCTCCCTCCCTCCCTCCCCCTCTCCCCTAAGAATGTACAGCATCACTTTAGAGACTGATGATAGGGATGTCAGGGGAATAAGATGGTAACTTGAAACTTTCCAAAAGTACCCGAGGTGGCCACAGTGCATATGATATTTTCCAAAGGGAGCCGGAAGGAGCTAGAAATGCAGTTGGGGGTGACAGAGAGGGGAACCAGTGGAGTGGAGAAGAGAAGTGGCTTTGAAGTCAGACAGTGGGTAGAGTTCAAATCTTTGCTCTGGCACTAGTTTGGTGGCCTTGGGCAAATTTCTTAATGTTTCTAAATCCTTCTAAGAGGAAGCTAATTACTGTGCCCACCTCACAAGGTTGTGGTGAGGATTGAATTGGGTAATGTAAATAATGCACAATGCCTGACATAAATAGTAAGCACTCAGTGAATGGGAAGCATTATTACTATTGTTATTTCCTGTTTCACGTTATAATCTTATAGCTTTCCAAACTGGTATCTCTGGACTAAGGTAGTAATGGGGTTTGTAGGTCATTTTTGGTATTTCAAAGTCTGAGAAAAGTACACAGTTCTGCTCATTGTAATAAGCACATGGGAGAGTTTTTTGAAACATGGCATCCATGGGGGAAGAATACTGGAAGGGGTCCTTGGTGTTGAAAACGTTGAGTCTTCTGACTCAGGAAGTTAGCAAGTTCTTTAATAAAGCTTGTGGTTTTCTAGTACTAATGGGAGTAAATAGAGTATGACTTGCACAAAGACCTTGATTGATTGGTACAAACGATCATCCCCTGTGGAACATCAGAAGTCTCTGGAATCCCCAGTGCTCAGTTGTGTTAACTGGCTTGTTGAACATGCTATCACTGCCAAGTGTGTTCTTGGAAACTGGAACCACTGAGAAAACTGCTAGGCAAATGGAAACCGGTTTCTCTATCCAACTTGGTAGAGCATTTGCTCTAGGCAACCAGACAGGCTCCAGGAGACGTTTGTCTTTATAGTGCCTTTTTTTAAAGCTGTAATTTAAACTGACATCACTTGATTTTGACATTGCAATAAGGTCTCTGTAGACAACGTTATGTTCATTTTCCCATGCACATCCTCACTGGAGATTGATGGATTTACACCAGAATGGAAACTGGTTGGAACAGAAAATATCCAGAAAATGGTTAGGGAGCTTGAAGCTTTTTGAAACTGGGCACAGCATGCATTAAGTCATTATTGTTTTAATGAAACTTGTCTTAGCTGAGGTCTCTTAACCACTTGTTTTCTAGTTTTAATATTGAGTCACTGATTTACACTAATGAGATGCTGTCAAGATTAAACACCAATCTTATATGGTGTTTGCCAAAGCGTAAGATCTAACCTGAGATGTGGCTTTGAAAAATCCTTTGTATTAAACTTGTGGAGAAATAGAAACAAACAAACCGCCTGGTTTCAACAGAAACTGTCAACATACACATCTGGGAAGAAATTCATGGTAAATATGTTTTATATTATAACAGGGTGGTCTACAGTAGGGTCCCATCAGTAAACAGCTAAATGTCACCCTTCCCTCAGTTTGCATACTTACGAGTCTGGCATGAAAGGCTTTTCCCATCAGCTTTTGATGATCTTGTCTGTGGATCATCCACGATGAGAAGTGTCTCTTAAAAAAGGGAAGCAGCAGACAGCAAGGCAGAATAGAAAGAACATAGGTGTTGGAGCTAAACACATGTAGGCCCAAGTCCCAGGTCGCTTCTTTTCCAGTTGTGTGGCCACATAAATTTCGTAACCTCCTTTTGTCTTGATTTTTCTTCATGGTGGTGATATTTATAGGGCACTGCTGTTGAAAGGCTTAGTAGAGGAGATTCAAGTAGACAATGCAGCACCTCACATATAGTTGGTGCTCACTTAAAGGTCAGTTTAAACACACACACACACATTACCCAATGGAGTTCTTCCCAGATCTGTTCAAGGCCACCCAGACTTTCTTGGCCTTCTCTCCCATTATCAGTTAATGTATATTCTTGAAGGCAGGCTGATTTCATCATTGGTTTGGAGGGAGGAAAATAATTAGGAAGGCAAGCCTACTGCAAGGGAACCTATCTATCTTGCTGCAGGATCAAATACAAATGGTTTTCAGACTGCCCATTATTTCTCTTTCACTTCTTCCCTTCATTAGTGGTGCTAATGGAGACATAATTATCTTCTTACTTTTTTAAGTCATAATCTCTTGGTCTCCTCCAATCCCACAATAGTGGAAATATGTTGCCTTTTTATGATCTCTTTTGGCTTCCCAAACCCAAAGAAAGCTGGAGAGAGATGATGACCTGAGAGGTTTCCATTGCCAAGGTTATCAGGGTATATTTATGATTTTTGTTTTTATGAAGACCATATTCCTATAGAGAACTATTCTCCCTGACTCTCTCTCTCTCCCAACTGGAATTGGAGATAATGGTAAGTGATGGGAGATATACACTCTGAACTGCTTTCATCAAATCCTGCCTTGATGTCTCTTTGCACTTAGTTCTGAGGTCATTGGTGCTCCATGGAGACTTGCCCTCCACTGATACGTTTGGTCCTAGATTCAGGGTGGAGTTGGATGCTTCTGTTTGAGTGATTCTAACTCCTGCTAAATGGTGTTTCTGTTTCAAAGAGTATTGTAAAATTTGGAGCAAGGTATTTTTTTGCTGGGAGATATTGTTTCTTTTCTTAGTGTATTCTCCACTTTCACTCCTCCAAACCATTCTTTAAAAAACAAAACAAAACATACAAAAGCCTATATTGAGAAAACATCCTGAAAGAGTGAGCAGCCTAGGTCAAAGCCTTTTCCTGATACATGGTAGAATCCTGTTACCGTCCTTTTGATTGACTAATTTCAATTGTTTTAGACTGATTCATGCCAATCTCTCAGTCACATTGATGGAGACAAAAAGAAAAAAGGTATCATTAAAAACTCTCAGAATTGGTTCAGGAAAAATATTCTTTACCTATGGAAAATTCATTATCCTGTCTAGAAGAATGCCTTGAAAGAGCATAAGATTTTTAGGCCTTTTATATCTTTTACCAAATAATACATTGTTCAAAAAAAACAAAAAGAAAAAAGCTTTAAAAAATCATAACTAATAGTAGTACTGAAAATACATATGCATCTTCGTTTTAACAAGGAATGCAGTAGTTCATGGGAAGTATTGTCTGACTTAAATTTAAAACCATTGCCGTGGTTCTGATTGTTTTTTTCACTGAGAAGGGCTCATATTCTGGAATGTGTTTATAGATCTTGACCTCAGATGTTTCTCCTGACTCAGAAACTGGAAAACATTTTGTTGGAGGGACCAACAGCGAGTGGCCTCTGCTGCTATAAACTGGGCCCAGGGCTGACGTGGTCCAGGGAGACCCAGGAGGCTGATGCCACAGTTTCTTACTCAGTGTACAAACATGAAAAACAAACAAGACACACCCTAGGAAAAAGATAACTCTGTGAGATAGGTTAATAAATTCATTAACCAAAGAGGAATTTGAGGAGGAAGTGGAGGAGAGAAACCGCATTTTTAAAAAAAATAATTACTTTCTTGCTTTAGAACACAATAGTTGTTTGGCTTATTTTCTAAGTGTGGTATGTTTTACCTTTGTTCTAACTTGTCAGATTCTCAATGTAAAGCCCACTGAAAACATTTTTTCTTCTTTTTTGCAGGGGAGGGGTGTGGCGCTGCTTCTTTTGGCCTCTTAAAGATGATTCAAGGTTGTAATCTGTGAGGATTTCTATGGCAGTTTTCTTTTTGTTTGTTTGTTTGTTTTGCAGTACGCGGGCCTCTCACTGTTGTGGCCTCTCCCGTTGCGGAGCACAGGCTCCGGACGCGCAGGCTCAGCGGCCATGGCTCACGGGCCCAGCCGCTCCGTGGCACGTGGGATCTTCCCAGACCGGGGCACGAACCCGTGTCCCCTGCATTGGCAGGCGGACTCTCAACCCCTGCGCCACCAGGGAAGCCCTCTATGGCAGTTTTTGATAGTGGTAGTGCAAGACGGGATAAATGGATCAGAGCAGAGGCTCACAGGTCACCTGTCCAATGTTCCACGCAGTGCAGGAATCATCTCTCCTCACAGTTCTTCCCACCTCTGGTGGATCTCACTGATCAGAGAACAGATCTCCCACTTCTGAAATGCAAGAGTAATAGATTAAGCTAGGGAACATTTTCTTCATCTGAAACTCGTTGACTACTCAGTAAAAATTGGTGAACAAATGAATGATGAACAGTTAGGTCCTAAGGCTGCTTCCCACGTCTTCGTAGGGTAGTCAGGGCCCTCTTGACATTTTGGGAAAATGGTACGTATATGTACTCTTGGAATTTCCCGTCCAGGCCCAACAGCCCCAGTTACTCCATAGTTTTAAGACATTGTTTCCTTATTTTCTCCTCTTCTTGCTCTCTGCTGGAAAGTTCCAACTTGTCAATGTGTTTCTTAAAATATTGTGAAAACACCTGAATGAAATGGCCCACGTAAAGTCAGATGAGCACAGAGTACAAGTGGAACATTTCTTTTTGGGTTCTGGACTCTGTTATTCTTATTAATGGAGCCAGAACCTCCTGGACCTCTTGGGGTCACCATGCTTTGACAGATGGATAGTACAGTGTCGAAGAGAACAGCCTGGAGCCAGCTGCCTGGGTTTGAATTTAGACTCTACTACTTATGAAAGGTGTGACCCCGGGCAAGTTGCTCAGCCTCTCTGTGCCTCAGTTTCCTCATCTAGTGTATAAAGTTGGGGATAATCATAGTACTTCCTTCAGAAGGTTATTATAAAGAGCAAATGAATTATTTTATGCCAAGTGCTTCTAACAGTTCCTGGAACAAAATGAGCTATTTTGGCTTTTATTGAACCAACAATGAGAAACATCCAGGTCTTTCTATCTGAAGTGCAATAAACTTTCTCAATGAGGCTTTAGAATTAGACAGGCTATGTTTAAATCCTAGCTTTGTTACTCTCTGTGTGTCCTTGGGTAAGTTATTTCACCTTTCTAAGCTTCTGTTTCCTCAACTGCAAACTCGGCATATACAAGGAAAAAAATAGTATCTTCCATGTAGGATTGTTGGGAAGGTTAAATGAGATAGCATGCATAGTGCTTGACACATTATAAGTGCCCTGGAAAGATTTGCTAATATTATCGTCTGAACTTTTGAGCCCTAATTAAGATTCTTGAAGGCAGTGGCCATGGTTTACACTTCTTTGCTTTCTTTCTTTTTTTTTTTTTTTTTTTAACTCTACCTAGTATGCCATGTGTAGAAGCACCGCTGAAGTAAAAGAATAATTTTTTTTTTTTTTTTTTTGTGGTACGTGGGCATCTCGCTGCTGTGACCTCTGCCGTTGCGGAGCGCAGGCTCCGGGCGTGCAGGCTCAGCGGCCATGGCTCACGGGCCCAGCCGCTCCGCAGCATGTGGGATCTTCCCAGACCAGAGCACGAACCCATGTGCCCTGCATCAGCAGGCAGACTCTCAACCACTGCGCCACCATGGAAGCCCAAAGAATAAATATTTAAATCGAGTTTTCCCTTTGGGTCTTACCTTGGGTAAGTGGAAAAATGAAATTCTTCCAAGCTACTTAAAACTGTGCTCTCAGTTCATGGTGGTGTTTGGCCTGGTTGTTCTGAAGAGTGTACTTTGTTTGCCGCCATACACAGTCTCATTTTCTTGGGCTTCAGTATAAATAGACTTGCTTGATCACTTCTCTCCTCATTAACTGCTATCTAGAATTTCTAGGGAATATTTAGGCTGGTAGCTGTACTGCCCACCAGCTGCAGGCCTCTCTTGCCTTTCAAATGGCCCATGAGGTGGGTAAGTAATCAGGTGAGTGACAAAGGTTATAGGCAATTTTCTAGGGACTCTGGGATCCATTTTTCTTGTGTCCTTGAAGTTTTAAGCAAGTGACTTTTACGGTTGTTGAGAAAGTGGGAGATAGTTTATAGTTATTAATGGTTTATAGTTATTAATGTTTTCAAGTCTTGGTTGGATTTTAAAGGCGGGTTAAACCGCTAAAGTGAATATAAATTAAAACCAGTTAAACAGAGGAGTCCCTCGTTCATTCTGTCTTTAGTGTGCTTAAAATTCCATAAATTTTATGGGTTTCAAAATACTTGCCTTGTTTTGAATGTTTCTAATAAGATGGAGTGAAGTGGCTTACACCTCGTGAGATATGGAACCGTTACCCAGGAATGCTGTTTGGCGCACATATAAAGAAAGCTCTGGTCTCTTGATTGATAAAAAATGTGTGGCTCATTTCCCTGGGACATGTGTATTATTTTCACAGGAATTTCATTTTTCACTCCCCCCCACCCCGTGCATCACTTGTACATGTTTGCAATTCATCAACTGTGATTTCCCAAATTTCTGCCCCACCTCTCTCAAGCCACCTCCATCCAACTACCCAAAGAGAAAGAGATTATGTGGGGGAAATTTTTCTTAAATGCCTCATCTTCCTGCATGCAAGGAACATGAAGAATTTGAGAAAGGGTCTGATTGTTAGCCCAGATGACTCAGTGCAATTATGAAACAAATTGGAAACTGTTTCCATGAAAGAGAAAAAGAGAGAGAAAAACAGAAATGTGTTTCTATGAGCTCTTTCTTTCATTCTCTCTCTCTCTGTTTCTCTCTCTCTCTTTTTTTTCTTTTCTTTTTTTTTGCAGTCTCAAGTCTATATTTTAGGTTGGCTGTAAGAAATGAGGTTGTGCAGCACAGACTCACCCTCTAAACCAAAATATACCAAGTGGAAGACTGCGTAATTCATCCACTGACAATCTTGTGTACTGCACTCTTACTTGTCAGTGAGGTTGCCAGAAAAAAGAAAATAGCTAGCTTTGGCTAAGAGAGCAGTGGCTCTTTTCTGCAATGAAAATAGCACTTTTTTTCCTTCTGAAGTTTTTCTTAGAAAATGAGAGTATGCAAGGATTAGTATTGACTTGTCTAGTTTGGACGTCCAGCTTTTGATTTTCTAGTGAAGCCGGGTCATTTCCCTTTGGATGCTTGATGTAGTGGAAAGAGCAGTGATGTCCACTTCTGTTCTTATTCAGCCATCAAGATCTAAAGAGCTAATAGGTTTGCCCAAAGTTGAAAGAAAAATTCCCCTGGGAGGACAGTTAAATTTCCCTGGGTGGAAAGCCAGAGTGCTTAAAAATTTGGCCTTTGGAGCTAGATCGACATGGAGTTCAATTCTGGCTCTGCCACTCAGTGTGCGAGTAGGGCAGATTGTTTAATCTAAGTCTCAGTTTTCTCATCTGTAGGATGGGTATAATAGTGCACACCACCTGATGTTATAGCCATGATTTAGTGACAGAGTGTGTTAAGTCAGGAGTGTAGAATCTGGCATGTGGAAAGAGGAAAGAAAAGACATGGTAACATGTAATTTTGATTCTTCCTTCATTTGTGGTTATGCTGAGAAGACTGGCCTTGGAGGGAGTGGGGTGAGGAGCAGTTTGTGGAAAGGTGGGTTGGGAGTGTGAGGAAGAGAAGAGAAAATTCCTGATATACTGTGGCTGGAGACTTGGTACATAGTAGCCTTTCCTCTTACTGCAGGTCAGGGGAGATTTCTATATTTTTCTCTCCTATTTCTAGAGAAAACTTAGGGGATATTGATTTTTAGGGAAGATTTAGACTTCTAATTTAAAGAGGAAAATTTATCAGCTCCTATATTTAGGAGAAACAATTTATTAGAATTTTTGTGGGGTGGCGGCAGGGAACCATTAAAAGAATGAGACAGGGACCCTTTGCTATGTGCTGTCAAAGTTGATCAACTATCTGGTGAATTTAGTACGAACATGTCACATAAGACAGACTCCTTGTCGAGATGCAGGAGGGCTGTGTGCAGGTGCGGATTTCCAGCCTGCTTTGGGATGTGCGCAAAGTCTTTCTCACCCTGGAGCCTGCGTTCTTACCATGGAAACTTCTCTCCTGAGATGCAGAGTGCTTCCCGAGTGCGTGCATCGAAGGACCTCTCTGACATCTTGCTGAATTTCATACCACCCTTTTTTCTTTGCATCTGCGTCCTTGCCTCACTTTGGCATACAGCCAGAGAGAGGGTGGGCAGATGGTGTGGCCCCAGGCACTTCAGAACGCTCTTGCTGCCCTTGTGTGTCAACAAGGACTATGTAGCAGGGTCCACCTGTGGGGAATCAGGGAGAGGAAGGGGTCTTTACAGGACTTTATCTTTATAGGACTCATGCGGAATACTTGCGAAGGCTTGATTTCCAAACATACGTAAGCATTCTCAAGCATTAGGTTCTTGCATTTCCCTTTTGCTTTGAAAACACCATTACCATTCCTTGGCAATGAGGAAAGATTGGAAATAAACCTAATTGTTATTTACTTAACCATTTCAGGCCATGAAGCTTGTAGCAGCCTCCTGTCTCTGTACATTTTCTCTGTGCCCTTCTAATCTATTCTCCACATGGTAGCTGGAAAGATTTCTTTTTTTTTCAAAAACAGAAATCTGATCGTGAGCCTTCCTTGTTTAAAACTCTTTAATGGTTGCCATTTCTTTATAGGCTAAGGGCTGAAATCCTTACTGTGGCTTGGCTTACAGTACTCTGTGGGTCTGGCCACTGCCTACTTTGCTTGTCAGCATTAGCCTTTTTCATCCTTCATCCTTCCCTCTTCCGGAACACCTCATCTAAAGGTGGAGCCCTCTCCACCCCCCAGTCCTCTCCTAGTTATTCTTACTCATAACATTCTCTCTTTTCCTAAGCACTATTAAGCATTTGTCGCAATTCATTACTATTGTATAGTCGTGTGTTTATTTCTTATTAGTATCTCCAATAAGGTTATAAACTCAAACAGAAAAAAGTTACAAGTGTCGGTGAGGATGTGAAGAAAAGAGAAAGCTTATGTACTGTTGGTGGGAATTGTAAATTGGTGCAGCCACTATGGAACAGTATGGAGGTTCCTCAAAAACTTAAATATAGAACTACCATATGATCCAACAATTTCTCTTTGGGGTATTTACCTGAAGAAAACAAGAACACTGATTCAGAAAGATACATGCACCCCAAAGTTCATTGCAGCTGTTTTACAGTAGCCAGACATGGAGGCAATGTAAGTGTCCATTGACAGATGAACACACACACACACACACACACACACACACAGACACACACTGGCCATATGTGGAATGGAATATTACTCAGCCATAAGAAATGGAAATCTTGCCATTTGCGACAACATGGATGGATCTAGAGGGTATTATGCCTAGTGAAATAAGTCAGACTGAGAAAGCCCAATACCATATAATCTCACTTATATGTGGAATCTAGAAAACAAAACAAACAAATAAACAAACCAAAATGAAAACAGACTCATAGATACAGAGAACAAATGGGTGGTTGCCAGAAGGGAGGGTGATGTGAAAGCAAAATAGGTGAAATTCCTCGCTGCCAAAAAACCAAAACATAAAACAGAAGCAATATTGTAACGAATTCAATAAAGACTTTAAAAATGGTCCACATCAAAAAAAAATAAAATCTTAAAAGAAAAAGTGTTCTCTAGTCAGGTACCTTTATAAAATACTACACATGTTACTACACCTCCTTTTGAAGCTGTTTGGTGCACATCAACAAATAAACACCTTGAGAAGTCTTACAGCAGGGAGGTATTGTTTAGCTGCTTAATCCACCATTTTTCAAACTTATTTGACCACAGAAAATATTATTATGGGACTCCCCTCAGAACAGACCTGGGGAAATTTTATATATATATATATATATATATATATATATATATATATATATATATATATATATATATATACACATATATATATTTTGGCTGCGCTGCATGGCATGTGGGATCTTAGTTCCCCAACCAGGTATTGAACCCATGCCCCCTGCATTGGAAGCACAGAGTTTTAACCATTGGACTGCCAGGGAAGTCCCGGAAAATGTTAATTTAGGAGTTAGGGGGAGAAAGAAGAACCAGCATATGAGATGAGGTGAATTGCTTTGTTGAGAAAGATTTTTTTTTTTTTTTAATTGCAGTAGTGGGTGATGTGGAGATGTCTAACTAATAAGGGCTAGGGAGTGAGGGTCTTTCCTTTATGAAGATGGCGGGGGGCACACTCATTTTATGGAGGGCTCTGATCGTTAGGAAGACAGGTTGCTGGTGTGAATTCAGGCTCTACCATGTCTCAGGTGGGTAACACAAGAAATTACCTAACATCTGGATGCCTACTTCCTCATCTTTTCTTCTGTGAGTTAAAAGTGATGATGCTTGTGTAATGCTGAGTACACTACCTGGTTTAAAGTAAGAGCTTAATAAATATTGGCTATGTTATTAGTCTTGCTGATTAAATGATGCCAAGGAATTAATGAGCCCTTTACTCAGAACAAAATCTAGGAACTTATGATGGCCAACTTTTTCTTCTCACTGGGCCTTTTCTAGCTTGAGTGAGTAACAGTATTTTTAGAAGCTGATGGGGTACTGGTTTCCCAGCTGGGAAAACCCTGGGGTCCATGATGAATAGAGAGGACTGCATTATGTGGTCCTACAGTACTGCTATGGAAGTCATGCTATATACAAGTACATCCAAGTCAGTAATCATAATTAGCCCCAATGGCAGAATCTAAGTCTTCCTTGGTAATCTCTTGAATTATATATTCAAATGATACTTTCCCTGGAAAATAATTTGAGCCTAGTAAGTTTACTTATCACTTAACTTGAGTTCTGGTTGAAGTGTTGGCTCTCTTGTTGATTATGCCATGTTCTGTTTGGTTTCTAGGAAATTGAATCAAGAGATAAGATGTCTTGTTTTCTAGCTACTCCATAGGTAAAATTTCATGCCATCTATCCATCCACCCATCCATCCATCCACCCATCCAACCATTCATCCATCGATCCATCCATCCAATCATCTAAACATCCATCCATCCAGTAAACATTTATTGATCACCTACCTCCAGCCAAGTACTACTAGCTACTTCCATTTTACAAAGCACCTTCACAAAGCCCCAGAATGTGGTTTGAATATAGAAATTCTGATGAGGCCTCTGAAAATTACTTATGGAAACAAAGGGGACTTTGCTCTATCTTAACTTTCTTACCCTCTGCAGGTTCTGTTCTACGCACATTGTGACTCTGAAAGAGTAACATTAGAGATTTGATTAAGTTTAAGATCTGAAATATCCATTTGATAGAGATACACAAAGAGGGGCTAATTAATAAAAAATTAAGTGATGATGCCAGCCCTAATTTGACTTTTACATAACTTCAGCTGCCTCTAGACTTGTCCCAGGGGCTATCTTTAACAAACCTTGAGTGTGATAATAAATTAGTCTCTTTAGGAATTTTTTCTTTTTGGTTCAAGTGGCTGTCTCTGAAGAGCGTTCCATGGGGAAGCAATCTTCATGATACAGATTTCTTGTAGATAAAACTTTGGCAGACCTGTTTTCAACCCTGGCGTTTAGACCTCCTAAAATTACTATCAGCTAATGGGTATTTAGGAGATATAAAACTGGGAAGGCAGTCAAATTGATTCCAGTCCTCTAAGGCCATACATGTTATGTGTATCAAATAAATGGAGGCTGTGACTACCAAGACCAATCAGCCCAGCCTCCTCAGGGAGCTGTGTTCAGAAACAGGAGGAGAAAGTTCTTAAGTAGTGGTCAATTATTATTCTCTAATGTTAATCACAATTCGTGCAGTTGACCAGCTCTTTCCACTACCGGAATTATATTGTTTATGAGGATCTTATATGAACAGGAGAAAATTTATTTTTTAAGTGCTAACTCACTGGTAAACAAAGTTATTATTCAACAGGCATTTACTGAGTTAATTGAAGCCAGTTACTTTGCCCTAGGCCTAGCAATACAAAGGTGAATGAGGCATGGTTTCTGCCCTTAAGGAAATTAGAAAATAGTATAGGGTTTCAACTTGAGTTTCAGATCCAAGCAATTGGTAGTGGCTGCCTGGAGGGTTGTGCTGGGAAGAATTCTGAGGCTTCATCTGGACTCAGTGATTGATTAACACAATCTTCCAGGAAGGTAGGAGAGGGATCATGGCACATGTGCCACCCATTTGCTGACCCTGGTCTTCTGGGAGACACAGGCAGTTGTAGACTAGTATGTTGGGTACTTTAGTTGAGGATTATATGGGATGCTCTGGGAACACATAATTCTGCCCGTGAAGCAGAGAATGGCTTCATAGGCAGGTGACACTTGGGGCTAAGATGTGAAAAATCAATAGGAGTTTACCAGGTGAACAAGGAGGGGATGGACACCCTAGGCAAAGGAGGCGAAATTAAAACTTGGAGGCAAGGGATAGTAGATGTCCTTGGGGAAAGGCAAATTGTTCTCTGTAACAGGGAGAGTGAAGAGCTTTGCAAAGGCCAGATCACACTGAGTAGTTTGGATGTTCAAGGCCAGGAGGACAATGAGACAGCGCCAAAGAATACTGACTCCTTGATAAATATTAATTTGGAAAGAAGGCTCTAGTGGCACCCGTTTGAGCTCTAGCCTCTAGCCTGTTCTGTTCAACTTTTATATCAATGAGTTGAATAGACAAGGATGACATACATGCTGATCAAATTAGTAGAAGACCCAATGTTTGGAAGGTCTGTGAATCTGCATGACTTAATCTGAAGCCAGATGTCTCAAACAGCTTGAATGACTCTTAACCAGAGGATACTTAGTAGGGAAAAATAGAAAATTCTGAACTTTGGTTCAAACAACGAATTGCACAAGAACAGGATGGAGGAATGCTTGGCCTGGAGATAATATATGGGAAAAGGGTCAAATCTGGGTTGCAAACATTACTAGTCCACAGTGTGATATGGCCGCACATGGGCATAGAATGTTCAGAAGAGGAATAACAGCCCTGTCCTCTTCTATCATGTTCAGACCACAGAAGGAATGTTCATTTTTGTAAAGAATTTAAAGATAAAAATCAGCTAGCCTGTGTCTAGAGGAAAACAGCCAAGCTGGGGACAGGTATTTTGGGTGATAACTTAGAGGTTGCTAAACCTGGAAAGAGAAAACACAAGGACTGTCCTAAAATTTTTTGAATTTTATTAATAGCATAAGAATTGGGTTTATGTCGTATGGAATCATAAACAATTGGGTCAAATTTCAGCTCAGTTCCTCTCTGAAGCCTCCAATGTTAAGATCTCCAAAGTAGGAAGGGAAAATATTTCCCTCTCCCAGAAGTGATGATGCAGAGAATGGGTTAGCCCTTGCTGGGGATACTAGAGAAGGAATTTCTATGTTAGATAGGGGTCTGGGCCCAGAGACCCTTCCAACTCTGAAATATTTTTTATTCTAGAGGGAAAAAAATATCTCAACACTGTACTGTCTTTGCTAAAGCTAGAAAATGAGCATCCATAAATCTGAGCCCAACCTTTACATTGAATCTCTTGGTGGAACTGACTTCTCGTTGGGGAAGTTTTTTTGATCTGCTATGATGACAGCAGAGCCTTTCTGCCCTTCATCCAGTCCTTCCCGGTTCCATTCTTAGACTCTCCATCCTCTTTTTCTTTTTTTTTTAACTTCTCTTTCCCTTGCTTTTGGGGCCACTCATGTCAAAGACACTCCATAAAATATTTGCCCAGAAAAGAAGGCACCTTCCTATAAAAGTACGAACCTATAACTTGGAGGACAAGATGTAAAACGCCCAATTTACCAGCTCTGAGCTTTTGTTAAAACTGGTGTTATGACTGGGTGAAATGAGCTGGCCTCAGAGAGGAGGCCAGACAGCACGAGGGAGTCCTTTTGATGACTGGGGGGCATTCTCTGCCATCTGCAACTCTACAGAACCCATGTTGTCTCTGGCCGCCGACACCCCGTCAGATGTTTTGCCAGCTTCAGTTCTGAGTCTGATTTCTCATGCCAGGTTCATTTTGCTGCTGAATAAACGAGGTTCCCCCCATCAAGATACTCCTTCCCCCTCCTCTAAGAGAAATCTTCATCCGAGGGATCTGCAGCCATTATGGATGAGGTGAAGGAGTGGGGAAAGCAAAGAATGTCTATGCTGTGCACCCATCCAGCTCCTACTCCCAGTTTCCTCCAAAACCTGCCCGTTAATCACCTGTTTACATTGCCAGGAATGCTTGACTGGGTAGTGATAACAGAGGGAAAAGCAATGAAAGGAACATCACAGGTCTTGCTCAGATGGAGTAATCCCTTCCTGAATTCCTGGCGTTTCGGTGACTTTAATGCAGATAGAGTGGCTGCTCTCATGCTTTTCGCACTAATGGCCAGCGGCCCCCAGAAGGCAGCTGGACTCTTTGACCCCTTGGCTGTCCCCTCTGGAGTGGTTTCCGCGTGGGGAGTGGTGCTACTGGGCTTGGTGCTGTCTTCTGCCTCACTCCTTCTCGGTTAACATTCCTGCCTACTGTCCTGGTGACTGTCTGTAAAGTCAGACTGGTGGAGTTGCACCTCTGCCTGTGATGTGAGGGACTCACAAAGACTAGCTTGTCTCTAGTCTCTTCTCTCGATGGACTGCCCCAATGCCACAGTCCTAAAATATTGCAGCTGAAAGGGAACTCAGAGGTCGTTAAACCAAACCCATTCACTTTGGTAGTGAGGAAACTGAGAACCAGAGAGGTAAAGGAAGTTGCTCAAGGTCACACAGCTAGTTGGTAATGGGACCTGAAACTTCCGTCTCTTGATTCACAATCCAGGGATAATTTTTTAACATTAAATTTTTTTCTTTACATATATAATGTATATAACATATATGTAATATATATAATTGAAACAGTAAAGAAAACAATATATATATTTCCCAGTTTTATTGAGTTATAGTTGACATACATCACTATAATTTTAAGGTATACAGCATAATGGTTTGCATAAATTGTGAACTAATAAACTTATTGTTTATTAGTTTAGTTAACACCTATCAGTAAGTTTAGTTAACATCCATCATCTCATATAGATACAATAAAAAAAGCAAAAGTAAAAGAAAAACTTTTTTTCTCCTTGTGACGAGAACTCTTAGGATTTAATTTCCTAACAACTTTCCTGTATACCATACAGCAGTGTTAACTATAGTCATCATGTTGTACATTGCATTCCTAGTACTTATTTATCTTACAGCTGGAAGTTTGTAGCTTTTGCGCACCTTCCTCCCATTCCCCTTCCCCCCAAGCTCCACTTCTGGCAACCACAAGTCTGATCTCTTTTCGTATGGATTTGGTTTGTTTTTTATCTTTGTGTTTATTTTAAGATTCCACATGTAAGTGAGATCGTATAGTATTTGTCTTTCTCTGTCTGACTTATTTCACTTAGTAGAGTGCCCTCAGTGGAGTCCATCCATGTTATCACGAATGAAAAGATCTCCTTCTTTTTAGTGGCTGAATAATATTCAGACATAGATCACATTTTCTTTATCTATTCATCCATCAGTGCACACTTAGGTTGTTTCTGTGTCTTGGCTATTGTAAATAATGCTGCTATGAACGTGAGGGTTTTTATGTTTTTTAGTTAGTGTTTTCGTTACCTTTGGGTATACTCCCCAAAGTGGAATTGCTGGATCAGATGGTAGTTCTAGTTGTAATTTTTTGAGGATTCTCCATACTGTTTTCCACAGTGGCTGCACCAATTTACAGTCTCACCAACAGTGGCACAAGGGTTCACTTTTCTCCACATCCATGCCAGCACTTGTTATCTCTTCTCTTTTATTTTTTTTATTTTTTTTTATTTTATTTTTTAATTTTTATTTTTTTATTTTTTAACATCTTTATTTGAGTATAACTGTTTTACAATAGTGTGTTAGTTTCTCTTTTACAACAAAGTGAATCAGTTATACATATACATATGTTCCCATAACTCTTCCCTCTTTTGTCACCCTCCCTCCCACCCCTCTAGGTGGTCACTAAGTACAGAGGTGCACTCCCTGTGCTATGCTATAGCTTCCCACTAGCTATCTAATTTACATTTGGTAGTGTGTATATGTCCCTGCCACTGTTTCACATCATCACAGCTTACCCTTCCCCCTCCCCATATCCTCAAGTCCATGCTCTAGTAGGTCTGTGTTTTATTCCCATCCTACCACTAATCTCTTCATGACTTTTTTTTTTTTTTTTTTTTTTAGATTCTATATATATGTGTTAGCATACGGTATTTGTTTTTATCCTTCTGACTTACTTCACTCTGTATGACAGATTCCAGGTCTATCCACCTCATTACAAATAACTCAGTTTCATTTCTTTTTATGGCTGAGTAATATTCCATTGTATATATGTGCCACATTTTCCTTATCCATTCATCTGTTGATGGACACTTAGGTTGCTTCCATGTCCTGGCTATCGTAAATAGAGCTGCAATAAACATTTTGGTACATGACTCTTTTTGAATTATGGTTTTCTCAGGGTATATGCCCAGTAGTGGGATTGCGGGGTCATATGGTAGTTCTATTTGTAGTTTTTTAAGGAACCTCCATATTATCTCTTCTCTTTTTGATAATAACCATTCTAACAGGCATGGGGTGATGTCTCATTGTGGTTTTGATTTTCCTTTCCCTAATGACTAGTGATGTTGAGCATCTTTTTTCGTGTGACCATTTGTATATCTTCTTTGGAAAAATGTTTATTCAGGGCCTTTGCTCATTTCTAAATTGGATTATTTTTTGTTTTGTTTTATTTTGTTTTTTACTATTGAGCTGTATGAGTTCTCTATAGTTTTTGATATTAACCCCTTATCAGATATATGGTTTGCAGATATTTGTCCCGTTCCATAGGTTGTCTTTTCACTTTATTAATGGTTTCATTTGATGGAGTCCCACTTGTTTATTTTTTATTTTGTTGCTTGTGCTTTAGCTGTTATATCCAATCACTGCCAAGTCTGAAGCCAAGGAGCTTTCTTCCTGTGTTTTCTTCTAAGAGTCTCAGGGTTTTAGGCTGATTTTTGTAAATGATGTAAGATAGTGGTCTAGTTTCATTCTTTTACTAGAATAAATATCTAGTAAATATATTTAGTTTATAAACTGGATATTCTAGTGAATATCCGTTTTCCCAGCAGCATTTTTTGAATAGACTCTCTTTTCTCCATTGAATATTCTTGGCTCCTTTGTCAAATATTAGTTGACCATAAATGCTTGGGTTTATTTCTGATCCAAAGATCTTTATCCTCTCTCAGATTAAAGCATCACCCCTTTTGAAATGGACATATTCATTCATTTATTTATTCAGAGATTCAGCAAATATTTACTGAACTGTGACAGAGATGAATAAAGTCTGTCTCCATAAGCTACTTGTAGTGCAATGGAGAAGACAAGCACTTACACAGACAATTTTGATTCAGTGTGGAAAGTGCTGGCAAATAAGGGTAAGAACAAAATGCTCTGAGAACATAGATGGGGAAATGCCTGACTGAATTTGGGGGCAGGGGAGGGAAGGAAAAAGCACCAAGGTAATTGGAGAGCTATATAGTATAGTGGTGACCAAGAGACTGGCTCTAGAACCAGACTACCTGCACTTGAATCCAGGCTCTGCCACTTACCCACTGAGTAACCTTGGCTAAGTTGCCTAATCGGTTTATGCCTCAACTTGCCACTCTGGAAAGTGGGAAAATTAATAGTACTTATCTCCTAGGGTTATTGCAGGAGTATTAATGCATTAATACTCGCAATGTGCTTTGAAAGTGTACTAGAAGAGAGTAAAACCCGTATGTTAGCTATTATTATTATTGACAAAAAGTTGTATTCAAGTGATAGTATGCTGAGAAATGGGACAGACCCCATGTTTCATTGGTGACCAGAGATCCAGAAATGTTAGCGTAGATGCCAAAGAGAGATGGTGGTTTCCATTGGGGCTGCTCAGAGGGGAACCAGGCACATGGGTTGGAAATGCCAGGTATCATGTGGAGGCAGTGAACAAGAAGGGACTTAGAGGAGAAGGAATTCGGAAGGCTGGGATTTTTTCCCTTCTTCATAGCTTTGTCTAAGTTGAGGCCACAGAGGGGTGAGCATCATTCAGTTGAACAAACAGGGGGTATTGGCAGTGTCTGAGGCTTTGGGGGACCAGCAGTGGTTCTGGGCATGGCCCTTGATTTGAAGGAGCTTCCTTCCAGAGGTGGAGACAAATGAGCCCACAGGTGCTCTGTCCTGGAGAGGTGCTGCCCAGGGCAATGGGGGAGAGAGGAGGGAGAGCAGGAGCTTAGGATGTTGTCATCTGGTCCCAGTTTCTGCTCCTTGTCTAAACTATTTGTTTGCTGCCGGAAAGCATTTCCCTCCCAGGGATAGCTACACAGAGACTCCCATGGATACAGAATCAATGCAACAGAGTGGACTTGATTCTTCTGGGTGTGAACCCTCCTATGTGTTATGGGCTGCATTCTCTTTTGGAAGACAAGATGTTCAAGGTAGATGGTTTCTAAAGTTTCTTCTGGCTGTAACAAACTCGTTCTTGGGCCTTCGCATTATGAATTTTATACACATTGTTTTCACCACCTACCAGGAATCTAGGAAAGCTTACAACACATGGTCATTGCAATTTTGCTTGGGGCAAGTGTTTGACAAGAATGGGTCACATAGCTGGTGAGTAAACCTTGCTGACCACCCAATCTCCACACTTCAGTTCATGGCACTCATAAACTGTGGGTGAAAAGGGCTCTGGGTCTTCTCCTGCACAGTGTTGAAGGCCAGCTGCTTCACCATTTCCCCTTGGATTTAGAGAAGGAAAATGTCTTCCTCCTAGGGCTCATATGTCTCTCTTCTCCAAAAGAGACTATTATTTTAAAAATTAGAGAAAAGCCTCACATACTCAACCACTCACTTGTACCCAAGCCCTGCTGCCTCACCACCAGGCAGGTGGGATGGAAGCCAGAGTTGAAGTTTGAACAACTTTGAATTATTACATTTACCTGGTTATATGATGTTTTTCTACTGTATATAAAGAAGGATGGGGAGGGATCCTGACCTTCCACACTCCCTCCTTCTCCCAACTGAATTTCTTGTTTGTTTGAGGGGCTAGATCGACAGCCAGGGAAACTGAGGGCTTCTGTCTGCACCTGGGCAGGTCAGGCAGTGACCCAGGTGGGTGGCTCAGAGCATGTCTCTGGGGAATGGACACAGACCACCTCTGAGGGAGAAAGGGGAGGTTGTCTGAGGGCCTATTGAGAGCCCTCACCTTCCTTTGCCCTATTGTTTCCTTTTTGGTTTGGTTTTTATTTTGTGGGGGGAGAGTGCATGGAAGGCTATACCCATCCACTCCGAGGTCCTGGCCTTTCTTCTGTAAGTAATGTACAAAAGGAAGAAGAGGAAAGTGGGCTTGAGCCCATGACAGGGGACCGAAGCTTTGTTTGGATACACAAGGTAATTTTTTTTTGGTTTATTTTTATCATTCTTGTTGAAGTATAATTAACATAGATGAATTTTATGTGTTCAGCTCCATTTGTTTTAACGAAGCAAGTGATAGAACATTTCATCATTCCAGAGAGTTCCCTTGTACCCCTTCCAGTCAATCCTGTTCCCTGTCTCTACTCCCACCCTCCCACCTAGAGGCAATCACTTTCTGACTTCTATCATCAGAGATTACACACAGGAACATTTTTGAAAACATGTATTCACTGTAACCTGTATAAATCCAAGAAGGGTTACATTTTATTTAGGACTGTGCCTTAAAAAATCAGAAGGTGGAGTTAGGCGCAACTTTCCCCTTTCCGTGAGCAAATCCTTTGACATGCTGGGCCTTGATGACCTCATCTCTAAAGTGAGTATGATCATAATAATCCCTACCACATAGCAGAAAGTAGAAATAGCACACATTTATCAACCACTGACTATGTGCCAGACTCTCTTCTAAACACTTCACTTCATTATCTTATTTAATCCTCAGAACAACACACTGAGATAAGTACTGATTTTCCAGTTTTACACATGACAAACTGAAGCTCGAAGATGTGCAGTAACTTGCTTAGTGATTATTCTAAGTCAAGAGCCTCTGTGTCCGGGACTTTAACCCACAGCAGATCTATGAATAAAGGACTCTCCTTAACTAATGTAACAGCTAAGCAGAAGACACTATTAATTTAAAGGAAGTATCTATTGGTCAGGTAGTACAGCCTTCCTTTTTTCTTTTTCATTTAAATATTTGCATTAAAATTTTTTCATAGGTCCTCAAGGATGGTTAACATCAGTGGGCACCTTAACTTAGAACTGTAGGTGCTAAGATTAACCTTGTGTTAACAACAGGAAATATGAAAAAAAAAAAAAAAACAGCATTAGGATTGATGACCCTTCTAGTTTCTTTCCCACAGAAAAACATTGCAATGAATCTATAATAAAATGTTTCTTGTTTTATTTTACACTTATAATTATTAACAATAAAATAATAATTATTAATTGATAGTAAAATTTATTAATATAATTTAAAATTTTATAGCTACCATTTGAGTGCCTAATATGTGCCAAGTGTATGCTCAGCATTTGATATGTATTATTTCTGATCCTCACTATAACTTTGCACAACAGGCATTGTATTAGTCATTTATTGCTGCATAACAAACAACCCCCAAATTTAGCAGTTTAAAACAACAAATGTTTATTATCCCACACAGTTTCTAAGGATCAGGAATCTGTGAGAGGATTAGTTTAGTGGTGCAATCCATGAGATTGCAGTCAAGCTGTTGGCTGGTTCTGCAGCCCCTGAAGGCTTGACTGGGGCTGGGAGTTCTGCTTCCAGCCTCACTCAGTGGCACATGGTCATCTGTACATGGCTGCTCACAAGGTGACTTCCCCCAGAGTGAGAGAGAGAGAGAAAGCCCAAGATGGAAGCTGTAGTCTTTTATAACCTAATCTCAGAAGTGACATACCATCCCTTCTGCTGTATGCTATTGGTCATAGAGGTCCACCCTGGTAAAATGGTAAAAGGTGGGAGGGGGCTACACAGAGTGTGAAAACCAGGAGCTGGGAATCTTTGGGGCCATCTTGGAGGCTGGCTGCCATAGGCATCATTAACCCTATTTTACTGATGAGAAATGGATGTTCACAGAGGTTCAATAAACTCCCAAGTTATGTATCTAGGAAGTGGGTAACCTGGCATTTGAACACTGATCTGGTTGATGGCATTGTCTGTATGCTTTTCAGAATGCCCAATGCAAGGAACCCTGAAAAGAAAACACAGCCCATGCAGACCTGGCTATGGGTATCCTAGCTCATCCCTGAGGGTGCCTCAGATTGCTGTTTGCTCATAGATACCTACCTTTATAGAGTTAGTATGTCCCTCAAGAGCTGGGCACAAACCAAAGACTGGTAAATTCAATTTTATTTAAAATGTGTTATGTGACTTCAATATTTAAAAGACATTTGCTTACATCATCTGTATCACTCTGTTGGTAATTTGTAATTGTTTTTGTTTTTCTTTCTTGATTTTTCCTTTTCTTTAGTTTTGTCTTCCAGTTTTATTGAGATATAATTAACATACAGTACTATATAAACTTAAGGTGTACAGCATAATGATTTGACTTATATACATCATGAAATGATTACCACCATAAGTTTAGTGAACATTCCTTATCTCATATAGATACAATACTAAACAAATAGAAAATAAGTTTTTCCTTGTGGTTTGAACTCTTAGGATTTACTCTCAAAGGCTTTCATATATAACGTACAGTAGTGTTAATTATACTTATGCTGTATATTACGTCCCCAGTACTTATTTATCTTGTAACTAGAAGTTTGTACCTTTTGACTACCTTCATCCAATTCCCCATCCCCTCACCCCCCTGCCACTGGTAATCACAAATCTGATCTTTTTCTCTGAGTTTGTTTGTTTTTGGAGTATAATTTACCTACAACACTATGTTAGTTCCTGGTACGCCACATAGTGATTCAATATTTCTATACATTTCAAAATGATCACCATGATAAGTATAGTTGTCATCTGTCACCACACAAATATTACATAATTATTGACTGTATTCCCCAAACTGTACATTTCATACCTTTGACTCATTTATTTTGTAACTGGAAGTTTGTACCTCGTAATCTCCCTCACCTATTTCTCTCCTTCCCCAACCCACCTCCTTCCCCAACCCACCTCCCTGTTCCGTGTATCTTTGACTCTGTTTCTGTTTAGTTACGTTTGTTCATTTGTTTTTTAGATTCCACATGCAAGTGAAATCATATGGTATTTGTCTTTCTCTGTCTGATTTATTTCATTTAGCATAATACCCTCCAGGTTCATCCATGTTGTTGCAAATGGCAATATTTCATTCTTTTTTATGGCTGAGTAATATTCCATTGTACACACACACATACACACATGCACACACATAGGCACTTAGGGTTGTTTCCATATCTTGGCTATTGTAAATAATGCTATGGTGAACATAGGGGAGCATATATCTTTTCAAGTTAGTGTTTTTATTTTCCTTGGATAAATACCCAGGAGTGGAATTGCTGGATCATATGGTGGTTCTAGTTTTAATTTTTTGAGAAATCTTTATACTATTTTCCACAGTGGCTGCACCAATTTACATTCCCACCAACAGTGAATGAGGGTTACCTTTTCCCTACGTCCTCACCAATGCTCATTATTTGTTGTCTTTTTGATAATAGCCATTCTGACAGGTGTGAGGTGGTAACTCATTGTGGTTTTGGTTTGCATTTCCCTGATGACTAGTGATGTTGAACATCTTTTCATGTGCCTGTTGGCCATCTGTATGTCTTTTTGGAAAAATGTCTATTCAGGTCCTCTGCCCATTTTTCAATTAGGTTGTTTGTTTTTTTTGATGTTGACTTGTCATAAGTTCTTTGTCTATTTTGAATATTAACCCCTTATTGGATATATCATTTGCAAATCTTTTCCCATTCAGTAGGCGACCTTTTCATTTTGTTGATAGTTTCCTTTGCTATGTAAGAGCTTTTTTGTTTGATGTAGTCCCATCTGTTTATTTTTGCTTTTGTTTTTCTTGCCTGTGGACACATCCAAAAAAATATTGCTAAGGCTGATGTTAAAGAGTGTACTGCCTATGTTTTCTTCTAGAAGTTTTATGGTTTCAAGTCTTACATTTAAGTCTTTAATCCATCTTGGTTTTTAAATAAATATTCAGATATTGGAGTACACCAGTAGTATTCTAATTGCATATGAACAAAGCTACCATGAGGGGAAGATTTTGCTTTTCTCTTCTAGGGTAAATGTGGTACTAAGTCCCATTTTAAAATATTTTGAGGGCTTCCCTGGTGGCGCAGTGGTTGAGGGTCCGCCTACCAATGCAGGGGACACGGGTTCGTGCCCTGGTCTGGGAAGATCCCACATGCCGCGGAGCGGCTGGGCCTGTGAGCCATGGCCGCTGGGCCTGCGCGTCCGGAGCCTGTGCTCCGCAACGGGAGAGGTCACAATAGTGAGAGGCCCGTGTACCGCAAAAAAAAAAAATATTTTGAGATCTATGGAGGACACTAATAAACCACATGAAAGTCTAGTCCTGTTAAAATTCTAGAGGATTGGTGTGTAGCTGGTGTTTTCTCAGACCATCCCAAGCCACCCTGGCTTACCACATCCAGAAAAGGACATTTTTATAGTTGCCCCCTCTGCAAGAGGACCTGACCACTGAGATAAATCTCCCTGTCATGACCTACTTAAGGAAATTTCATTTTAGGGAAAGAATTCAGGGAGATTATATGGTCTCTAGCTGGACCATTAAAAATGTAAACATTTATTCACTTTTTAATGTCCATACCAAGCAAATAATAAAAGTTACATGTACTTCGCAAGCTCCTTTTCTTTGGAGAGCTCAGAATATTTTACAGAAATAGGAAGATGTCACCTTTCTTATCTTGTTCACCAATTCCTTCTTTTTATTTATTTTTAATTTATTTTTATTTTTATTTTTGGTAGTACGCGGGCCTCTCACTGCTGTGGCCTCTCCCTTTGCGGAGCACAGGCTCTGGAAGCGCAGGCCCAGCAGCCATGGCTCATGGGCCCAGCCGCTCCGCGGCATGTGGGATCCTCCCGGACTGGGGCACGAACCCGTGTCCCCTGCATCCACAGGCGGATTCTCAACCACTGCGCCACCAGGGGAAGCCCCTTCTTTTTATTTTTGATTTGCCAAATTGTCCTATTTTAAGGGAACTCTTTATTCATTCTACTCATTCATTCATCTGATATTTATTTTATACCTACTCTGTGCTAGAAGTAATAGGTATAAAATTCCATAATAGATACTGGGAATAAAAAAGGTGAAAAAGGTAAATTTCCGGCCTTCAGGGTGCTCACAGTCCAAAGGGAGATTCAAACAAAGAGAAAGATGGTTACAACGCAAGGGGATTTTTCATTTATTATAAATCAGAGGTGTAAGAGTACTTTATTCTGGATAGGAAATGCTAGAAGATTTCCCAGAGGTGATGAGGAGTTTGCTAAAAAGAAGCAATGGCGGGAAAGTGGAAGATTCTGGTGGTGGAGGAATTCCAGGTAGAGGGAGTCATTCATAAAGACACAAAAGTGAGAGACAGAGTGGCCCACTTGGGAATAACAAGTTGTCTGGACCCTAACTGATGACTCTATCTTCTATAGAGATATCAGAATGTTGTATTTCTCTAGAACTGTTCCAAATACAATTGTGTCATTTACCCCAGGGGATACAGTGTATAGTAAAGAACTCAAAAGATGACATCTGTTATTATTATTCCTATCACCATGACTGATGATATTTTGAAACTGCATTTTGTGCTTGATGTTCATCATGACCCTTGGGGACAGACATCTGAGCTCACCATGAGTCAAATACAGGAGCATCTCATAGCCCACTGCTTCCTGTTAATCGGACCCACCAAATGCTGATTCTCTCAATGTTCCTCAGAGTTGCAGCAGTCACAGGTTCCAGTCTGGGAAGAAATTCTGTGTTTGACTTATAACATTATGTCCATCTCTTTGCATCTTGAGGGCCCTGTTAAAAATAGCAACATAAAAAACTTTCTCTTTTTTGTGGTAAGTTAGAAATGCCCCAGAGACTGTCAAAGAGTGATACATGTAAAAAATACTTTGGTATAATTATAACAAATCAAGTGACTGGAGGGTGGTGGTGTGGAGTCCTTTGTCTGAGGCATTCAGAGCTGATGGAGGTGTGTTACCTGTAAAAACACCTCAGAGGAAGATTTGCAGGTATGAGTGGTTGCTTAGGACTTACATTTCAGAATTTGCAAGTCAAAGAAAGTATGGTGACCTTTAGTTTGTTTCAAGTCACTTTGCCCATTAGTGATTTTTTCTTTTTATTATTTTAAAAATAATAAACAATTTCATTTTTTATGGGCCTAGAATTGTGCTAGGTGCTAAAGATGCAAAGATGATTCAGACATGGTCCATTTTCTTGAGACTCTCACAACCTAATGGGGAAAAAAAGCACAAAGAATCATTATAATATAGGGCAAAATTAGATGTGTGCAGGGCGAGCTTTACCCTTTACTACATCTGGAAGGACAGAGGAGGCTCTGCAGAAGATGAGAGCAGGTTGAGTCTGAAAAGATGAGGAAAAATCCATCTGACCCAGAGGCCTAATGGATCTTTAAACACAAGAAAGAAACTTGCTGTGGTTTATGAAGAATGATTAGTCAAGAGCAGTAACATTTTATCTTCCTATAAGCACCTTTAAATATATTCTCAGAGATGAACATCTCCCTTGTGAGCTGTAGCTGTATCTATTGTTTATTTTACAGACGAGAAAGCCTGAGAAGGCGTGAGTGGGGAAATGTTATTTCCCCAATGTCACCAAGCAGTGAGCAGTGACTCTAGGACTGAAACCCAGCATTCTTTTTCTTACTGTAAAACCCACGCTTGTGCAAGTCTATATTGGACTCGAACCAGCAGTCCTGGGTTTGGCCCAGCTCTGCCACCACTAATGAGCACCATGAACTTGGACAAGTTGCCAAAGTTCTCTAAACTTTTGTTTTCTCATCTGCAGAATGGAGAGATTAGGACTTGTAGTGTACCTCCCCCCCCAACCTCCCCCAGCTATGCAGCCTGAGATTCCTAGAAATAGAACCAGGAAGGGTATGATGGGTGGGTGGGTGGGGTGACAGGAGAGACCAGCAGCTGCTGTCACAAAGACTAGCTTTGTGACAAGCCTGGATTCCCAAAGGCACGGTCCCTTCCCCCTGCCCCTCTGCCAGGTGCTATGAAACCACTGTGTTTGGTTCATCACTTGCCTTTGCCAAGGACCAACTGACAGAAGAATGCAAAAAGCAGCACAGCATATTTCAAGATGGATGGGTTTCTATGGGGTCAGCCGCAGAGTGTATGATTTCCCAGCCTCAACAGTGGTGGACACAGTGTGCAGCGGGGAGAGTGTTTCTTTGAGGGGCTACTGGCTGTGCGCTTAGGCAGTAAACATCTTCTGGGCACAGTGTCACTGGAAGGATTTTGTATTGAGAGGGCAGTGAGGCATGAAACCTCAGACTTCTGTGGTACTTCCTGCTACCAAAGTGACGTCAGAGTCTTGCTGTTCAGAGTTTCCAGATCTGGTCCTGATTTCTCAAGTTCTGCTTCCACCGTATGGTGAGAGGAAGAGGAGGCATGGTAAAATCTAATTCCTAGGAGGGTACACGTAAAGGTGGGGCTGAGAGAAGAAAAAAAGGATGCATTAAATTTGGCCTTAAAGATAATTAATTATTCACTTGTTTGTCTGTGATGACTTGTATGTCAGGT
Organism: Kogia breviceps; assembly: GCF_026419965.1. Classification (NCBI taxonomy): domain Eukaryota; kingdom Metazoa; phylum Chordata; class Mammalia; order Artiodactyla; family Physeteridae; genus Kogia; species Kogia breviceps. The sequence continues at coordinate 147,518,257 of NC_081310.1, read as the reverse complement.
GAAAATAGGCTGATTTTTGGCAATTTTATTTCAAATATATCTCCATGATGTCTAAATAAAAGAGTTTTGGGTTTTTTCTTTCTTTCTTTGTGTGTGTGTGTGTGTGTGTGTGTGTAGGTTTTGTCATTTGTTTTTTACTGACTGGGTAGGGACTTTCCTCTACCACCCTCCACCTACCCCCTTGCCTCCATCTTCTTCACTAGATTTATAGGCTTCAATGTTTCTAGGAAATAAGGGAAACAGTGGTCTTTTCTTTCAATTAATGACATCAAAAGTATTGGTAATCTCTGGTAGTGCTATCCCATGTGGGTCAACATTCGTGTTCTAAAAGTTTATAAGAGAAAGCACTTTGATGTTGTTGGTAAATGCCAGTGTGTTGCTCTCTGCAGTAACTGTTCTCGTTCGTTTATTCATTCATTCATATACGTATAACCCCCCACCCCCTGAACACATTACACACATCTTACATTTGCATGATAAATTTTGTGAGCCTGGTGTTTATTCCTATCATGTTTAGGCTTGGGCTTCGTTAGCACAGGGGAGACTTCTGGGCTAGGTGAGTTAAAAAAAAAAAAGGAAGGAGGAGCAAAGAGGATCTGATTCGTCATTATTCACACATAGAAACCGCTGCCACTGCCCTGTGTATAATCCCTCCTTCAGGGCAATGGATTAGTGAGTCGGCAAAGTGGGGAAGACGGAAATGGTAGTTACAAATATTCTGCAAATTGTAGAATAAAAGCTGGTTTTCATTTGAGTTGGCCATTAGCTTGGAATGTGTTTGGCTAGAAGGTCAAAACCCTTTCTCTGGCAAGAGCATTACATTTTAAATGTATTTTCTTTATTTGCCAAGTAGACTAAAGTCCTTCAAATCCTTGAAGGGAGTGTGGGAAATCCTACAGTACTTGTTTACCCTTGGTCCAAAAAACTCTTAGACATAAATTATGGGAGGTTTTAGGTTACATTATTTAAGCCAGCTTTGAATACCTTTAATAAAACATATTTGAAGGACACATAACATTGATAGCCTTATGGAATGATTGTATTTTATATGTAAGCATGTGATTTGACCAGAGTTTGGGAAAAGTTATAAAGCATTTTCGATAAAATCTCATAATACTTCAAGGTAGAGATGGCAACCAACGGCATGTTAGATGGCTGATGAAGATCCTTGGACAGAATTAACAGAGTGTTGCATTCTTATAATATATTCGTGTTCTTCAAACACAGGCCTATTACTCAGATTTAGAAATATAAATAATAGTTATCCACATTCTTCTTCATTGTCTCTGGTTAGGTAGTGGATATAATCTTGTCTTTAAGTTGGTCGCATTTCTGGACTTGCCACTTTGAGTAAAGGCTAACGCCCGCCACCCACAAATAAGCCCCGTATCTTGGTTTCATTAAAAAGATGGTTAGACCTTAGAAAGAGGACCATCTAGGTTTACCAAGTTGGAGTTTAAAGTTGAGGCAGATGGAGTCAGACTGAGATTCTGGCATGCGGTTCCCATATGGAAAATGTGACAACCAAGAATAGATATCTACTTGTTTCAGTTAGGCACCCAGTGTACCTTTAGCCTCTTTCTGAAGTCACTGAGTCACCACCTCAGCTAAAAGAGAATTTTGAGGTGCTCTGTCAATCTCTTTCCCCTCTCATTTTACCATAAGGGATCCAAGACTCAGGAAGATGGAATCTCTGGTCCTGAACACTTAGCTATTAGACTTTTTCTTTTGAACATTGTTGGAAAATTTTAGGCTTTTTTTCTTTTCATCTTGATCCTAGATACATTATGATTTTCCTTCTATTTTATCATACCTTTCCTTATTTCCTTTGAGACTGGGTATGTTTTCTGCTCAGAAAGTGATACCCAGAGATGTCATGGAGATGGCATTTATGAGATTAGAGCTATGACTCCTCTGGGTCTGGGATGACCTCTGTTCAACACAGGTGATCACAGGGTCTCTAGGTGGACTTTAGAGGTCATGACATCCAACCTCCTGCATGATGCATGCTTCCATCCACAGTGTCCTAGATAGGTGAATCCTTGATCCTCCATTCACAGTATGCTTCCTCTTTAACCAAAGCAGCCAATCCCATTATTAAACAGGTTTCATATTATGTCATAATCATTCAATAACCTCTACCATACTGTTAAAGAAACATACAAGTAAATAACACGTGTGCACTTTCTAAAGTTGTTTTGATAGCAGAATTTTAAAAGGACTTATTTGGCACCTGGATCACCAGAGCTTTGCCTGAATTATGGTAGCATTTCTGGGAATATGAGCAGGAATCCTCCAGTGCTGTTTTATGTTCAATAACTTGAACTCTATGCTATCTGAAACCGTCTCCAATATATACTGGTTCCTCTTTTACTCTGAATTATTTCCTTAACACTTGGTAGGCACTAAAGAATGCTTCCTCCTCCTTCCCCTTCATTTTATTTTATTTTTTACACATTTATTTATTTATTTATTTGGCTGCGTTGGGTCTTTGTTGCTGTGCATGGACTTTTTCTAGTTGTGGCGAGCGGAGGCTACTCTTCGTTGCAGTGAATGGGCTTCTCAGTGTGGTGGCTTCTCTTGTTGAGGAGCACGGGCTGTAGGTGCTCGGGCTTCAGTAGATGTGGATTGCTGGCTCTAGAGCGCAGGCTCAGTAGTTGTAGCGCATGGGCTTAGTTGCTCCACAGCCTGTGGGATCTTCCCAGACCAGGGCTCGAACCTGTGTCCCCTGCACTGGCAGGTGGATTCTTAACCACTGTGGCACCAGGGAAGTCCCTTCCCCTTCATTTTACATTGACTTGTTGAACTTAAGTGTTCCTTCCTCATCTAATCAAGGAACTGGATTTTGTTGCCTAATGATGAAATCAGGGTAAGGTGGTGATGTTAGGGAAGCACCAGAACTGACTGGCAGGATGCTGGGGAAAAACTGACTAGTCCCTTGTTCCTTTATGAGACAGCTTGAAATTTCTTATAAGCAGAGGTGAGCCAGTCACCGGAAATGTTGAGTGGTATGTAAGCACATTTAACCCTGTGCTCCAAGGAAGCTGCTGTCTGCAAAGCTCCTAAAATTTGCTTCACACATTCCCACCTCACCTTGGAGCCTTATTCCAAGATGCAGAATAAAAGAACAAGAGTTCGAATTCTGGCTCTCTATTAATTATTAGCCGTTGAGCTTGGGTAAATCCCTTAATCTCTTTGAGGTTAATAATAGCTACCCTAGAGAGCTATTAAATGTGTCAAATGAAGTAATAGGTGTGGGAATGCTTCATAAGCTCTACAAGGCCATAAAAAAGGAAGCTGTTATTATTAACGGTATTTTCTGTAAAATTTTCCTGACTTCTGCTCTCAGGCTTTCACCTTTGTCTGCACTCACTATTGGTACTGCCCCTTGACCCTTTTTTTCTACCCATCCATGATGCTGGCTAACCCATCCCCTGGGTAGAACTACTCTCTCTGGCAAGTCTATAGTTCTAATATTTTAAAATTAATTTTGTAATATTTTTAGGAATATAAAATATCCTTTGATAAAATAAAAGGATATGCCATATGCCTAACATATATAAATTTTAGAGAATAAAACCGTGTTTTAGTCAACATTTATTGAGTGCTTATGAAATGCTTGACATTGTGCCAGGTCCTGGAAATATCCAGACAAATAAGACCATCCCTGTCAGGAAGTAAGTCCCTATCTGGGGTTGTGGGGCAGAGGGCAGGGTTAGTATTGAACAAACAGACAAAGAGGGAGAGAGGCTTTTCTACCTGGTGAAATTCAGGCTACATTCTGAAAGTATTCTTATTCTAGATTGTTCAGTCATTTGCTATTTTAAATTATTTTGGAAGTTTGTTTACCTGTTTCTCAGTTCCCCCACTCTTTTCTAAAATGCAAACTCAGTGAGTCTTGGAGCTATACCTTCAGTAATATTTTTTGAGCACCTACCATCATGCTGGGTACTCAATAGAATATCAGCTCCAGAAGGGCAGAGATCTTTGTCTCTCTTGTTCACTGATATATCCCTAGAATAATATCTGGCCAATAACATACAAAAATAATATATATTATTATATTAATATTATAGTATTAATAAATATTTGTCAAATGAACTGTCACACTGTTAGTTAAGATAGTACTAGCTGTCATAACTGAATCCTTGAAAACTCAGGGACTTAATACAATAAAAGTATATTTCTTGCTATCTGAAGACCAGTTTGCAGTGGATTGGGAGACTCTGTTCCGCACAGTCATTCAGGGAAGCAGGCTGATGGAGGTTCTGCCACCCTCAACTTGCAGCTTCTACCGTTACCTTAACATACTGTCAATCTCCAGCCAGCAGATGGGAGAGGGAGAATGTGAAGGGTTACAAGGAAGGTATTTTTGGCCACAGCTCACTTTGTTACCTGACCACATTTAGACAACTGGGCTGGGGCTGGGACAAGACATGTAGATCCTTGCTGGCCACTTCCCAGCAATAACTCTGCATCTTGAAAGGCACACACAATTCTTTGGACAGCGGGCCATCTCTGCCTTGTAGACTACATAACATATGTCTCCTGTTCACATGTGGGTCTCCTGTAACCTGTGAGCTCCTTGGTGGCAAAGGCTACATCTTATTCAATTCTCTATCCCTAGTTCCCAGCATACTATGATAGTTCAAAAATATTTTCTGAACTGAAATAAATAGTTTTTCTATTGGGTACCTGGCACCATAATAGATGCTTCAATTTTTTGGTTGAAAGAACTTATAAAAGGAAAGAATAAAGGACTAAGAAGCCATTTGCTACAATATAGGTGCACCAAGTCTGGTACCTGGTGCTAATATTGTAGGTATTCAGTAAAGAATTATTGGAAAAAGAAAGGGAAAAGAGAAAAAGAGAAGGAGAAGGAAGGAGAGAGAAGAAAGGAGGTGTGAGAGGGAAGGGAGGGAGAGAGGAAGGGGCCTGGAGTGAGTGGGAGAAAGAGGAAGACAGAAAAAGTGAGAGGGAGGGGGGCTTCCCTGGTGGCGCAGTGGTTGAGAATCCGCCTGCCGATGCAGGGGACACGGGTTCGTGCCCCGGTCTGGGAGGCTCCCACATGCCGCGGAGCGGCTGGGCCCGTGAGCCATGGCCGCTGAGCCTGCGCGTCCGGAGCCTGTGCTCCGCAATGGGAGAGGCCACAACAGTGAGAGGCCTGCGTATCACCAAAAAAAAAAAAAAAAAAAAAAAAAAAAAAGAAAAAAGTGAGAGGGAGAAAGAAAGGGAGAGAGAGAGGGAGAGAGACAGAAGAAGGAGGAGAGAAAGAAAGAGAACGCAACGTATGTGACTTTATGATCTGCCCACCCTAACCCAGGACAGAAATATCTCCCTGTCCTCTGATGGGGAAATGAAGTTCATAAATCTCCCGGCAAGTTTGTGCTTCTCTATGGAAACGGTACATAAAGTACCCCGGCCACCCACGGAGAAGCACCGGGCGGGGCAGAGCGCTCAGTCACACGCGACCTCACACGCGACCGGCTCCCCCCAGCACACTCCCCGTCCCCCTTGGTCACAGGTCGGAAGGTGTAGATCTAGGGTGTGGGGCTGCTAGTCTCCGAGATCCCGGGAATACAGTGTTTATTTTGCCTCTTTAATCAGCCTCTCTCGCTTCTGGCTCATTGAGCTTTCCCTACAAGGTCCACATTGAGAAGTTTTTCGGGATGTGATTGATGGCAGCTGCACACACAGGCGAGGGTGCACCGCGCTCAGATGCCTAGCAGAGTCCCCGACCCACCGTTGTTAGTTGCAGCCTTGGCGGGTACACGCACTGCAAGCGTTTGCCTTTTGTTTCCTTTTGTGCTTTTTACATTTTTCCCTCTTTGTGCCTCTTGAGTGTGCACATTTATGGAGTGCGACACATTTTATCAAGTGCTTTCACACCCGCTTTTGCAGCATTCTTCAAAAGTTATATTAATATGGCTGTTTTATAGATGAAGGAATTGAGGCCCAGAAAGGTTGAGCATCTTGTCCACGGTGCCTGGCATCAGGCCACATTGTTCAGAGGCTTCACCCAAGCCTCGTTTTAACAACGAACAATACTATGGTCCCGTTGTCACCGATGCAGTCCTGAGTTCTGAAGGGCACTCATGGATATGGGTTCCGTTGGCACCAGGAAACCTAGCTGTGTTTGGATGACTGGAGTCTGAGAGTGAATTTAACTCCAAGAGGAGGAAAGGCAGTGTTCTTTGTGCTCTGTACAGGTACCCTCTTCTGCTTACTTGAGTTTGACAAAATTCTAATTTCTATGTAGGACTGGGCAGAGCTTTTGATACTGCTGTAAAATTGCGAAAACCATAAATGGTTACTATTGGTTTTAAATATCAAACCAGGTGAAGGGGTGGAGGAACTTCTCAATGTTAGAGAAGGGAAAATCACTTAAATAGCAGAACGGACACCATGTGGTAGTTTTTTTTTTTTTTTTTTTTTTTTTTTGAGAGAGAGTGTTATTTCTTTCCTCTAGATTCCAGTAACTGTCTGTCACCACATAATCCAGGGCTAGAAGTATCGAGGGATTTACGATTTAGTGAGACTGGCGTTGCTGAAATTAACTTTGTAAAACAAGTCTGTTTACTCTTTATACTAATTTCCATGCTTGCCACTGACTCAGATTTGGTTTGAAGAAAGATATTCTAAGAGACATTCTTACCATTATGGAAAGGAAAAGTAACAGTGTGTGACTTCATTTTCTTTGGCTGAGCATCTGATAACCATGTATCAGAGGGCGAAGCTGTGGATTCTGAGAGCCATGCTGCCTCCATCCCAGGGATCAGGAAACTGAGGCCTGTGTTATTAAAATGAATGAAATTGTTGCTTTTCTTATGGTAAAATTTATATAGAAAACTGTAGAGAAAATAGATAAAAGCAAAACAACCTGTAGGGCTTCCGTGGTGGCGCAGTGGTTGAGAATCCGCCTGCCGATGCAAGGGACACGGGTTCGTGCCCCGGTCCGGGAAGATCCCACATGCCGCAGAGCGGCTGGGCCCGTGAGCCATGGCCGCTGAGCCTGCGCGTCCGGAGCCTGTGCTCCGCAACGGGAGAGGCCACAACAGTGAGAGGCCCACATATCAAAAAAAAAAAAAAAAAAAAAACGAAAAAACAACCTGTAATCCCACATCTAAGAGGAAATCACTATTAATATTTTTATCTTCAAATATTCTATCAGTTAGTTGGGCTTTACATTAATTTCCAGGATTGCTTTATGAATTAGGGGCCAGCTATGATTTAAATATATTAAAATTCATCCATTTTGAAAAAATTTTTTTATATTCTACCAGAGTATTTTCTATTCATACACATTATATGTTAATTTGACATCTTACTGTGTACATCTGTTTTGAAATGTCATTTTAAAATTTGAATATATCGTGAATATTTACTCATGTTATCATTTCTTCATTCTTCATTCATTCGCTATTGATAATAACTAACACTTCGACATGGCTCTCTGTGTGCCAGGCACTCTTCAATATACTTTACAAACAGAAACTCATTTTATCCTTACAACAACCCTATGAGGTAGTAGTAGTATTATTACCCCCATTTTACAGATGAGGATGCTGAGGCACAGCGGGGTTATACAACCTACAGGGTCATACAGGTAGGAAGGGGCAGAGTCAGAACAGGCACCCATGGGGTGTGACTTCTCTGTCACCTGGGACCCAGTACGGCTCCTGGCCTGCAGTAAGCTAGCAACCCTGAGTGCTGAATAACTGTTGGTGATTAGAAGACTGACTTGATGAATGAGAATAGGGAGTCTTGGTTTTGGGAATGGTGATGATAGATAGTTGACATGTGGATTACTTTTGTATGGTTCTGTGACAGCCAAGCTCAGTGCCAGCAAGGATTCTGAACCAGCTGCTGATTACCTACAGGTTTGCAGAATTGTAACACAGCAGCTTTACATTTGGCCTTGGGTGTTGTTGGCTGGCTCCTCTTGACCCCTAATTTACACTTCTTTACTAAGTCAGTCAGTAGCTGTAATAGAAGATGTAATGCCAGTAGGCTTAAGGGCCTGCGGCACTCCTTGATGTGTTTTGGGGTTTCTAGCTAGACAAATGGACTCAGCAAAAATTAATCCCACTTTTCAGATTCTAATAATGCCTTTAAATATTTCAGTGAGAAGAGATTGTCTTAAGCAGTGAACAGAATCTGATTCCAAATGAATTTTCTAATTCCAAAAAAGCCTCCAAATACTCTTTCCTGATTTTAGAATAAACTCTTTTTATTAATTTTTTTTCTGAAGGGCACACAATTAAGCTTATTAATTACAAGCATACCTTGGAGGTATTGTGGGTTTGATTTCAGACCACCACAATAAAGCGGATATTGCAATAAAATGAGTCAAGTGAATTTTTTGGTTTCCCAGTGCAGATAGCCAACAAACACATGAAAGGATGCTCAATATCACTAATCATTATAGAAATGCAAGTCAAAACTACAATGAGGTATCATATCACACCAGTCAGAATGGCCATCATCAAAAAATCTACAAACAATAAATGATGGAGAGGGTGTGGAGAAAAGGGAACCCTCTTGCACTGCTGGTGGGAATGTAAATTGATACCGCCACTGTGGAGAACAGTATGGAGGTTACATAAAAAACTACAAATAGAACTACCATATGACCCAGCAATCCTACTACTGGGCATATACCCTGAGAAAACCATAATTCAAAAAGAGTCATGTACCAAAATGTTCATTGCAGCACTATTTACAATAGCCAGGACATGGCAGCATCTCAGGAGCACATGTGCTATCAAGATTTGTGTGTATATGTGTGTGTATTTGTAAAAGACATTTTATGTATGCCTTGAGTGACCTTTCCAAGAATTGCACAGCTTGTGGATATTCAGGCCTGTTCCACGGCTTTCTCTTAAATGCAGATCCAGCTGTGTCAGTTCCCTTAACCCGTCCTGTACCTGCTCAAGGTTAAGTGTTGCAGGCAGCTCTATAGTGAGTGTCCAGAGCATAGTTACCCAGATGCACCTGGGTGGGGTTTAACCCTTTGTATCCCCATCCTCCTGACAGAGTCATGGGGGAGATTCAGATGTTCAAGAGAGGCAGGGTTAGTGAAATCACTTCCCTCTCTTGAGGTAACTTGATCTTGTCAAACAATGCTTTTTATAGAGCATATGTGCTTTAGTTTGATTTTAAGGTTCTGAAATGACATTCTCCATTTTGCTCACCACCGAGGCATATGCACAAAGAAGAAAACCCTCTTTTGGTTACACATGAAACTTTATTTTTATTTTTGTCAAAAGAAAAGCCATACATTTTCCCAAGTTAAAATAAAAGTGAATACTGCAATGTCACTTTATCCAGAGCCAAAGGCAGGAGGGAAAAGTTGTGAAAATTGAATTTAGGGAAGACCAGGAAGAAACCAAAATGACTTCCCCAGAAATGGATATCTAGCTGTTTTTCCTTGGCTGGATTTTGGGAGAAGAGAACATAAAAGTTATTTTTAAAAAAATAAAAGTTAAACTGCTCAGATATGAACAGCTCTCTCCAGATGCCCTGGGTCTCATTTATGCTGCAAATGAGGTCTTGTCTCAGGCATGGGATGTTCTAGGTGGAGGGTGGTTGTGGGCTTGCCCAGGACAATGATGCAATAGCAGCATGTCGGACAGGGACTTGAGTAGGCCCCTGGATGTGGAGTCTCACAGGGGAAGAACTTAGACTTTGGTGGCCTACTGTTGGGTCTGTTGTACAACCTCTGGCAAATTGCTTAAGCTTCCTGAGTCTCAGTTTCTCTCTCTAAAAAGGGTCTATTGATGCTCCCCTCATCAAGTTCTTTCAAAAGTGAAATGAAACCAACTATGTCAAGTGTTTAGTGCATGCCAGGCACGTTACAAACATTCACGTGACCACTGTTTTATGATTACAAAAGGCAGTTCTGCCACAAAGATATGTGACCCTGGGTGAGTCATGCTGGGTAGATGACTGAGCTTTGCTTTTCTTATCTATACAATGTGAAATTTTAAGCTGCAATGCTTCTGGTTCTAAAATTTGGTGAGTCTTTTAATCCCCTCTTGAACCTTTGTAAATTCTAAGCGTAGTTTCTGTGCCTAGCCATGGACAGAGTTGCCAAAGTTCACAGTTAAGTTCTTGCCGGGTAACTAGGACTTGTCTTAAGTGTCAGGCAGTTTTCTTCATCCTGGCACCAAGGCAAGAGAAAGAAATCTGTTCTAATTGCTCCTTAGTCTTATTATGAATCTAAAAATCCTCTCATATCCAAAATCTATATTCTCCTACATCTCAGACTCTCCTGATCTTCCCTATTACTTTAAGATAATGCACAAGTAGTGCACTGTTGCTTCCAGACTGTTTTGATTTATGTTGTGACAGTGGCTCCTCAGAACAATTCCATGGGGGGTAGATCTATTATCACCTCCAATTTACAGATGAGGAAACTGAGGTCTGGATTTGCCGAGATCACATAGCCAAGAATTTGCAGATATGTAGTACATACTCAGTTCTTTTTCCTGCAGAAACACGTGTTTCTCACACTGAGCTAGGCTCCCTTCTAAAGTGCTGGAGCCTTTTGTTTACAGATGAAGAAAAGAGGCAAAGAAAAGAATGAGGTCACAAATGGAAATAGTACATAGAAATGCTGATTCATTCATGACTCATGAGTTTAGGCCTGTGACTCCCAACATCTTTTTACATGAGGACCTATTTTTCTTTTGTAAATAGAAGTTTACTGTTTTATTATATAGGTAAAATACAGATGAGCAAAAGAGAGGATAATAAAAAGCATTCATACTCCAGTGATAACCACTGTTAACATTTTGATGTAATAACTTTCCAGAGGTTTTTTCATATTTATATATTGATGTGTTTATGAACGTGTATTCAAAAAAATGTCCTTAATTTACACATACTGTTTAAGAACTGATCTTTAGTAACAAAAAATGATATAGGTTGCCCAGCGATAGTTGCCTGGAACCCAGATTATTCGTCTCCCCAGGATGACTCATCCACCTGCCTCTTGGGCCCTAGGTTGCTTCCTCTGTGGAGAGCTGGTTGTCATTACTACCACCTCATTCCCTGGGGCAAGCCTGCAACTCAGCCTCTGTAACTCCTGCTGCAATGGAGCCCGGCAGCATTGGCACCCAGACCTGGCTCAACCTGTACCACAGAAGCCCTGGCATCTCCCACCATGCCAGGACTCACCTGAAGCTCTATGGGCACTGGCTTCTCTGGGAACTCTCCTTAGGGACGACTGGATACGACCAAGAAGTGCAGGGGATTTAAGACCCATGGGTGAACCTTGGCCAAGGGGAGGCAGGAGATGGGGAGACTGTTCTGGGCCATGGTGGGTTCTACACAGCCTTGTCCTGGTGAGCCAGCAGCCAGCAGTTTCTTGTGAGGTTGTGACAGCTTGGTAACTACCTAATGTGTTGCCTTGTATCTGCCTTATCTCCTTTATCAGTATCTCCTTGTATCTCCTTTATCTCTTTTCCTACCTCACCTCTCTTATTCCCTCCTGCCTTCCACTCTGGGATTATACTGTCCTCTCCCCATAAAGCTTTAGCATGTACACTTTTCCTCAGGTCCTTTTTTTTTTTTTAACCTAGAAAACTGAACAGATGATGGTCATTACATTTATAGTATCTCTCTGTTCAGTAAGTGCATATGAAAAAATACCCCCAAATCAAGCTCTTTTAGTGGATGTGAATTTTATTAATGACAACAGCATCTTATGGACCTGAAGAAAAGTAGTATATTGAAGTTGTCTTCAGGTACCATATGGTGATAGGTGGATTAAAGGACCCCTTGAAGCTACTCCATGCCTCTCCCAAACCTCTTGTCCCCAAGAAGGTCTGAAAGCCATGGTTGGAATTTTAGGTGAGACAGAGGTCATCACAGCTATTTTACCTTTCGCTTGACCTTCTTGCTGCAGTGGAAGACTCTCAGCCATAAACCTCAACCTTCCCCTGCTGCCTTTCAAGTGTGTGAAGTCTCGAGGCCTGCACACGTTTTCCCAGAGCGAGGCGCTGTACACATCTGGGTCAACTTTATTCCAGTTTTCTTTTCTCTCTCTTTTTTTAAAGTCAATCAGTGTGAGTAACTGCTACATGAAACCATGAAGAAAATGGAATAAATATGTTGGAAACACTAGAAAGTGATCTGCAGTTGTTTATTCTCCTCAGTTTTACTTCCTGGGCTTATTTTTAAGCATTCAAAGAGTTTCAGCAATCTTGAAGAGTGTTTGGCATGCTGCAAAAAAAATATGTCTGTTCTCTAATAGGAAAGAACTTTTACACTGTGCTTCCTGGTTTGGAAATGTGTTGGGAGAGTGAGGGGGAAACTAGTCTCAAGGGACAGGGCCTCTCATGTGCTGACTCAAGTTCTCTTAATAAGACACTTACTCTATTACATAATTCAGTGCATTTAATCTATTGAGAAGTATTCACTGGGTTCCCCTTTGTTTCTTGAAGGCAGGGATTCTGTCTTATAAATTTCCATGTTCCCCAACAATGCTGACACCTAATAGGCACTGCCTAAACTCCTTGAATCATGAGATGGACAGCAAATTTTTCCATCGGATGAGTAAATAATAGTGATGCATAAGATGCCCATGTTTCAAAGAGCAAATGTTAAAAACATAATTTAATGTGAACAATTAGTGAACAAGACAGTGTATTTGTTTGCACAATGCACTATTTTCAGACAGAGCTCATTGGCTATATTCACAGAAAGGGCTCATTTGGCTGGTTTAGGCAGAAATGGAGAGAAAGATATGTGAAGTCAGGAATGGTGAAGGAAGGCTTGCGTGCCAGGATCTCGTGGGGGTGGAAGGGGACGAGGCAGTGGACTTCCAGACTCAGAATTCTGAGTTCCAGCCTTGCCTCTTGAAATCTGGTCTAGCCTTTGGGGCCTGCCCCCTCCATGAACCTTTTCCTGATCCTTGAATCTAACCTAATCTCCTGTGACCTCATAGTCCTCTGTTGGGACCTTTCTCTTGGCTCTGCTTCTGGATGGCCATTTGTGGTCTTATGTGATACCTTCCACTAGATTACAAAATAAGGGCTGGACTCTTTCTGACTCATCCGTTTGACCCCTAGAGTGTTTAGTATAGTGCCTTCCACTCAGGCCACTGCACAAATGCTTGTAGAAGCAGACTTTCCAACCCCAAGTTTCAGAATGAAAAGGACCTGCATCCCATGCAGGGCTTTAGTCGTGTAGTGGGTTGCATAGTGGCTCCTAAAAGGATATGTCCACATCCTGGAATCTATGAATGTGACCTTATTTATTTATTTATTTTGGGTATGACAATGACTTTTATTTTATTATTTTTTTAATTTATTTTTTAATCATCTTTATTGGAGTATAACTGTTTTACAATAGTGCTAGTTTCTGCTTTACAACAAAGTGAATCAGTTATACATATACATATGTTCCCATATCTCTTCCCTCTTGCATCACCCTCCCTCCCAGAGCTGATCTCCCTGTGCTATGCGGCAGCTTCCCACTAGCTATCTAATTTACATTTGGTAGTGTGAATATGTCCCTGCCACTCTCTCACTTTGTCACAGCTTACCCTTCCCCCTCCCCATATCCTCAAGTGACCTTATTTAGAAAAAGAATCTTGCAAACGTGAGTTGAGGGTTTGTGCCTTTGGATTTTTTCTCTATGACATTTATCCTTATCATGCATAATCATAGATTTAATGATGCTTATTTTGAATGGCTCACAGTGAAATAATTAATTATACTTAGTATCAATGGAAATTATGAGTGATGATGCTGAATACCTTGATACCACAACGGACGATGATTTTGGTCTGTTAGTTTATTGTTATAGTGAGTTGAATGGTGGCTCCCATCCTAACCCCTGGAATCTGTGATTGTGATCTCATTTAGAAAAAGGGCCTTTGCAGATATAATTAAGTTAAGGCTCTCAAGATGAGATAGATCATCCTGAATTACCGAGGTAGGCCCTAAAACCAATGATGTGTCTTTACGAGAGGCAGAAGAGAAGGCCATGGGAAGACAGGCAGAGATTGGAGTGTTGCAGCCACAAGCCAAGGAGTGACTCGAGCCACCCAATGCTGGGAGAGGCAGGGAAGGAATCTTCTCTGGAACCTCGGGAGGAAGTGTGGCCCAGTGGACACCTTGCTTTCAGGCTTCTGGCAACCAGAATTGAGACAGAATAAACTTGTTGTTTTTAGCTACCACATTTATGATTATTTGTTATGGCAGCCCTAGGAAGCTAATATTATGTGGATTTGTCTAGAATTTCGATTCTACCCCTAAGTAGCTGTAAACTCCTGAAGGGCAGGGACTCTGTCTGTCTTGTTCCCAGTGGGGCCCCCAGTGCCCAATGGAGCAACAGACACGTCATAGGCCTTCATTAAATGTTAATTCCCTTTCCCTTCCTTCCTCCCCTGTTGTCCAGGGTTACCTCTTTGCTAGTAAGAGCAGAGGTGGTTCCAGAACACACTTCTACTCTTCCTTAATTTCCTATTTGTGACAGAGGTTGTTAGTTATCTCCCAATATTTGTTCTCCTTTTCTTTGACTGGCCTCCTTTTGCAGCTGGGTGTGGCTGTGCACCTGTGCTCTGGCAAGCTGTAAGTGGCAATGTTATGAAGTAGCTTCTGGGAGCCTTTCTTATAAGACAGCTGGTAGTTGCCGTTTGCTCCTTCTCCATGTTTCTCCCTCTGTCTGCCTGGAATGAGGAGCTACCATTTTGGACCATAAGAGCAGAAGCCCCCCCCTGGGGATGGAGAGCAGTGATTTGGGCAAGGCCAGCATCCCTGTGTGGAGCAGAGCCAGTATACCAGCCCTGGGCTGGAAGCTTCTGTATTTTTGTGTAAGAGGGAAATAAAGCTCTTGTGTAAGCCATTGTTCATGATTGTGTGTGTCTCTGTGTGTGTGTGTGTGAAATTTGTCAGTACCTACAACTTTGGGACTCCAAGGGGATTATTTGCTCATTACATGGACTGTTATCTTCAGATGTCTGAGGGGACAGAAATCGAATGAGAGATACTTTGAGCCTTTTCCTTACTGTGATGTTTCAAACTGTGGCCTCAATTTTTTAACTGAGGAATCCCATGGCATAACTTCTGGAATTAAACAGACTTGGGTTTAAACCTTGACTTGGTTACATACTCCTGTGGAGTGGCCTAACCTCAGTTTTCTCATCTATGCAATAGAGGTAACAGGTACTACCTAGAGTCATTGTTCCATTGCAGCAGGAGCTACAGAGGCTGAGTTGCAGGTTTGCCCCAGGGAATGAGGTGGTAGTAATGACAGCCAGCTCTCCACAGAGCAAGCAACTTAGGGCCCAAGAGGCAGGTGGATGAGCCATCCTGGGGAGATGCATAATCTGGGTTCCATGCAACTATCGCTGGGCAACCTATATCATTTTTTGTTACTAAAGATCAGTTCTTAAACAGTATGTGTAAATTAAGGACTTTTTTTGAATACACATTCATAAACACATCAATATATAAATATGAAAAAACCTCTGGAAAGTTATTACATCAAAATGTTAACAGTGGTTAAGCATTAGAATGATATTGTGTCTATTAGTAGATACTGTTAGTTGTAGTGTTGTATCTTTATTTTGTTTGAACTAGTGAAATCACTGAGGTTTAAAGGAGGAAACACAAAACTGAATGCATAAAAAGTTTAAGCCATAAAGCATTAAAAGGAACACTTTGAAACAAGAAAAATCTTAAACAACCTAGCATTTCACCTCAAGGGACTAGAAAAAGAACAAATGAAGTCCAAACTTAGTAGAAAGAAGGAAGTAACAAAGATTGGAGTTGAAATAAATGAAATAGAGATGAAAAAGACAATAAAAAAGATCAATGTAACTAAAAGCTGATTCTTTGAAAGGATAAACAAAATTGACAAACCTTTAGCTGGACTTGCTAAGAAAAGAAAGAGAGGGTGCTCAAGTAAAATCAGAAATGAAAGAAGAGACATTACAACTGGTACTGCAGAAGTACAAAGGATCACAAGAGAGTACTATGAACAATTATATGCCAACAAGTTTGACAACCTAGAAGAAATGGAAAGTTCCTGGAAGCATACAACCTTCGAAGACTGAATCATGAAGAAATAGAAAATCTACTGATAAAAAGGCTGAATCAGTAATCCAAAACCTTCCCCCAAAAGTCCAGGATGAGTTGGCTTCATTGGTGAATTCTGACAAACATTCAAAGAATTAATACCAATCCTTCTCAAACGCCTCTGAAAACAGAAGAGGAAGGAACACTTCTAAATTCATTTTAGGAGGCTAGCATTACCCTGATACCAAAACCAGACAAGGATACCACAAGAAAAGAAAATTCCAGGCCAATATCCTTGATGAACACAGATGCAAAAATCTTCAACAAAATATTAGCAAACTGAATTCAACAATATATTAAAAGGGTCATACACCTCCATCAAGTGGGATTTATTCTAGGGATGCAGAGATGGTTCAACATCTGCAAATCAATCCACGTGATACATCATGTTAACAAAACAAAGGATAAAAATCATATAATCATCTCAATAGATGCAGAAAAAACACTTGACAAGAGTCAACATCGATTTATGATAAAAACTCTCAACAAACTGGGTATAGAGGGAATGTACCTCAACATAATAGAAGGAACATTTTGACCTATACAAGAGATATGCTGAGGGAACTTGGTAAGGAATTCCTGCTCAAGCTGTCAATATCAGGTTTTGGCCATGAGGATGAGATTGGATTTTAAAATTCATTCAGCAAACATTTCTTGAACTCCTACCAAGTATCATGTATGTGGGTGTTCCTTGGGGGTATCCATAGGTAAGTTAAGACATGGTCTTGATCTGTACGCTCAGGAGTTCACCGTCTAGTGGTGAAGATTATTATAATGCATGGAGAAAACCATTCAAATGCAGTATTCACAAAGTGCTGAGGGACCACAGGGGTCTATCTTAGGGAAATGAGAAAGCCATACCTGGTCCCATTTAGGCTGGGTCTTGAAGAGTGAACTGGAGTTCATCAGAAGAGGAGAACATTCTAGAAAGAATAGCTCACATGTACAAAGGCAAAGAGACACAAAAGAACAAGGACATGACATTGGTTGTGCTGGCATATTACACATTAGGGTTGGGAGAGGGGGGTTAGTGGGACATGAGGCTAAAGATGTATCCTTGACATTGCTGTCTAAGAAGACAGATTGCTTCTTTTTAGTTTGGGGGAGACCAGGGACCTTTTTAAGGAAGGAAATGATGTGGGCAGTTCTCATCTGATGCTTCTCTTCTCCCTGTCTTTTGAGTTGGAATGCTGCCACTCAAGGGCAGAGGAGGAGAAATCTTCTGGTAGTCTTGGGGAGACACAGATATCCTCTACCTTGGTTGAGATTAACAAAACAAATTAACCTCGGTGTGAGGAGAAGCCCTTCAGATAAGAAATGGGCAAACTCTGCTGGGGTCATTGATAGCAACACCAAATCTTCCTTGTTTTAACTTGGCTGGGCCATTTACTTTTAGTTTTCTCCCTTCTCTTTAAAAACTGTTGTATTTCTAGTAAAAAAAATAAATTAAAAAAAATAAAAGGCTCCATCTTAAGGAATGCAGTGTGGTTTTACTTCTGGTAAGAAGTGAAGGAAATTTAGGTTCTGGAATTTTCTATGCTTGATAGAGGGCATAGTCTGTAAATGTAGGTTACAAGACTATATCTCCAACTTGAGCTCAGATTTATAAAAGAAACTATATATGCATATACAATATAAATTGCCCTTTGGGTTACAGAATTTTCTTCTGTATTTTCCACATCTTTTTTTTTCAGAGAGCAAATAAATCTTAAATATTTTTAACAAAAGTTCTCAGTGTAATCCCTATACTCAACCTCAGAAAGAAAAACAAATTTCTTGGAAGAAGGAAGGATAGAATTAGGGGTAGGCTGTGTGTTTTGGAAAGAGTTTGACTCCTCTCTTGTTGATACCTTTTACTGGGCTATTGGTGAAGATTTCAAAGGTTCCTTCCTTGTTCAGTCAATGTGTGTTTACTGAGCAGCTACTCAGCAACCAGCTACACCTTACTTGGCAGGCATTTTTGAGACCAAAGGCCAGTCCCTGGCCTATCTCCCTGCCTCTCCCTGAGATTTTCTTAGCTGGGCTCCATGCGGCCACAATGCCCTGTGATTCTGTCATTGCCTTTTGGGCTGTAAGGGGCCGCTCCAGAGCCTTTCATAAACGAGCTGGCCAGGCTGTTTCAAAAAGAGCAGAGAAAAGGCAATAATAAACTCAGTAGGATGGCACAGCCAAGGTGGTTCATACTGACCAGTTTTAATGTTTCTTCACACACGATGAGCTCGCTCTTGTCAGCACTTCACAGCGCTGTCCTCACACGGCCACCCTGTAAATGCCAGCCTCTGCTGGGGAGCCTTCCATAACCTAGCAGCCTCAAGTTCAAGGGAAGGCTCTGGTTCTTTCTTCTGAGAGCAAACATCAATATCAGAAGTCTCCCTGCCTGTGTCTGGGGCTGTAGGTTAGGTGTGCAGAAATGATGGCTAAGTTTTAGAAGCTGTGTTAGGTGTTCTAAAAACAGGATTTCGAAAAAAGCTCTAAGATTAAAACAAAAAAATGATTAGACGTCACTAGCTGCCAATTTTTCTTTTCCAGCACCAGCTGAATAACCAGAACCCTGAAATGAACCAGAGTATTCAGGAAGGTCAAGCACAGAGGGAAATGTTTTATGAGAAACAGGCTTTTGGGTTGTGACAAATTATATGTGAAATTTCAGGTAGAGACCCACAAGGCTGTGATGGCTTCAAGCATGTGCAAGTGTGGTCGGAAGGAGAAACCTGCCCTGCTTGGTTTCTTGTGTGGTTTTGCTTCCTTCAGGAGAGGGTAGGCGGGGGAGAGAGGAAGGGCCACACAGCATTCAGGCTGTGGCCATCCCCAGCATCCCAGTTCCTACCAGCGTCAGAAGACTTTTCAGGAGAAGGGAAAGAAAGAGAAAGAGATTTAAAGAGAGGTCTAACTGTTAGGCAGAGCCGAGAATCTGTAAGTTGAGCTAGAAGACAGTCCAGATCACTTTGATGACTCTCAAGGCTTTTTAGTAGTCTGATCCTTTCCAGATTGTTCTACTAACCTGTCCTAGTAGCAAATGTTTGTGAATAACCTGACCCTCAGACCCCTCTTCTCTGCTTGACAAACTCCAAATCCTCCTTCAAGGGTTGAGTTCAAGTGATCAGTGAAGTCTGAGCCATTTTTAAAAATGGGTTTAGGGCTTCCCTGGTGGCACAGTGGTTGAGAGTCCGCCTGCCGATGCAGGGGACACAGGTTCGTGCCCCGGTCCGGGAAGATCCCACATGCCGCGCCCGTGAGCCATGGCCGCTGAGCCTGCGCGTCCGGAGCCTGTGCTCTGTAACGGGAGAGGCCACAACACGAGAGGCCCGCGTACCGCAAAAAAAAAAAAAGAAAAAAAAGGGTTTACATCTGCTCCCTTCTTTCTCTTCACTGCTCCATCATTCCCCAGGGCAGAATCAATTGCTCTTCTGTGTGGCTTCCATGTGACCTCCCTCATGAACACTGTGCGAATTGACAGTCACAGCACCGGGTAGCAGATGGGTTCTGGGAGAGTCTCTCAGGGAACTGGCACCGGATCTCATGAGATAATATGTCGCAGGTTATTTGTTAATCATAAAGCACTAATGTGCCAGTGTGGTCATCACTGCCCTTTATTGAGTAAGTCGTGCTTGGCATTTTCTCATTAAATCCTCACAATAATCACTGGAAGGTAGGTATTAGGATCACCTTCCTTTTAAAGATGAGGAAACTCAGTCTCAGAGAGGTTAAGTGGCCTGCCCAAGGCCACGTAAATGAAAGCGGCAAAGTTGGAACGTAAACCCCGTTCTGACTCCATAGTCTTGACCCACGACACCATCTTGCTGGGCCCGTGGGGAACTCAGATGGGAAGGAGACGTGTGTATGCCATCAAAGCTTCCAAGTCTGGGTGGAGAAGTAAGACAGTCACTGCCAGCTGGGAGTGTAGGGTGGGACAAGGGTTCTAGGACGGTGAATGTGAAAAGGTGATCTGAGTTATTCGTCAGGGAGTAAAAGAGGCTGTGAGGAGAGGGCTTACTTCCCCTGCACCTTGACGATTGGGTAGGGTTTTTACAGTAGAGTTAGAGAATAGGGAATGGAAGAAATTGCATGAATAAAGGCTTGTGTGTGTATGGGATGGGGAACCTGAGAATGAGTCTCTCTTGGTCACGTGTTATTATGAGGACTTAGGGCTCATAACATTTCCCACTCACCCCTCACCTCCCTTTGTCAAGATAGATGATGGTTGCTAACCAGCACATAGGAAGAGCTGCTTTTCCAGTAGTCCTCACCTGAGGGGGTACCACTGCCCTGCGCTTGGAAACGTTTTTTTGATTGTCACAATGATTGGCAGAGTGAGGTGTGTTGGTTATGTGTGAAGCAATGTGATTCTATCGCTACTCAGTGCCCCCTGAACCAGATATGCTAAATATCTTGCAGTGGATGGATCAGTCCTGCCCAAGGAAGAATCCTCCCACCCCAAAGGCCAGTATGTCCCACAGAGAAGCAGGGGGTGATCTCTCTCTAAGAGTACATGTGTAGACTTTCCCCCCACCCCTGGTCACTGCAGTGTCCCTGTGGGAAGCCTGATTCTGTTCCTGGCATCCCTCCCCTATCACATACACTAGCATGGTCTAATTTTATCCCCAGTCTATACCTAACCTCCAGAACCTGCTATTTATGCTGCTTCCACAGCTTATAACTGAAAATAAAAATTCCTACCCTGTTTTTCTTCCCCTGCAGTATCCTCTGCAGCTGAAACTATTTAAGGCAAAGGCTGCCTTAGTAGGTTTTCATAGCCTTCCTCTTAGCGTGAACAATTATTGCAAAATGATCCATCCGATCTGGCTACCATTGTGGTGGGAAGAGGATGAAAAGAGCATTCGTTGGGTAAGGCACTTCTCAACAAGGGCTCATCAAAGTGGAAAGCCAAGTGGCACATACTTGTGGAGAAAGTATGAAAGGAGTAGGGGTAGGGGAGTGGTAGGGATTGAGGAAAGCCCTAATAACATGGTAATAAGACTACAAAACCCCAGTGGAGCTGGGAATAAAAGAGCCCAGTGCCTCACAAATACAGGATTGAATGAGTTTCATGTTTAATGTAAATACACCTGCCATTTGTTCTCTGAAGCGCTGGTTACAGGTTTTAAGGTAAAGTAGAGTTTTGAACACTGTGCCAGTGTAATTTGATTTTGCCCCTGCACTGACTGTACACTTTGTTCCCAAACAGTCTCTAGAGACAAAATACTGTTCTGGCCAGCTCGAAGGTCTCACCTCCTGCTGTTGTCCCTCAGTCACCTCTGCTTCTGCCTGGCCTTCGTCTTAGACTCCTGAGCTGCTGACAGAGCAGAGAGAAGGGAGAGAGTCGGCCAGGAGTCATACGTGCTCATTGCCAGAGCAGATCATTTTACTCCAAAGTTTCCAACTGCGTTAAGGATAAAGATCGAAACTCTCAGTCTTTCCTACAAAGCCTCTGCCTGCTTTTTGCCTCCAATCTCACCATACTCTCCTTAGTCTCTCGGCCCCAGTGATCAGACCTGCTTTTAGTTCCTGGACTTTTATGTGCAGCGTCCAGCCTCAGGGCCTTTGCTGGCCCTCCCCCTGCAGTGCCCTCTGCCCGCCCTCCCTTTCCCCCTTCCCTTCTTCTTTCCATAAGTCAGCATTAGATAGCCCTTCTTTAGGGCTGCTTTCCCTGAGCCCACCCACACAACAGAAGAGATCAGATCCCCTCTTACATTTGGTCATGGTGCCCTATACTTTTCCTTTGTGGCTCTTGTCCCGGTTTATAATTATATATTTGTGCGATTACTTGATTAATATCTCCCTCTTGCACCGGACTATGGGTTCCATGAGGGTAATTACTATGTTCTCCATAGTAATTCTGGCACCTAGCACTAGCCTGATGTGTGGAATGTACTCAATCAGTATTTGTTTAATGAAAGAATTATTGACAGGATTATAAATAAATTTAAAAATGCAAATAAGCGGGCTTCCCTGGTGGCACAGTGGTTGAGAATCTGCCTGCCGATGCAGGGGACATGAGTTCATGCCCCGGTCCGGGAAGTTCGCATGTGCCGCAGAGCAGCTGGGCCCGTGAGCCATGGCCGCTGAGCCTGCGCATCCGGAGCCTGTGCTCTGCAACAGTGAGAGGCCCACGTACGGCAAAAAAAAAAAAAGAAAAGAAAAAGCAAATAAGCAAAATGGAAGAAAAAATATAAAAAGCAGTGGTAATCAAAGAAAGAAAAAGTACTTTCAACTTTTTGATATATACCTTTTCTGATTTTTTTCTCATCTGTAAAATAATATGATGATTTTTCAACTTAATAATATTGTAGACAGGATGAAATGTCCATGAAATTAGTTTACCATCATTTTATTTAATTAATCCCTTGTTGTTAGACCCCAGTTTGATGGTATGATCTATGCTTCCTGGAATCGGATGGAAAATAATTTAAAAATTATATCATGTTTACTCAACCAATCAACATTTTACTTTATCCAAAATGAGTGTATAATGTGAAATTGGGACTGGCTGTCTAGGAAAATGGAGACATATGGCAGATGGAACTCTAGACTGCATGGGGAGAGCCCTCGCCACTGGAAATGGCCGTGGTTGGTGGAGGGGAAAATGGTGGGGCTGTTAGGAGTCGCCACCTGCTCCTGGTGGAAGGCACATGGCTGTGGGGAAGCCACAGTGTGTTATGGCGGGATCTCTGCCGGCTCAGTGATGCAGGCAAGCAAAATGGCTGCCTTGGAGTTATCTGGGAGCTTCTAGGGCTGAAGGGGTGGTGACTGAGGGTGAGTGGAGAATACCTTAGTTCTGCTTTCCTAGCCTACTGCTGGGTAAAAAGAAGATGAGAAACCTGGTCCTGGGGAAGGGACTGTTGTTCCAAGCCAGGAATCGGCACCATCACCGCTCTCTCTGACGCTTGTTTAGCGCCCCTAGTGGCTGCCCCTGTTGTTAACCCTGACTAGGGTGCCTTGGTGCCTGTGGTAAACCAAGCCAGATGCAGCTTGGATTTGGGTGACTGGAACTGGACGAGGTTTCAGAAATTTGTATTCAAGATTCTCCATATTGTACTTGCTGTGGAAGGGTCCCTCTGAGAGTCAGGGTAGTAGAAGGCTGACTGTATTTCAACCACCACACATTGAATGCTTATCATGAGAAGACATACTTCATAAATCTCACCACAATCTTGTGAGGTACTTACCGCGGTTGTCCCACATTCGTAGACTAAGTACCTGAGACTTGGAGAGAGTCAAAACAGAATTTGAACACAGGCCTGTTTGACTCCAGACTCTGTGCTTTTCCAGCCCCTACTTCTGAAGAATCTCAGTAGGTTCTGAAGCACTAGGCATGTTACTCTCTGGAGCATTTGTGACCCAACCGTATGAATTGAAACAAGGCAAGCTCTGTGCTCCCATTTGGGGAAAGTTAATATTTCACATGCTCTCGAGAATTTAGGAGCTTGGTAGAAACTTACTATTAAACAGGGATTTTCTTTAATTCCTTTTGTTTAAAGATTGAACATGTGAAACACTCTATGTACTGTGCCTCCCTCAGAGACATCAGTGGTGCCAGAGACCGTTAGGGAGTTTGTATAAATAGAGAGCAGGCCAAGGGCTGCCCACACAAGTAGTGAGGCTCAAGGCTGCGTGTGCAGAACAGTTTCACAGTTATCCCGGGGCTCCTTGGAGTGTCCTGAGGCCTCATCCCGGTCTGCAGATCTGTGGATGCAGTGCCATCCGGGGTCCCGTGGGCTTTGTTCTGTAGGTGCCTCAGACTCTAGCCGGCCAGGAGACCAAGACCAGCATGAGGAAGTATCTTTCCCCATTGATGTTAAAACAGTTAAGTTTGCCAAGGAGATAAAACCAGTTAGTCTCAAAAGATCAATATTAACTAATGCCAACACATATCTTGATTTAGGAAAAAAAAAAACCTGACACTTCCTACAAAAGACAGAAATAGCTAGAGAGTAAATAACAGGACAAAAATGCTTTGAAACATCTTTGAAATGATGGTTAGTGCACAGGGTCAAAGGATAGAACTGGTTCTCGTCAGGTATTTTTTTAAATGCCTCATTTTTATTTAACATTGTTTTGGGAAGGATTGCACTCTATCGACACATTGAGAAAAAAATTACTTTTGTTTTTCTAAAACTAATAGGAGCTTAGGCATTATGATTAAGGACCAAAAGAGAGCCAACTCTGATGAATGCCCCCTTTCTTCAGCTAAAAAATTTAATAGCTGCCACAGAGAGTTTTTTCTTTTAATCAGCAAAAAATTTACTTTGTCCTTGACATTTTATGCCAAAAATCAGCCTAGAGAGTGTGTTTTATAGCCTGAGCTGAATTGCCCTACAGGTAGAGTTTTCCTGTGAGCAGTCTTCGTTGAATTGGCTTTTTTGCATTAGATAACAAACCAATATCAATTTATTAGATAATCCTTTCAGTGTTTCTGAAAGACAAAGGAAACTTAAGCAGAGCATTATGGGTAAGCATTATAGGTTCTTATGGGAGATGAGTTGTAGGTTCCACTGGCCCCACTAGTTCCTAGCTCTGTGACCTTGAGTAAATTACTATCCCAGAGCCTGTTTCCTCTTTCATTTGGGGATCATAATAGTGCTAGCATCATAACATTGTTGCGATGATTAATGCACCTAAACATTCAGCACAGCCTTGACCCTTAATGATGTCTGCAAAATATTAGTGATGCACCACTGTATATAACTTAAAACTTTGCCTCGGAGAAGGCCTTCTTATGATTTGGCAACAATAGGAATGAGCAGATAATATGATGGTTCGACTATCTAGAAAAACTACCCAGTGTAAGTTTAGCACAGGCAAAAATCAATGTAGCTTAAAATGCTGAAAGCTGATTTTGCTCCTTAAATGTTATAGAATTGCGGTTATGTTATTACAAGTGATAGGAAATCCATGCAAAATCTTCTGTCCTTGTTGTAACTATAAAAACAGCTGCGGTGATCCAGAAACACTGAGTAGCTGTTCAGGGCAAGGGACAGTGTCAGGCATATAAGATAGTGCCCTATCTTATATGTAAGGTGCAATCCCTGCCTTGGTGGGATTTTTAGTGTAACTTGGGAAGTTAAAAAATAAATAAATAAAAAAATCACCTAGCTCCCAAATAAATAAGGAAGGAAAGACCCCCAGGCCGAAGCACTGGTAATGAAGCAGGGATGGATTTGGGCTGATTTTTACAGGATGGAAAGTAGAAGCAAGAAAGCCTCTTAGAGGTATTGGTTTGTGGCAAGAGCAAAGGCAGTAAGGTGGGAAAGAACAAGGAATGAGGGAAGGGACTGGTTAGCAAGTGAAGTCGCACAACATTTATGGCTACCTTTGAACCTGAAGTGTCTGTCTGACTGGATTGAGTAGACCTGTCCATCAAGCCGTTCTCCACCACCAGAATTCACTACCTCGGGGTATCTTATTTTCATATCAAAAGTAAGACAGATACAGATATGAGGAAGTACTTTGCTTTTCACTCCTGTGCCAAACATAGTTTACATAGCAACACTGATAATCTGTCAGCCCACCTCTCCTGGACAGTTAATCATTTCCCTAGAATCCACTGGAATAATTTTTCTACGCATTACAAAGTATGTTTCTGAGAGTCTGTTTCCTAAGATAAGTTTGTATTCCTTCAAATGGTATTCCTACGCATTTCTTCTCAAAGCCCAAGTGGACAAGTTATAAATGCAGCTACCTCCATGGCCTGTTAATAATAATGTCTGACACTTATTGAGCACTTACTATGTGCCAGGCACTGTTCTAAGTCCTTCATGTGTACTCATTCATTTAATTGTCTAGACTGGAGAGCAGTAGGAGAAAAGGAAGATGGGCAGATGTTACACATGCTCTGATGAAATAATTAATCATCAATTAGTTCTACAAATATTGATATAGTGTCTGTTATGTTCCAGGCACCATGATTCAATGCTGGTGAAATGAATGAATAGACAATTGAAGGTTGAAGTAAGTTAGTAATTGCATCCTAACTGCCCGTATGGGTATTTTATCAGCATTCTACATTCTGCATTGACTGTTTATTGAACACATATTGAGTTTTTGAGAGGAGTGCTTATTCACACTTTAATGTGCATACGAATCACCTGGGAATCATGTTCAAATACAGATTCTGATTTGGAATCTCTGTGGTGGAACCTGAGAGTTTGCATTTCAAACAAGCTCCTAGGGGATAGTGATGCTGCCCATCTTGCTTGCTCTTTTTTTTTTTTTTTTTTTTTTTTTTTTTTTTTTTTTTTTTTTTTGCTGTATGCGGGCCTCTCACTGCTGTGGCCTCTCCCGTTGCGGAGCACAGGCTCCGGACGCGCAGGCCCAGCGGCCATGGCTCACGGGCTTAGGTGCTCCGCGGCATGTGGGATCTTCCCGGACCAGGGCACGAACCCGTGACCCCTGCATCGGCAGGCGGATTCTCAACCACTGCGCCACCAGGGAAGCCCTTGCTTGCTCTTTAAGTAGCAAGATTTTAGAGACCTGAGTAAGTGGCAGAAGGAAACACAAGAAAAGTAAAGACAGGAACAAATTGTCACTTTCACACAAGAAGAGGCAGCAAACCTGGGTTTGGCCACAGATCCCAGCAGAGGACTTAGCTTGATTGTTATTGTCATTTTCATTCCCGTTAGATTCTTGTGCACCTGCAAAGAATCTAAGAGATTGGACCCTCAAGGCCCAATGGCTCAGTTTATAACTCCTGACACACCTCAAAGTTAAAGTAGCAGTGTGAGCTCTTCTTCTTAGGGACACGATTTGTAAGGTGCGGCAGAGAAGGTGGTGGATTGGAAGCCAGGAAACCTGTGTTCTCTTCAGAGTTCATTTACAGACTCGCTGTGTGACCCTAGTTAAGTCACAGAGCCTTTCTGTGTCTTGGTTTCCTCACCTGTAAAACAGACTAATAACATCTGTCTCGCCCACCCCAGGGCTGTGGACATTAGTAGATGAGGTAGGATGTGCAAAAGCTCGTGGAAAAGCCAAAGGAGTGCTCCAAATATGCATTTACACAACTAAAAATTACAGGGTCCTCAGCAGTAGGCAGGAAAGAGGGGGTGTCTCATGGGCTCCTGCTTTGGTTTATCTCTCTCTCTCTTTTTTTTTTTTTTTTTTTTTTAATTTAATGACCCTCAGCTTATTCTGTATTCACAAGACATGCAGACCTTCTGGGAAGCTAGCTTTGATTTGAGAACAGACATCTCAGCCTCTACTTGACCGATAGAAACCTCTGGATTATCACTGCTTGTCCTTCCCTACCCTGAGTAGTGGAGGGAAGTAACATTTACTGGGCAATTTATGTGAGTTATTTTACTTAATCCTCACAGCACTCCTGGGTGGAAGGTATTACTGCAGTTTCTCAGATGAGACAGCTAAGCTCAGCCGGGCTCATTTGCCTGTTTCATTTTGTCCCTCACAGTAAAAGAGTATCCTTCTCAACTTTGTAGCTCTCAAGATGTGATTACTTCACTTTCACAAGACTATAAAGTTAGCAAGCTCTGGGATCTGGTTAACAGTTCATCTTGGGTGTGTTATTCCAAGGGTCCATATGATGAGTTTAGGGTGAAGCCAAGAATTTTGTGCTAAACACCCAGCAGCCCTATGAAGTTGGCTGTTTTGTTACCCATGTTTTAGAGAAGAAGAAGCTGGAGACTTAGCGAGTTAAGAAACTTTTGCAAGGCCTAGTACCTCCAAGGCAGGTCAGCCTGGACTTCAGTCCTGGTCTTTCGGACTGCAACACACATACAACCATGTCCAATGGATTAACCACTGTCGTTGACCATCCAGGTTTAGAAATTGGCAATGGCTCTCCGTGGAAAAGAGCTACTTGAAACTAATAATAATAATAACAATATTAATGACAAATTGCCATCTTGCTCTGCTGCTGGTAGGGTCTCCTCTGTTGGCCCTGTCACATCTCATTATGTCACAGGGCATATGAGATCACAGGGCTGAAGTAACTCTGGGTGACTGATGTACAGCAGATGGCATGTGACACCTACCCTTGGATTTCCCAGCATGGTGCTTCAGCCCTGCTTAGCTCACAGAGTGTTAGTTTACCAGCTGAGTGCTTGGATCCCTGAAAGAGCTGCACTGTAACTCTGCAGCTTCCACTGGGACAGGATCCCAGACGCTGCGGAATCTTGAAAGGCACAGATCATTGGAGGAACAAAGTCCTGTTAGTTTGAACTAGTTACTTAATCTCTCCAAACCCTAGTTTTTTCATCTGGTAAATGGGAATAATGGTAGCACCTCCCTCAAAGTTGTGAGGGTTGTGATTGAACCAGTGGTGCTAGATTGTTGGTAGCACCAACAAAGAGGATCATTGTAGCTTACCTTCTCCTGGATCACGTCATCCTTGATTTTTCTCTTTCCCTCTCCTCTCATTTACAGTCCATCAGCACATTCTGTCACTTCATCTCTAAGTTATACCTTGAATCTGTTTTCCATGCCTAGATACCACCATCGTCTAGATCAGCCTCAGCTCTGGATTACTATAATAGCCTCCTATCTGGTCCCCTGCTTATATTCCTGCTGGACAGAACATCCAGAGTGATTTTATTAAAATGTAAATAGTATCATTCATTCCTTTTCTTAAAGCCTTCTTGTGGTTTCCCATTGCATGTTGGACCAGTCTGTACCCTTTACCCTACAAGTTGTTACCTGACCTGGTCTCTGTCTACCGCCCCACCTTCACCTCATGCCCCTTGTCCCCAGACTTACTGGGCTTCAGTCATGGTGACCTTCTTTCTGTTCCATGGATGGGCCAAGCCCAGTGGCCTTCAGACCTTTACACTTGCTATTTGTTCCTCTGCCAGGAATGCTGTTCCTCAAGATCTTTGCATGGCTGGAAATGTCTTATCTTTTAGAGAAGTGTCCCAATTTCTCAATAGAAAGTCACCAGGTCCCCTCCTCCCATTACTTTCTAACATGCTACTCATACTACTCTGTTTTAATTTTCTTCATGTACTCATCACAGCCTGAAATTTTCTTGCTCATTTGTTTAATAATTTGCAGCGTATCTCCTGCTAGAAGGTAAATTCCCTGACTCTATTCAAGATTACATGTCTAGCTCCTAGAAAAGGGCCTGGCATATGTGAGGCACTCAGCAAACATTTATTGACTGAATGAATAAATGTGATCTTTATTGTAAATTAAAAATAAATACAAACAGGTTAAAAAAAATAAGAAGAAGGCTTTCAATATTTATCTTCAACCTGAGGCCTGGGATCCAGTGGTCATGGGTGGACCTAATGGGAAGTAGTGAGTGGACGGATCAGCCCATCCTCAGAGCATTGCTATGGTAAGAGACCACCTGCCTCAGCCCACTGCCTCCAAATGCTTTCATTTGTATATTCAGTTATTCGGCAACAGCTTGCTTCCTGCTGGACTCTGTGCTGAACCCTGGGCTTTAAGCAACTAACCATGAGAGACCTAGGCTCCACCTTCACCAAGCTTAGAGTTTGCAGGGGAGATTGGCACTGAGCACAAGCGTTTTCAGATGAAACAAGTATTTAGCAAGGAGAACAGTGCAGGGGGCCCAGGGAGCATTTTGTAGGAGAGACTGTCCTGGAGAATTAGGGAGGCCTCCCTAAGGGAGTGATGTTTAAACCAAATCTGGAGGATGCTTTACTTTGCCCACATTTTCTCTTGAATTTCTTATCATCAGTCCTTGAGGAAGGCACAGAGTTGTGCAGGTTGGCCAGCAAAGGGGATGCTTCTTTTGGAATTCCTTTACCCAGAGGATACCTGTTTCTTGCTTCTATTTATAAAGTAGCCCGTATGTAAATACTAGCAGCCGCCTTGGAGGGATGTTGATATCTTCATTATAGATGAGGAAGCTGAGGCTTCCTCAGCAGAGTGGAGGGTAATTTGTGGAGTAGGGGAATTTGTCCAGTCCATGCCCCTTGTAAGTAGTAGATTAAGCCCATGTTTTCATGACTTCCAAGCCCTGCACTCCTTTAGACACCTTTAGGCTCATCTGCCCCTTTGTGATCATGAGCAATTTAAGGCTCAGGACTTTCCATCTTATTGGTTTTGTTTCCCCAGCCACTTGGCCTGTTCCCGATTTGTAAGAGTTAAAAAGTAGGCTGATGCTCGTTTCAGTCCTAACAAAATGTCTCAATATTCACAGCCCTTTGAGATCGCTTGGCAAGTGAGAAACCAAAATGCAAGGAGGTCATTTTTTTGCCAGCCAGCCTAATGACTTGGCACACTGGAGCTGGGTGGTTTTGAACCTTCGGGCTACCTCTGAGTACCTGCATCCCCACCCTTCTACAAGTCACAAAAACTCTCTGTAAAGTGGCCATTACAGTCTTACAGAGCTGGTCGTGGAAATGCTCATGAAATTGATCTTGAAGTGCTTGGCAATTGCAAGCTTCATAAGAATTCCTGGTAAGAATAATTAACTTATTTTGGAGGATGGATTTACTTAAGAAAACTCCATCTGCAGTAAGGGTGGGCCCCTCTTTCCTGTTGCTCCTGGCACATGCTCTTCTCCAAGTAACATTTGTTGCAGTCTGGGTGGTTAGTCTGCATAGAGCCATCCAGAAAAGTCGGTGGGAAAAGCCAACAGGCCGTTGGCACTGAGAGACTGGGGTTGGCACCAGTCACAGTGAGAGCATTGCTTTTATTAGCAACTTAGTCATTTTACAGCAGGCGAGGCAGAAGTGCCTCATATGCAGACTCAAGATGCAAATGTAGCTCTGAGGGTAAGAGGAGCATATACAGCCAGCATCCCACAGAATTCCCAAATTATAATAGGCAGTGCACACCTTCCACTAATGTGGTGGGAAGACCTGATGTAGAGGCTTGCTTCTAGAAAGACTTGCTATCAGTTTCTCTTAGGTTCCGTGGTGTGGTGTTTGCATCCCATCTGCCACTTATCAGCTCTGTGATTTTATGATCGCATGACTAACCTCTCTGTTCTCAGCTGTAAAATTGGGATGTTAATGGCATCTACCTAGTTGTTTTAAGAAATAAGCAGGTTAATACACGTAAAGTGCTTAGAACAGTCTGGCACTTAGCGGGTGCTCAGTGATGATTGGTTCTCATTGTTATTAAGCTGCAGCTAAATCTCCATATTGCACCTCTCAGCTTCTCAGGCCTTTAAATGATTCTTTGGGACTCCTTGGGAATCTGAGCCATATGGCCCTCTACTCTTTTTTTTTTTTTTTTTTTTTTTTTTTTTGCGGTTCACAGGCTTCTCACCGCTGTGGCCTCTCCCGTTGCGGAGCACAGGCTCCGGACGCACAGGCTCAGTGGCCATGACTCACGGGCCCAGCTGCTCCGTGGGCATGTGGGATCTTCCCAGACCAGGTCATGAACCCGTGTCCCCTGCATCGGCAGGCGGACTCTCAACCACTGCGCCACCAGGGAAGCCTGCCCTCTACTCTTTACCTCTCCCTAACAATGAAAGGACACAGTGTACCCTCGGATAAGCCCTGGTTATAGACTAGACCTCATAAAAGTCAGAGGGAAGGGTTTGGAAATTTAACACAGCTGGGCATCCCAGATGAAAAGGATACGTTTTAAAAGACCCATTACAATTTATACAGGCAAACATACAAATAGGTGGATTGACACTTCCTGCATCTGGGATGCAGGGTTACGACCTGACCCTTTCCAGTCTCCTGACCCTTTGTATGTTTTCTCTTTCTTTCTGTTTTGTGTTTAATATAATTTTTGCTTCCTATGCTGTCAGTAAGCACTAAATATTGGGCATCTGTCCTGTGGATTGCAGGTGTGATAAGAGAGTCGTGGTTGCTAACCTGGGGAAATTTTACAATGACAAAATATATGCTTTTATGTGTGAGCACATTTACCCTGTCCAGATCCCATTCATTCTTTAAAACCCATCTCAAGTATCACCTCCTCTAGGAAGCCTTCCCAGAATTCTCCTTGCACAGTTAACAATTTTCTTTCTTTTCTCTTTTCCTTTTTTGGTTGCTTCCATAAAACTTTGACTTTAACTTTATTAAGATTGTGATTGTCTGCTTGTCTGACTCATATATTAGACTGGACGTCCCTTGAGAGAAGAGACCACAGAAGCAATCTAGAGGGATATTATGTAGTTCTTATATATCTTTGTATCCTCTAGTACTTAGGCACTCAGTATATGTTTGTCGAATGAAATGGTAAATAATAAACTAATAACACTTACTGAGTGTGTTTTGAAAAGCAGTTCTTAGTCCCTCTGTACTGTAATGGTAGCTGACATTTTACTGAGGGCTTCCTTTAGCTCTTTGCAACTTTCTTACAGGAGCTTATTTGATCATCTTAACTGCCTTATGAGGAAGTATAATTAGTTGCCATTTTATAAGTGAAGAGACAGAGGCACGTGGAAGTTTGGGAACTCATGCTGGAATTCATACCCAGCAATCTGACCCAGAACCTGGCCTCTTAACAGCTACACTAAACTGCCTTCAGAGACTTCAAAAAGAGTTTTAGAATTTTTTATGGGTCCTCCCCTCTCCCACTTTGAAGGCAGAGATTCTGGCTTATTGGACTCTGTTGCCAAATGAGCTAAGTCAGTTTATCCGTTCAGTAGAGGTCAGGTTCTTTTTTGGTTAGTTTGGGAACTATATCCCCTCCCCTATAACCTATGTTACAATGAAAGCAAGTCATAGGCTAAATCTTCCACAAGTATTAGCATTTTTTAGCCAGCAGGCATAAAAATACTCATAAATCTCTTTCCTTTAGGCTCCGTGAAATTCCTTCTCTCTGTCCTGGAGGTCAACCAACCATCATTGCCTAAAAAGTTCAGGCTAAGACCAGCATTATAATATTCTAATGTCAGAGTTGGCCAGCCTTCTAGCTGCATTGGGTGATAGACTCCCTGTGTCGGGCACATAGGGCTTACTGAATTCTGGACCCAAGTGCTACTCCCAAGTCCTCTTCTTGCTAGAGTAGAGGTGCCCTTACAATGCTGCAAGCCAATCACATTTCTTGAATGTTGCTCACATTATCAATGAAAATTTTTTTCTAGTGCCGCTTATTAATTAATGTTCATTAATGACTCCTCTAGGCAGATTTAGACAATACTTGATGTGCTTACAGTTGCATCTTTTACATTCTAACTAATCACCTCTCTGTGTGAACTCCTAGTTAGGGTACTTGAAATGTTAATAACTGCTCCCCCGAGAATATAGACTTCTGTTTAGGCTATGTAAATAACCCTCCATCCTTCAGAGGTAGATTAAATTTAATTTAGAAACATACATGTCCATCTCATCATCAGTACTGCGGGGCTTTGAAGTAAATCACTGATAAAGTGACAGCCTTGCTCAAAGATTGTGTAGAATAGTGGAAAGAGGTGGGCTTAGAGGTCAGGCAGGATTTGAACCCTTGTCCAGATGATTCTATGGCTCTTGCTGTGGAGGGGGGCTGTGCATGGGTGTTTCCCAGCCACCTTGGCGAAACCTGGCCATCTGCTGGGTATTCAATCCACTGATTTTTACCTGAAGCTTGAAGACTGGACCTGGGTGGTGGAAGAACAGGTTCCAGGGCCAGAAAGAACTGGTAGAGTGGGCAGAGCTGTTCAGAGCCTTCTTTGCCCACCTGCCCTGAAGCCCTTTATCTCTGTGTCTCAACAGTAATCACCAGCAGTCCCCAAAGATGCCTTTCCCCTGCCCAGTGGCAAGACCAGGGATCGTGCCAGACTTAATTGGCTTGTGTTGAAAGTTATAAGAACTGCTCTTCCCTTTAATTTTCCCTAAATTAAACACTGTGGAAGGATGAAATGATGGGAAATGATCAAGAATCCCGAGAGAGAGTCCTTGTAGTGGTTGACTTGCGCTGCCCCTCATAGCTGTTGGACCTTGGCCAAGTGAGTCTCATTTTTTTTTTCATGTGTAAAACAGGGTTGATAACATTGGCCTCAATGGTTGTGAGGGTCAATGAGATTCTCCATTTAAGTGCCTGCTGTTAGGCAGGAACTTAATCAATATTCCTTTACATTCCCAGAAATGAGCCTTGGTAGCCTAGTGTGGGTTTCAAACCTTCATTCAAATGTCTGGCACATCATAGGTGCTCAGTATTGGTTGACTGATGAATGTGGTTGCTTTGCTCTCTTTCCAGGCTTTTAGCTAGATTACAGAAGGGTTAGGAGGCCATTAAAAGGTGCTACCTTTTAAGGGGCAAAGATAATAACAACTATTGGACATCAGCTACCACCAAGTGCTTTCCATGTTATTTAATTACAACAATCCTGAATAACTTTATTATGCTTATTTTTAAATGAAGAAATTATGGCTCTGAGAGGTTCAGTAAGAAAGCCAAAGTCACCAACCTAAGTGGTAGGGCTGGAATCTGTATCCAGAGTTAATTCCAAATCCTGTGTTCCCACCCACCAAGCCCATGAGAGTGTTTAGCCTGTGTATCTCAGGTGAGACATGCCATCTGCTTGAATTGAACATACAAGACCCAGAACAAGTTCCACATTTCAATATCTGGACATGAGGTAGGTGTGGCTTCTGTACAATGAGCTGCCGTGAGTGACGAAGTGGAGAGAAGCAGGGTGAGGGCTGTTTGGAACCTCGGTGCTCGGGAGCCGGGCCTTATCTCAGCTCCAGCCTCCGTTCAGCTGTGGCTTTGCAGGTACAGGACTCAGTGTGGGCTCAGGCTGTTGGTGAGGAGCAATGTCACAGAGAGTAAGAGGCAGTGATGGCAAACATAAGGGATTCAATGATAAGGACAGATTCAGGAGCCTGTGGGTGACCTACAGTGGTATGGACTGGGTGTCTGCCACGGAGCAAGGGGCCCTGGAGCTTTGCATTGAGGGTCCTTACTCTGAGCTATACCCTTCTGGTTTGAACCCAGCCCTGCCACTCACTGGTGACCTTGGTCAAGGCTCAGTCTGCTCATCTGTATAATGGGCATTATGCTAATGATGCCAACCTCATCGCCTTGTCACGTAGAGTTGACAGTTTTCAATACAGTATCTGGCTCTTGTAAGCATATAAAGAAATGTTAGGTATTATCATTCACCAAAAGGCCACATTCTACCCTGAACTTTACTTATTTCCTGAATGGATCTTGTGGGATGATTTTGACAGATAAATCTATTTACTGAATTCTTACCCTCTGATTTAGATTTAAAAGAACTGCTGGGCAGAATCCAATTTAACACATATTTAAATTTCACAGAAAGAAAACATTTGGGTTGGCCTTGGTAGGGTTTCCTTTTTTAAAAAGTTTATTTAAAAATTTTTGTTTTTGCGGTGTCAGTGTCTTGAGTGACAGACAGACTGTGTCTAATGTCTGGGGCTGGGAAAATCTAGTAAGAATCAGGCCCACAGGGTCAAATTGGCCTTTCAGACAGAGCCTGTCACAGACTTTCTGAGGATTTAGACGATGTAAAGGGGAGTTAACCCATCCCACATTGTAAATTATTTTTTCAAAGGAAAAACAAAGGAGCCAAGAAGCAATTTGTCATGATTCTTTTACATTTTGACTGGGTACGAATTTAGCAATCTGTCATCCTTCTCCAGCTCTGTGTGATTTGGGAGAATTTCTATAAACCAAATGTTTAAGAGTAACCTGTTTGTTTTTTCATTGAAATGTAAAATATAATCCAATAATCCATTCAACCCCCTCCCCCCCACCGCTACCAAAACTATTGACCATGTGTTAGCTAGACTGTAGTAGGGAAGGGATGGGGTTACAACAAAGTGTGCTTTGTTTGGCAGAAACTAACCATTAAACGGCAAAAAGTTCCAAACACTTGATGTTTTGAAAAGGTTACAGTGCATTCCAGTCAACAAGATACCACAGTGCAAACAAACAACCAAGCACCCACTTCCCTGCACTTTTTTGACTGCCTAGAGTAACCTTCACCTCGTTATAATGATCATGCCAACCCTTTCATGAATATGCATGCGTAAGACTTTCCCCGTCCAGCAGTTTGGGGAGATGGCTTTGAGAGCTAGCTCCCTGTCTCCTTACTCGTCACAAGTAGTCAACGTTCCCTGCCTCCGTTGTTGTCACGGGTAATAAATGCTTCTGCTTTGATTAAAAATACTTTGGCGTGTTCATTGGCTATGCACCCCAAGTGACGGACCCATTGAGTCCAGTAACTCATGTTCCTTGACAGCAAAAGGTAATTCTCAGCCTTTGGTTAGAGAAACAGAGTGGAGGAACTTCATGCTTATAACTTAGCTTTACCAGTCCAGGAGATAATTTACTAGCATCAGGTGGGCAAAGACGTAATTAGGCAACTTCTGAAGTCCAGGCTCTGCTGGCAACTAGTAAAATCATCTTTGTCTTCAAAATTCAGTGCAAATAATTGAGTACCTATATTCTCACAGTTCTAGGGGATGAAAGTACAATGATGTGGTGACATGGTTCCTGATGGGGCGTTAGAACTTAATAATAATGGATGATGATGTTAATGATGATGATGGAGGAGGAGAAGCAAGCAGTCGCAGCAGCTGCTGTTCACGCAGCATCTGTGCCCCTCACTTTCTGCACCTTTTCTCATCTAATCATCTAATAACAGCAAACGCCTGCTTGAAGGAGGTTATTTTTAACCTCATTTAAATACATATGGTAAAGAAATTTCCCTGATATTAAGCAACTTGGTCGTCTCCAAAGAGAACAAGTAGATCAGCTTGGATTCGGACCTGGATCTGCCTTGTCAAAGACTGTGCTTGAAACCAGGATGCTATACTTGTGCAGGGATTAAAGCAGATGTGTAAGAAGATCACTAGACTATCCTGTGGTGTGTGTTAAAGCAAAGGTGTCCCGGGTGCTTTGGGAAAATGGATGAGAGAGACTCCCCTTTGCCTCGGATGCTGGGCATGGTCTCCTAGGGGAGGTTCCACTGGAGCTGGGTCTGGGGGTGACTGAGTAGGTGTTTCCACTGACTGCTGAGGAAAGGGAAAGAAGGCTTTGCCAGTAGGAGACACAGCTAATGGGAAGTTGTGGCACACTGGGCGGGGTGGGGAACGCAGGGAAATGGTCAGCTTCGTTGTACAGGAAGACACAATCAGGCCCACGTGTACTGGACTAGAGAAAATCAAGTTTCTCTAACTAAAACCTCCAATGTGGTTAAAACATTCTAATCATTTACCACGGCTTTTTTTTTTTTTTTTTTTTTTTTCTGGTACGCGGGCCTCTCACTGTTGTGGCCTCTCCCGTTGCGGAGCACAGGCCCCGGACGCGCAGGCCAGCGGCCACGGCTCACGGGCCCAGCCGCTCCGCGGCATGTGGGATCTTCCCGGACCGGGGCACGAACCCGCGTCCCCTGCATTGGCAGACGGATTCTCAACCACTGCACCACCAGGGAAGCCCATACCACGGCTTTTTTTCATTCTATGGTTTGGTTACTGAGAAGGGCTCTTAGGATTTTATATAATGTTCACATACTTGACCACTGAGAAAGGAAGCCAAGACCATATTTAATCACAAACTGTACAGTGTCAGAAAAGGTCCTGGTACCCTGTCTTGTCACTGCCATGAGTGGCAGTAATTTACAGCTTGAAACGGCAGCTGGAAGCAGGAGGGAGCCTTGAAAGCAGTCAGATTTGTTGGTTAACTTCGGTTAACCCAGAGGTCAGAAGCAGTTTCTGTCTAGCACATGAGATAACTTTTGAAATGTTTGACAAGTTGCAGGTAGCATTACAGGAACATCCACACTTGTGATAAAAAGGAGTTATTTATGAGTTAGCTAAGGTTTCAAATGTAAAAGAAAAAAAAAAGTCCTGTAAATTATGAAGACTTTGGTAACAAACCCCAGTTGAATGTTGCTGATATTTCTGAGAGTGGGAAAGCAAGATTTGCCAGGAATAAAATGGGAAAGTCCATTTAAGTGGAATTCCATTGGAATTCCATTGGCATTACCTGCTGATTGAAAGTGACAGTCCAAAGAATTGTACGCGACCATCATGGAGAAAAGATTAATGCCTTGAGCCTTCCGATTGGATGTCTATTGTGTCATGAGTTACTATGGAAAAGTCTACTGGTGTTTTCCAGCTGATCTAGTATTGTCTAGAAATAAGTGAGAAAAATCAATTGGTTCCAAAGACATCATCACAAAGCATTTATAATCTGTTAGTTTCCTGCCTTGACTTATCAAAGCTAAGAAAGAAAGAGGGTGCTCTAAAGTAAAAAAAAAGTAGACATCTCAGATTCAGCTGCTTTCTGAAGTCTTTTTTTTTTCCCCCCTACAGAGAGTTCATTGTTGTATTTAGCAATAGGGTACATGCTTGCGGGGGGCGGGGGGAATAAGGATTGTATTTTAAATACCCTTACCTCAAATGCTGGCATTTTAGCCTTCTGGAGGATACATGACTAAGTCACGAATTGTTTTTCTACACATATCTGGCTGCTGGAAAAGTAGAAATTAATTAGGAAGAAAAAGAATTGTAATTAACTCTATTTAGTACAAAATATTTCTTCTTTCCTTCCTTGTCTGTTAGTGTACATGCATGCCACATACGACGGGAGATAGCGACCTGAGAACTGGCCTTGGAATAACACATCCTGCCAATGCCACTTCCAGCTAGAGATCTGGGGAAAGTGCTATAACCTTTCTGAGCCTCAGAGACTGATAAGCACCTACTTTAGGTCCTTACTAATAGGTCCTTACTAAGGTTCCTATCAGGATCAAATGTAGTTCTCTGCCCATTTGTAAAGTACCAAGCATGTATGCTGATGAAAGTAAACTCTCTGAGGGCAAGAACTGTAGCTGATTTAGGCCCCTTTATATCCGTGTTACCAAGCACAAGGCCCTTTGTTGAATAAATGAGGCAATCAGCCATTGGACAGCTTTATCTCATTGATGGCACAGTTTTTATTACATGCCCAATGTGTTTTGTGTCTGAACCTTTAGTTGATAGTTTTATCTAGAGCAAATGATGTGGTCTCTGAATTAGGAGATGCCTCTAAATTGGCCAAGGAAATGAGTGAGGATGTTATTCATTTTCTGCTTCCTTCACTTGACAATATGCTGCTGCACAGCGAGGGTCAGGTGTCATTCATCTTTCTAGCTCTTAGCCACTGAGGCTTAGCACAATGTTTTGCATTTGCCAGTGAGCAAGGAGTATTTCCTGGATGGAATTTTTGATGGCCCTGGGCAATACATTCCTGCCATCTCGGCCCTGTTCCCACTTCCTATTCTGGATTGGGATTTGAAGCTCGTGCAGAACCTTGGCAGGCTTGTGGGCATGCCCTTCTCCCACTCCAGGAATATCCTATCAGGTGCCAACACTGTTCTAGGTGGGCCCTTCCACATGCTGCACCCTATTTGTTATATAATCATTAATTGCTCACTCAAGAGCCCATTCTTCTAACTTCTGCAGATGTTACCAAAGATTTTTTAAAAAACTCACTTCCGCATGTGCAGTGATCACGTCTCACTTTCTAGTGCAAGCTGCCTCAGATGGCCATCTTGGGCATCTTAGTCAGGGAAGGGAGTAATCCTAATCCTGACTAGGAAGAGGGAGAGGCCACATTGGCAGTACAGCTGTAAGTCAGAGTCCTCAGGTGTCCTTGGAAAGTGGGAGATACCTGAACTTAGAGGCAAGAAATATGACAGAGGAGGAAGCTAGTATGCTTTTAGCATGTTTTTAATGTTCATGTGACACAGATTACAAAGGAACCTGTTAAGTCTGAATTTTGACTAGTTGCTTCTTCTAGTAATTAAGCCGTTTCTGTTACCTTAGAGCCCATTTAGACAGGTAGAGTGTGGCTCAAACACCCAGAAGGCTCACAGTTGGTCTCCTGCAATGCTCTTCTGCTCAAATACTAACCACCAACGGCTTCTATTCATCTCTCCTCCCAGGTCTTCTTCTTTTCTTCCCAGCCTCAGCTGGGATTTTACCTGCTCAAGGAAACCTTCCATGATATCCCACAGGGCATATGCCTTGCTTGGTCCTCCTAGAGACCCCTGCACTCCCCTTTAGTGACTTTTCCCAGTGACCCCCATTAATGATACTTGAGGCCCCGAGTGTGTCCACCTGCTGTCCACTGTATTCGCAGAGCCCTGGCTGATGCCTTGCTCTGAGCTGCTCCACAAAAACTGTTTGGGTTGTTTTTCCATGAAATCTCGATTTTGCCCATAATTTTAATCACTTCTTTCACTAAACTAGGTTTTAAGTTTTTGTATGTTGTTAATTTTCATTTTATTTTTAAAGTTTATAATTTTATTAAGAAATAAATTTTGGCCTTAATTTCATTTTCTAGAATA
Organism: Kogia breviceps; assembly: GCF_026419965.1. Classification (NCBI taxonomy): domain Eukaryota; kingdom Metazoa; phylum Chordata; class Mammalia; order Artiodactyla; family Physeteridae; genus Kogia; species Kogia breviceps. The sequence continues at coordinate 147,477,997 of NC_081310.1, read as the reverse complement.
TCCTGGATCACCATAGCCTGAGTGAAAAGGGTCGGGTTGATTTCCAGAATGCCTTAGAGAAGTTATTGCCTTTCCCGTTTTATTTTCATTGTGTCTGGCAGTGGTTCTCTAACTTTGCTGCATATTAGAATAATCTGGGGGTCTTTTAAAAATCATGCTGCCCAGCTCAGCTTCAAGCCAATTAAATCAGACACCTGGGGACATGAGTGTCAGCATTTTTAAAGATCCTAGGAGACCCCAATGTGTCTCAAAGTTAGGGTATACTAGTGTATAGGTTTTTTTGTTGTTATTTTTATGAAGGTGGTCTATCAGGTAAATAACTAAGGAGTGAAAACTTCTTTTCCTGAAATCCAGAGAAACAAAGATCAAATAAACAATTTTGGGGAATACATTCTGCATTTTACTTTAATGAAAGAGAAAATGTCCAGATGTAAAGTTATTATTCAGAATATCAGAAAATTATTATTTGTAAAAAAAACAATGTAGGTTAAAAGTAAAGATACAAATGGGAGGAAAATCTACCAAATGAGCTTCTGTGTTGTATCTCGAAGCATATGCTTTGGAGTCAGATGGTCCTGGATTTGAGTTCTGATTTTACAGCTCACCGGCTTTGTGATCTTGAACAGGGAACATTACACCTCCCTGAGCTGCATATATGAAAACAGAGATGAAAATACCTTGCATTGGGGAGAGTTGTAAATATTACAAATAATGTCCTTAGAAGATCTGGTGCCAAATGTTGACTCCATTTCCCATTCACTTTCCTGTATGTTTTCAGTTGGTGGACTCAGCTCTCTTTCCTAAACCTTTTCGCCTGTAACAGGTGTCTAAGAATCCCTGAGGTTTAGAGAGAGTCACTTACGTAAGTGCTTTCTGAATTACCAAGGATGATTCAGTGAGTTTCTGAACCCATTTTATTGTAAAGGGTGAAAGCATGAGTGAGAAGGGAAGAGGTTAAGAGTTAGACTTGTGTGTCCTGCAGGCAGGAGTGAATGATAGGCTCCATTCTGATATAACCATCTTTCAGGAAAAGTCAGATGACAATTTCCTGGCTCTGCAGTGATTCATGAACCCTGCAGGGAAGGCAGATTTTCATTAATTCAGTCATTCATTCAATTACTACGTACCAGACTAAAAACAGAAGTGTCAGCTTGTATACTATTCCCCCCCTACAAAGAATCCTTTTCTCAAGGGATCCTTGAGAAAAAAGGCTGATTCCCTTGCTGGGGCAAGGAAGGTACAAATTAAGCCTGGAACATTTTGTTGTGCTAGAAAGTAAGCAAACTAATCGGTGACGTCCAGAAGATACAAGAACCAGTTTGAAGGGGCTTTAGCTGGCCAAATCTAGGGCAATTTGAGTGATAAAATAAATAAGGACAGTAATGTATTGTAAACCATTGATTGAAATAGAAATCCATGAGTCAGTTCTGTGATAGATAGATAGATGATACATAGGTATGTGGGGAAAAGGGAAGGGCTCTTCCTTGCAGTGTAATGCCAACTGATGTGGAAGAAGTGGTAGAATTGGAAAAGTCACCATTTTGCAACCCTAGAATCACTTGGGCAAGAATCATCAATGGATGTTAAATCTGGGGCAGGGGGAGGTTTGATAAGGAATAGATATTTGTATGGTCTTGAAGTGATCCCCACATATAGCTTATTGTTTATTAGTGGGCAAATGGTAACTGTACTATGGAAAAAAAGGGACAATATCTTGGCCAGATGATTAGTCTAATATCACCAGTGAGGAGCAGACAGACATCATGAGGCATCCAGATATCCAGATCCAGGTACGTGACACACCAAGAAGGGCACAGCATCACTTAGGTGGTATTCTGGCCAACAGTGCATTACCTGAATCTAACCAAGAGGAAATAGACAAATGCAAGCAAGAGACATTCTATAAAAGAACTTGCCTGTTTTCTTCACAGGCCAGTGTTATGACAGACAAAGGACAAGGAACTGTCCAAGTTAAGGGTGACTGAAGAGACACAGCTATTAATTGCAATAAGTGATCCTAGACTGGGTTTTGTACTGGAGGGAAAAAATGCTATGAAGGACATTATTGAGACAGTTGACAAATTGGAATCTAGCCTCTGGATTAGATGAAAATGTATATCAATATGAAATTTTCTGAATTTGTTCACTTATTTTAGAATTTTTAAACATTGAGATATAATTGACATATAACATTGTGTAAGTTTAAGGCATAAAAGGTGTTGATTGGACACATTTATATATTGTGATGTGACTTCCACCATAGCAGTAGCACATCTATCACATCACACATATTATTATTTCTCTTATGTGGTGAGAACATTTAAAATCTAGTCTCTTAGCAACTTTGAAATATATAACACAGTATTGTTGACCATAATCAGTATGCTGTGCATTAGATCTCCAGAACTTATTCATCTTCTAGTCACAGGAATATTCTTATTCTTAAAAAATACATACTGGGTCATGATGTATGCACATACTCTTCAATAGTTCAGAAATAGATAAGTACACACACAATAGAGCAGCTGTGGTGAAATGCTGAAAATTGACCCATTGGGTAAAAAAAGGGCACCAGGGAATTCTCTAGAAAAAGTATTTGCAATACTGTCAAGAAGTGGAGCCCAGCCATCTGCCTCTGCTTAGCTGTGTTAGTTTAGGCAAGTCATTTATCATCTCTGAGCCTCAGTTTCCTTGCCTTTCAAATGGGAATAACATAATACCAGTCTTTTTTGCTTTAGGGTTGTATGTGTGAAAGGCCTTCTAACTGCAAAGAGCTGTAGACAGATTTGGGGACATTTTAATTTACACAGTTCCTTGCCTCCAGGGCTCTGGATCCATCTCAAGTGTTTGGCTTCTTCTGCTTTATATACCAGCTACTCGTGTTTATAACATAGCCCCTCTGTCACTAAACTATGAGATAATGGTACCGCTATCACCACTACCACTAGTAATACTACTAATATCTAATGCTTGCAGAGCTCTCTATAGCTTGTATAGTGCTTTCTGTGTGCCTGGCATCTTTCCAATTACTTTGCATGTAGTATCTCATGTAATCCTTACCAATACCCTAGTAGGTAGGTACCGTTATCTCCATTTTACGGAGGAAGAAACTGAGACAAGAAGAAGAGCAGGGCTAGGATTCAAACCCAGAGCTGCACCTGAACAAAGGGAGTGCCTTTTTCTAAAAAGTGTGATAGGGGCTGGCAGTGGCCCTGGGATTCAAACCCAGGCAGTCTACCCTCAGTTTATGTTCTCAGCTAGGATCCTCTACTGAATCTGCCTCTCCTGTGCCCAGCATCCTTCCTGGCATACACCCAATACATGTCTGTGGAATGACTAGTGGGGAGCAGGGTGTTTTGGAAAGTACAAAGACCTGACTTAGAGTCTTCACTGTGCCTTTACTAGCTACACTCAGCTTCTCTGAGCCTCAGGTCCCGTGTTTGATAAGAACAGTCTTAGCACGCGGGGAGCATGCACTAAATGGTCACGATTCTCTTCCTCCTCCTTCTCCTCTGCCTTTTTCTTCTTATCTTTCTTTCTGAACCTTCCACTGTGGACAGCATTAATATTGCTTTTAAACAGGCAGTCTTTCTCCCTTGCTTCTATTATGATTTTTTCATACCATTTTTATAGTAATTGTGATACCTTATTGTAGTTATTTGCTTTCTGTCTTCACTTAGATTGATTTTCTCGAGGACAAAGACTCATGCTCTTTTCTTCTTTATATCATCATTGCCCGGCACCGTGCATGGCCCTGGGAGCAGAGCCATTGCTAGCGCCTACCACACTTTTGTGAAATTTAGAAAAGGCATGCCCTCTGGCCAGGTGCAGCTCTGCAGGCATAAGGCTTTGTCAGTCTCCATATGAAGAAAAGACCCTCGACCACAGACCTCTGCTGGAGGCACAGCTTGGCAAGTGGAGCTGTATTTCACTCCCCTCTCTTCCCTGCCCCTGAGCACTTTGTGCAGTCCACAAAGTAATGACTGTCTGCAGCAGCCATGCCTATGGGCTACTCGGAAAATGTTGGTTGAATGAATGAGCGAATGAACAGACAAGCAGGTGACACATTCCTTCCTGGGTTCCTTTCCCCTCTCAGCCATGACTCAGCCAGAGAAGTGATTCCATGGCTGCTTTATATGCAGCCCCGGAGCCCAACCATTATCTTCTTAGTCAGACTTTTCACGTGTAATGATGCTGCCACAGGATTTCTCCCTTCCTTAAATTCTTAGTCTGACTGTGAAGATGGTTGCTCCTCTGCCACAGCCTTTGAGCAGAAGCCCAGTGGAGGCCCAAACCCAGGTTGGGGCACCAGTACCCGATCCCAAATTGCCCTTCCCAGGTCAGAACAGATGGTCTCTGCATGGATGCAGCTCAGGGCTGGCCCCTGGGCTTCACAGCTTTGGTCTTTAAGATGTGCACAGAGGAACAGGTTTCCCCTTCGCTTCCCCGGTGTGATCTCCAAGTGCAGGAAGGGAAAGAACTTCACTTGGGCAATTGCCAGCACTGCCAGCGCAGATGCCAGGTGAGAGCTCTGCTCTGCAGGTTGGAGCCCTGTGGTTAATTGACCCGAGCTGGTAGGTCATGTTTGCAGAGAGAACCTTGACCTCGTCATGTGATTACAGGTAGTCATTTCTCCTTTTTACTTGTGATTTATGATTATTCTTTCTCAGTTAAAATACTTTTCTTTTAAGATAGCAAAGTGCTGGGCTTCCCTGGTGGCGCAGTGGTTGGGAGTCCGCCTGCTGATGTAGGGGACACGGGTTCGTGCCCCGGTCCGGGAGGATCCCACATGCCGTGGAGCGGCTGGGCCCGTGAGCCATGGCCGCTGAGCCTGCGCGTCCGGAGCCTGTGCTCTGCAATGGGGGAGGCCACGACATTGAGAGGCCCTTGTACTGCAAAAAAAAAAAAAAAAAAAAAAAGATAGCAAAAGTGCTAAAGCATTTGTTACAGAAAAGCTATGATAATACAGTCCAACAAAAAGAAAAGAAATACTCATAACCCCACTCAGCCATAACCACTGTAAATACCCGAGTTTACTCTATCTGCCTCTCTCTCTTTCTCTCCCCTCCAATACACACACACACACACCATAGCCTCACCTCCATTTATTCATCATGTTTTGGAACAGGTTGGAAATTTAGAGATTATACTGATTTGTTAAAGCAACCAAGTGATCTACAAATATAAAGTATTATTAATATGTTAGGAATGGAGGTGAGCTTATACCTTAAATTCCATCATGCCTGAAATAAACTTGCTGGAATGTGAGCCCTTCTTTTATGCCAAGCATACGCTAACCAAAGAACCTACTTCCCAGGAGATAGGCTAAACCAAGCACGTTGTGTTCCATTTTTATGATGAAATACAGATTTCCCATTAAAAGGAAATCTCTTCCTTTCAGAAGGTTGAAAAAGATGATACTTACAAAAAAAGGAGGGAGAAAAAAAGAATCCCAGCTGGTTAAATTTAGGGCGCTGAAAGAAATCCAATTGGCAGATAATCCCTGGCCATGGGCCCACAACATTTTCATTTGATTGTGCATTGGATACATTTTCATTCATTTTAAGCCCTTGCCTTTCAGTGTTTTGTTCCTTGGAGACAGGCAAACTAGTATCAATAGCTCTCTAGGCCTCCATCAAATGGCTTGATTTACTTAAGTGGTCTATTTTGTTATTCCGGTAAGGAGGGACTTGTATTTGTTGTCGCATTTCTGAGAATGATTGTGCAAAGAAATTCTGAGATTTGAATTGTTTTTGCCTCTCCTCTCATTGGTAGACTTGTTTTAAACTGAAAGAAGATGTTGGGTTAAGTGGTGGGTGTGGGACACAGGGAAGAGGGCACTCTGGACCCAGGGTCAGGAGCCTTGGCTTATCAGCTCTGACACTGACATATGGATGCAGCCTTGGCTAAATCTCCTAATGGCCTTGAATCTTAATTTATTCATCTGTAAAGCAGGGATAATGGTCTCTTCTCTGCTTTTCCCTCAGGGATGTTGTAAGGGTGAAATGACCTAATCCAGTGGCTCTCGACCTCAGCTGCACGTTCGAATTACCTGGGGAGGTTGTGAGAAATAAACTTGGCTGGACCTCATCCAGACCAATTAGATCAGACTCCATGGGTGTGGACCCTGGGCACTGGTAATTTTTTATATCCCAAGAGAGTCTATTGTGGAATCAGGGTTGAAAGCCATTGAAATCAAGGAGATAATATATTGGAAGTCCTGAGAATGCAAGGCACAAGAAAATATTGAAACCATCCACATTAGTATGGTGCTAGGCAGTTTTCAGGTGGTTGCCACCTGGAGACTTATTAAGGGATTGTAAGACAGTGGATTGCAAACTGTTTGGAGTGTAACCTAAAAAAAAAAGAAAATCATATCTCGGTAAACACAGTCAAGTAACACATAAATATACTCAGCCTCTTGTAAACACAACTTTCAGGGAACAGTGCTTTCCCTTCCTATGTGCGAGTCAATCTAATATTGTTTTCTTCTTTTCTATTCTATTGCAGTGTACACTACTCTATTTCATTTTTTTTTTTCTTTTCATGCTGGTGGAAAGCCACAAAATTGATTTAGTGATCTGCTAATGAGTGCTGACTTGTAGTTTGAAAAACAGCGATAAAGAGAGGAGTATTTCTGGGAAGCAGGCTCACCCACTCTTTGATGCTTGTTCCCTCTAGTTCAGGTGGAGTCTCAGTGGTGCTCAGATCCACTTCCTTGCCCTCCTTCCCGCCTCCACCTTTACTTGGTGCTTCAAACATACTCACCAGGGCTGTCCTGGTTCTAAACAAATTTGGCCCTGAATTGGGTGACTTGGAGACCTGTTTTCTCTCCCACATTTTAATCCCTGAAATGGTAGACCTTCTATGTTAAAAATTACACTTTACACCTCACCCAGAGTTTGTGAAACGAACTCAACCCACATTGTCAATTGAATTATATGTAGTTTGCTAAAGAGGTTCCTTAGCATAAGTGCAAGAAATTACAGTTAATGGGTAGCTCTAGCTACAACGTGGTGCTGATGATAATTCCAGTCTCTCTAGGGAACCGGGGAGCCCCTAGGTCACATGGGGAGAACAAAACCATCTTGTTCTGCCCAGATCCTCTTTATCCATGATGCCTGCTCCTCCTCTGTGTATCCTGCTGTTCTAAGTGGCTTTACTTCAGCTACAGAGAATTCTCAGCTTCTCTCTCTGCGCTCATTAGCAGTTTGGCTGTCACAGCCCAGAGTCAGCCTCTATCACATGTCTTTAGCCCTGGTTTGTGATGGCATCTCTTTGCTAGTATGTGGTGTTGGGCAGGCACTTAAAGCTCAAGAGTTCTCTCCCAGGACATACTCGCTAATAGACAATCTAATCAGATACCTACTGGTTCCTTCTCTCTGCTTTAACCCTGGAAGGGAGATTTGGGCAGGAGGAGAACATTTCCAGGTATAACTATTTCTAAAAATGTTTCCCAGTGCCTGTTTAACTTTTTTGGGGGGAGGTGGTGGGGGAGCTCTGCTCAATTTGTGTTGTATTGCCTCTAACTTTGACAATGGCACAAAATCAAATTTCAACAGATAATAATTGAACATATTGACTTCTGTTATTCTTACTTAATGTCTAAAGCAGTCTCTGACGAGAGATGTTACAGTTTCAGCTGTGTAGAGGGGATAACAGACTCAGACTGGTGAGGTGACTTATTTGGCTCTTAAGTGTCAGAGTGGGATTCGAACCCAGGTCTAGAGCCTAAGTCATGGCCCCTGTCTTCCACATCAGGGCTCCGTATATCTGTGACAGGCAGTCCTTGCTTCCTCAAGGCATGTCTGACCCAAGACAGAAAGACTTGTAGAAAGGGTGCCCTAATGCCAGGCGTGAGCTTGGCAAGGGTTGAAGTGGTGAGCCCTGCAGTATGCCTGGTTCCCAGAGTCGATAGTTAGCCTTCACCAGAGCTGTAACCCTTCTGAAGACTTACTTTTGGGGGTCAGGCTTGCCTGGGGCCACCATGACTGACCAACATACCAAATCTTTCCTGGCAGAGGGGGCTGAGTTAGGCTGGGAAAGGAGTCTAGTGAAAAAAGAGATCCACCTCGCCTCACCCTTGCCCTGCAGGGGATGCAGGCAGCCTTCTCTCAGACGGCTGTCTCGGTTCCACGGTGATAGGCGTCCTGAGTAAATACTCTGATAGACTAAACACACGTTACCCACATTGGCCCAGGGAGCAGCAATCCTGGGAGTGCTCCCAGTGTAGTCCCCTGCGTGGCAGGCCAACCTGTTAATCATTGCACTGGCAGGCTGGCCAGGATGCAGATATTTAGCTTGGGCCCTGTGTGTTACCCTGTATGCTAATGTGAGCATTCTTAGAACCGTAATTTCCGTTCTGACCTCCATGGACAGTCTTTATAGGGAACACAGACATAAAACAATTTGTGAAATGTCAGGGAGAAATTGCATCCAATGTGGGGTAGCTCTGCCAAGGAAAACATAGGCTAGTTTTAAAGCGTTCCCATCCATGCAAGGATGTTTGAAAACGACTCGTGCATCTGCACTGGGGCCTGAGCACTTTTCCATGTCCTTTAATAAGTTGTAATGCATATACCAGCCAGCTCCACTGCAGGCTCCCCACGGACCGAGGCGGCCTGTGAAGGAGATGGGGTAGTAGGCTGGAGGTGACAGCTGAGACCTGTGTGAACTGGCATCAGCCAGAGATCCTTCTGGAGGTCAAGACAAGAAGATTTACAATGGGGAAAAATACTACGTACCATAATGATTTACCTGCATCTGTTACAATGGAGAATATGATTCCCAGTTGGGTCTTGAACCCTTGGCCTTCCTGATACCTGATGCCAATGGCTGAGAAGCATGACCTCCACCGTTTAGAGTCTTGTATTAGGAGACACACTGTCTGTCTTCTAAAACTGGGCTTCTGTTTCCTTAGCAATCTCTAAAATATACAAACAGCTCATGCAGCTCAATATCAAAAAAACAAACCACCCAATCCAAAAATGGGCAGAAGACCTAAATAGACATCTCTCCAAAGAAGATATACACATTGCCAACAAACATGAAAGAATGCTCAACATCATTAATCGTTAGAGAAATGCAAATCAAAACTACAATGAGGTATCACCTCACACCGGTCAGAGTGGCCATCATCACAAAATCTACAAACAATAAATGCTGGAGAGGCTGTGGAGAAAAGGGAACCCTCTTGTACTGTTGGTGGGAATGTAAATTGATATAACCACTATGGAGAACAGTTTGGAGGTTCCTTAAAAAACTAAAAATAGAACTACCATGTGACCCAGCAATCCCACTCCTGGGCATATACACTGAAAAAACCGTAATTCAAAGACACATGCACCCCAGTGTTCATTGCAGCACTATTTCCAGTAGCCAGGACATGGAAACAACCTAAATGTCCATCAACAGATGAATGGATAAAGAAGATGTGGCACATATATCCAGTGGAATATTACTCAGCCGTAAAAAGGAACGAAATTGGGTCATTTGTAGAGACGTGGATGGACTTAGAGACTGTCATACAGAGTGAAATAAGTCAGAAGGAGGAAAACAAATATCGTATTAACACATCTGAAAATATTGGTATAGACGATCTTATTTACAGAGCAGAAATAGAGACACAGATGCAGAGAACAAATGTATGCATACCAAGGGGGAAGGTGGGGTGAGATGAATTGGGAGATTGTGATTGACATATATACACTATTGATACTGTGTATAAAATAGATAACTAATGAGAACTTACTGTATAGCACAGGAAATTCTACTCAATGCTCTGTGTTGACCTAAATGGGAAGGAAGTGTAAAAAAGAGGGGATATATGTATACATATAGCTGATTCACTTTGCTGTACAATAGAAACTAACACAACATTGTAAAGCAACTATACTCCAATAAAAATTTTTAAAAAATATATACGAAGAGCTCCTAAGAATCAGATAGATGAATATCCAATGGCAGGATTGGCAAACAAAATAAATAGCAAAAGAGGAAAAACAATTAAAATAACAATAAAAATATTCATCCATGAATATATAAAAATTGTATAAGGCTCCACTAATCTCATTGAGTTGCATTTCCAATAAAATACTTTCTTATATTTAATAACTATCAAAAATAAAATAAAATTGTTCTTGTGAACAGAGACCACTTAAAAAAATAATAATATACTGTATTGATAATACAATATAATATATTGTATTATACAATATAATACAATAATATAATATACAATAATATAATACAATATACAATAATACAATACAATATAAGTATTGATAATACTTGCTATTATTATGAGTATTTATAATATGCCAGGAATAAGTCCTCTTAACTAAATGATCTCATTTTAACCCTTTCAATAACACTGCAAGATAGGTGTTGCTGTTACTCTCAATTTTACAGAGAAAACTGAAGCACAGAAATTGTCCAAGATCACACAGGTGGTTAATGGCTGACCTGGAATTTGAAAATCATGCCCTAGACCTGTGCAAGATGGTCCACTGGGATAACAAAAGGAAAAAACAAAAGAAATATTAGAACTTATATTTATACTTAGTTTTTATCTCATCCTTTACTCATTTCTGATTTATGTATATGTTCTATAAAATATAGCATTATAGTACAGAACTACATGTAAGTTCTGAATAAATTAATATGCATCTTAATGGAGAATCATGGTCAAATATTTTTTACTCGTAGCTCAGACAAATTTGGAGATCACTGCATTTAACCACTAAGTCCAACTGAGAGAAGAATTTCTTTTCCTGATAAGTAGCCGATATTGATAATATCATGGGAAATCTGATATTTCCAGAGGATGTAAGCTCCTTGAAGGCAGACATTTTTGTCTGATTTGTTCACCACCATATTCTCAGTACCAGACCTAATGCCTCATTGGCATTCAATATGGAAGGCAGCCATGAAGTCTGGAAACATAGGTGAACACACACAATGAATAGGTTATTGCTATCACATTATAGCACATGGTATGTTCAGTGGTATCACACGGTGTGTGAATGAATCATCCTTCACTAACGATGCAGAACCCAGGGTTCTGTGCAGAACTGCAGGGAATGTGGTGTGATTTCGTAAATCCATGCACAAGCATGAACCTTTCTACATAATGAAGGCAGGAGTGAGGGCTTTAGTAGAGAAAGGGCTTATGATGAGTCAGGAGCATGCAGCATAGGAGAAGGGACAGCCAAAATAAATGAAATCAGATACAAATTAGGTTTCACGAAGTGATTTTCACGGATCACCTGTTGCTCTTTACCTGCCCGCTGAGGAACTGCTTTCTTTTTGCCTACAACATCCCTACAGAGAAAAGAAGGCTTTTGGCTGAGCTGAGGTAATGGGGGAAGGTTCCAGTGAGGAGGTAAGATTTGAGCCTGGCTTTGGATCGGTGGGGAGGGGAATAGATATGTTTGAATAGTGTCTAGTGCAGCGGTCCCCAACCTTTTTGGCACCAGGGACCAATTGTGTGGAAGACCATTTTTGCACAGACTGGAGGGCGGGGGTGATGGTTTCGGGATGATTCAAGCACATTACATTTATTGTGCACTTTATTTCTATTATATTGTAATATATAATGATTATATAATATATAATGACATAATTATACAACTCACCATAATGCTGACAGGAGGTGGAGCTCAGGCAGTAATGTGAGCAATGGGGAGTGGCTGTAAATACAGATGAAGCTTCGCTCGCTCACCTGCCACTCACCTCCTGCTGTGTAGCCCAGTTCCTAACAGGCCACCGACTGATAACGGTCTGTGGCCCAGGAGTTGGGGACCCCTGTTCTAGTGTACAAATCCGAACTTGTTTCCTTCTGTGAGGTAGCCTGGTTTTACACCCATTTTATAAATGAAGAAACTGAGGCTCAGAGTTGTGAAGAAGCTTGCCATGTTCACGCAGCAGGTGTTCTGATTATGGTGCTATTCTCTTCTTGCCACACTCCACCATGGGCTAGACAACATTTCCAGGATCTGCTAGAATTCTTCTAGGTGCTAAGGGCTTAGTGGTTCACTCCTTCAGTGATCTATTTATTTCTCTTAAAAAATGGAAATATTTCACATCACTTCTAGAAGTGCTTAAGTTTCTTAAAGGGGATAACCTGGGAATTTAAGGATCTTAGTAATTTTCTCCTTCTTCAGTACCCCAGTCCAGCCAGTGCCCTAACTAGTACAGATCAAGGAAAATTGGTTGTGTGTGTGTGTGTGTGTGTGTGTGTGTGTGTGTGTGTGTGTGTGTTGGCAGTGGTGGTGGATGTTTTTGTTTTTCATTAGACAACATTTGTAAAAGTACTTATTTTTCCTGAGTTGGTCCAGTCGTTTTGACCTTTGACCTGTAGATATCTTGAAGATGCCTTCATTAGCTGAATCTCTGGGAATCTGCATAATGGTTTCCAAACTTGGCTGCCCATCAGAATCATCTGAGGTACTTGTTAAACACACAGAATGCCTTGCCATCTTCTGGAGATTCTGATTAAATAGATCTAGGTCAAGGACTCCAAATGTATAGTAGTCACAAGCATTACAGGTGAATTTGAAGATAGCCAGATACGGGAACCAGTAGGCTATCCTACACTTTCAAAGGAAATAATAAGGGATGCCCCACAGGGGTTAAACTATTTTGAAACCAGACTGAAGGAAGCAGAAAATGGCACTGAGATTTCATCAAAGCCTTAAACTGAGTTGGGGGAGATGACCACTCATCATGGGGAAGGATGATGAAAATATAGCCAAGAGCCTTCATCGAACAAACAAATGAGCAAGAAACATCATTAAATTTACTAGGAAGTCCTAGCATCTCCAAAGACAGTATGTAAAATAAAGCCCCAAACTTTGCATCCTTTCTGAGCAAGAAGTTCTCTCTGGGTAATTCTGCCAAGCTTTTTTAGGTTAGAAATAGAAGGGACCCAGTGAGAGGCACAAAGTGATTTGCTGTCTGTCGTTAGCCATGAAATGGTCATGGCCCATCTTCTCAGAGGTCACAAGTCAGGTAAAGAGGACAGTTAGCCACCCAGTTTCCTTGCTCTGATCCCATTTATCATTTGGGTTTTCAGAGAATGTAGGAGATAACTGTTGGGCTCATTTTATCATGCAGCAGATCTTTTCAGAGCACATCTATGCGGCAAACATCGTTCCAGGCCCCATGCGCTGTTGAACAAGACCAAGTCTCTCATGTGCTGACATTCTTGTGGGAAAGACAGACAAGAAATAGGTAGAAGAAATATCAAAAGATCATTTAAAAATAAAAAAGATCATATCAGTGGATGTGAAGGGACATGAAAATATAACAGGGTGATGGAGGGAACTGAAGAGAACACTTCTCTGAGGAGAGGATAACTTTGAAGGGAGGCCTGGCTGGCAAGGCAAGTGCCATCTGAAGATTGGAGTGATCCAGGCGAAGGGAATGTGATCCAGGATCTCTCCGGAATTGACTGAAGGTGATGCTCTGGGCTCTGTCCTAGGGCTTTATTTCACATACTGTCTTTTGAGATGCTAGAACTTTCTGGTGAATTTAATGATGTTTATTGTTTGCTTGTTTGATAAGGGCTCTTGGCTGTATTCTCATCATACTTTCCATGATGAGTGGTGATATCTCCCCCAACTAAATTCATAGCTTTGATGAAATTTCTGCCTGGGAGGGAGCCTTAGCTATTTTGCATGTGAAATTTTTTTAAAGACACAACCCACATACCTACCCACCCCTGTTATATAAGCTTCAAGCTCCACAAAACCTAGATCTGTCCCTGGCAACATGGAGTACAAAGGTGCTGAAGTAGGGAGGAACTCAGAAGGACCTAAAGGAAAAAAGAAAATTGGTGTGGAGAGCTAGACTCAAGGTGGAGTGTGCTACTAGATTCATTCATTCAACATTAATTCATTGGGTAACAGACACTGACAACAAAAAAAAAAAAAAAAAAAAAAAAAAAAAAAAGAAAGAAAAAGAAATTGAGTCCCTGTCTTAATTGAGTTTCCATTCTAGTGGAAAGGAACAGAAAATAAAGAAATACATATAAAATGTGCCAGTGGTGAAAAATAGCCAGCCAAGGGGGAAACAGAGTGTGGGGGGGTGAGGGGAGGTTGGAGGGTTTGCTGTTTTATTAGGGGTAAGGAAGGAAGGCCTCTCTCACAGTTCCCATTTGAACTGAGATCTCGAGGAAGTAAGAGAGTGGGCCATATGGGGGAAGAATATTCTAGGTAGTGGAACAGCAAATACAAAGACCCCAGAGCAGGAACGTGCTGGGTCTTTTGGGGGAAGGTCCTAGAGATAGAGGAGAGCAGGGCTAGGTAATGGAGGCCCTTGGTAAGGAATCTGGATTCCATTCTAAGAGCAGTGGGCAGCCTTTGGACGGCCAGTGCTTTAGGAGTCTAGGGAAGGAGAGAACATTAGGTATCTGAGGTCTCAGAGCTGATTTCAAAATGGATCTGTAAGGATCCAATAGGATAGGCAGAGCTCAGCATAAAGAGAAGACCTAGCAGGAGCCCCAGCAGGAGCCCAGGCAAGGAGCTGTAAAAGGAAACCTTTCTGTAGGCCAGGTGACAGGTGAGCACTGACTGGAGCTGGAGTTCTACTCTGGGAGAGTGCTGGGGATGAGTTAGGACAGGCAAGATTTGCCTGAATCATGGAGAGCCTTGCAGCCAGGCCAAGGAATTTGATATTCATTATGTGGATTCCTGGATGCCACAAGTAGTCCAGTGATGACTCCAAAGTTTCTGTCTAGGAATGTTTTGGGGATGGCTCCCACGTCAGAGATAGGAGTGATGGAGAGGGCTGAGGGTGTGTCTTAGAGCTAGCAAGCAAAAGTTTTTACCTAGATTGCATGTTTACTTGAGGGTGGCTTTGGGGTAGGGGTGGTGGTAAATATTTGTGGTCTTGCCCTAAAGCGACATCGTGTAGCAACCACACTGTTCTTACTTGGATGACATTCTATTTGGGGCTATTAAGGGGTGGGGGACAATGAAAAGTAGGGGGCTTAACCCTTGGCTCTGTCTTAGGAGAATGAAAATTACATGATGAAAGCTGTGACTTAGGAAGTTTGACAAGAGTGAGTGTGGAGAGGCATTCATTCATCCATCCATTCGACAGTTATTTATTGAATTCTCTAATGGGCCAAGTGGCAGAATGGAACTTGGATATCCCCGAGTTCAAATCCTATTTCTACCCCTTACTAGCTGTGTGACCTTGGACAGCTTTTATTTAATCTCCTAGAACCTCAGTTTCCTTATCATTAAAATACAATAACAATATCTACCTTAGCAGTTGTTGTGATTAGAGATAATGTGTATACACTGCCCACCCCAAAGCCTGGCACCTAGTATTATGTGTTCAACAAATGGTAACTCCTACTGGTTTGCAATAGATGGGGTACACTGGAGGCAGGAAGCAGTTACTATGGCAACAGAGATTTGTCACAAGGGCCTCCATTAGGGTGAGGGTGGGGACTATAGAGCAGGGGATAGTTTTGAGAGGCTTCGAAGACCACCTTACATAGAACTTGGGACCGGAAGGACAGGGTGCATTCAAAGATAACATGAAGGTTTTCAGCACCTCCAACAGACACACACACACACACACACACACACACACACACACACACACACACACACACACACACGAGCGGTAACTGGGAAGAAAGTGGACTGGATAAGAAGTCACAGTTCAGGTTGAATCTGTGGCAGTAGCCAAGTAGAGACAGTCTCTAAATTTAGGGATTTACAGTGGATTTCAAGAGTGAGGCCTGAGCTAAGCAAATGCATTTAGTATAATCATCGCTGTGACAAAGTACTAGTCAGGATATAAATTGGGTTGCTATAACAAAGACCCCAAGGAACAGTGGCTTGTGTAAGAGAGAAGTCAGAGCAGAAGTCATTCGGGGCTTTCCAGTCTCTTATCTTGTTATTCCATCTTTACTAATTTGTAGTCTACATTCTTATGATCCCAGATAGCTTATCTGCATGCCTGCATTCCATCCAGAAAGATGGAGAAATGGGGGTAAAAGTGGGCATACCCACTTCTCACATTTCATTGGCCAAACTTTGTCATAGAGTCACACCTAGCTGCAAAGGAGGCTGGGAGATGCAGCCTTCTGGGAAGCCAGATTCCTAGCTACAATTCTATTATTTTGGAAGAGGTGTTCAGGGTGGCTAGCAATCTCTGCCAAAGCAGTATTAAATAAAGACCTGAGGATGGGTGAGATCATGGAGAAAAGGGGTGAGATGGGAGTTAGGAGTTGGACTTTAGGAAGACTCTCTGTTTTGGCAATGGGAGGGCTTAAGAAGTTAACAAAAAACCATAGAGGTTAGACCAGCAGGCAAAGGAGGCTGATGTCGGTTGAGGGATAGGACAATGGACAGCTGTGTCAGATCCTGCAGGGTCCAAGGGAAATGGATTGGTGATTAACTCACTAGGGAAGGTTCTCAGTGGTGAGGGGTGAGGACAAGCAGAGGCCAGCCTGCAAAGGGGTAAGGCTTGGATGAGTGGAGGCAGTGGGTGTGGGTCCCCCTGGAGAGGTTTGGCAGGCAGCTAGAAGGACCTCGGAAGAAGGTGGAACCCCAGGGGCCAGCCAGGTTAAGTGAAATGAAGTTCACATGTCTGAAAGAGTTTACAGATATACTTTTAGTTTTTTTTTTGAATTGAGAAGTGACCTTTTAAAGAAAAAAAATTCTCTTAACTGAAAAGGACTAATTCTTTCAGGGAGTTTGCTAATGTAGGCATACATATTTTTCTTTGGCAGTTCTTTTTTTTTTCTTCCTCACATCTCCCTCAGATAATCTTATCTCAATTTTAAGTCAGAAATCTTATTTATAGCTTTTCTAAAGAGAATTATTTCAATGAGGGCAGATTCTTTACCCTTTAGACTTATTTTCTTTTTAAAAACAGATAAGTTATCCCTCCTTTTTCTCAAGAGAGACAGTTAAATTATTAATTGAGAAACAATGATTGTGAGCTAAAAGGGGGCATAAATCAAAGGAGGAGGAATAAATTCAGCTGACTTCCTGTTTTTGTGTTTCTTTTTTTGGAGGGAAAGTAAAAATGCCAAAATTCCATCTTTCCTTCAGGATTAGAAGAGAGCTTCACACAGCTTACATCCTTAACAGACCCGGAATAAGGTGGGGAATGGTGTGGTCTTCTCATGCTCTTTCCTCCGGCTCTACCTCCCTTCCCTCTGCCATATCTGATTTAGAGGAACAGCTTGGTGTTCAAGACTCTGAGATAAGCTGGTCATACATACTTTTAATAGCTATAGTAATTGTAGTTCCTCTTGCCTGCATGCTACTACGTGCATTACAGTGTGTCGTGGGCTTACATACTTTCTCACAGCAGCCTCACTTCTTGCTGTTATCTCAAGTTCAACAATAAGGAGACTGTGGCTCAGAGGCTCTCTCAGCTAGAAAGGCAGATGAGCCTGGTCTTGAAGCCCATCTGAGTCCTAGGCCTGGGTGCTTTGGTCATTGAGTACTTGTGCTGTAAGAGAAGGCATAGGGGCAGCACCAGCTGTCCCAGTATTCTTGTGAAATGCTCTGCTGTCCTGGCCCCATGGGCACCGTGGCTCCTGATGATGGTTTTAGTACTGGTGATGACAGCCATCCTAGGGCATGTGTGGTGTAGAGCTTGGATGAGATGATATCTGAAGTCTCTTCAAGCTTTAGCATACCCTGGGCCTTAGGAAAATGAACTGTCACCGATATTCTGAAGGCATGAAGAGGGCATCTAGACCAAGGTGCAGAATCAGTCCCTGTCTCTGAATAAGTTCTTTCTGCATCACTCTGCTGGGATGGCTGGTCCCAGCCATCTGATGCTGGCTGATCACTGCCAGCATCAGAAAGGCAAAGCTCATTCCTAAAGAGGCCAGGGGATCACTGATCAACAGAGCATAGCTCTCAGAAAGCTGAAGAGGAAAGTGGATGTAAACAGGGGCCCCAAGAACAGAGTCTCAGAATCTAATTCATAGGGTTGTTGAAGAGTCGATGAATCAATACAGGTGAAATGCTTAACGTGGTGCTTAACACATTAGTAAGGATTCAGTAACATTGGCTGCTATTTATTATTAGATGGGCCCAAGGCAATGGCCCCAATTCCACCCCAGTTCCCTTAACTCCCACCGATTCAGAGTATTTGAGGGGTCCTGTATCATTATCAAGTATGTACTGTATGAATCGCTCATCAACATCCTGATACTTTGTGGAAAAAGCTTGTGGAACCCACTCCACTG
Source organism: Kogia breviceps (assembly GCF_026419965.1). Taxonomy (NCBI): domain Eukaryota; kingdom Metazoa; phylum Chordata; class Mammalia; order Artiodactyla; family Physeteridae; genus Kogia; species Kogia breviceps. The sequence continues at coordinate 147,459,765 of NC_081310.1, read as the reverse complement.
AGAAATAGTTTTAAAACTAATTTCAAACATTTAAAAATTAATAGAAGGCTGTAGTGAAAGAATTCAAACCTGACTGAAAAGTATAAAGCTAAGAAGTAGGGCTTCCTCCAACTCTCCCCCGAATTCCCAGTCCCATTTCTTAAAGGTCAAAATGGTTACCATTTTCTTGGCTATCCTTCCAGAACTTTAAAAAATGCATATGCAAGTGTAATGGAGTTGAAAACACTACCTCTGAGATGTACTAGAAAATGTAATGTCTTTTTTATTAATTAGCTAGTCTTGCTCTGCCTTGCCTCCTTCCTGGAGGGGGAAATAGACTTGGATTCAAGCCCTGGCTTCTTCACGTTCTCTGCTTTGGGTTTGGCTGGGCCAGTTGTGGGCTGGTGTTTATTGACGAAGTCTGTGGCTGGTGAACTTGTAGGCAGTTCTCTTGGTGGAAACGTGGTCCAGATTATAAATCACAACACACGTCTACTGTTGCCTGTCTACTGTCATGACGGCTTCTTGCAACAACTTCCAGAGAGTCAAGGACAGCTTGGAGTGCCCTCCTGCAGCTCAGGTGTGCCAGTGTTACTGTGCTGTCGCAATTTCAAGGTCACGACAGAGCCTCTGGGTGTGGACCTCCCCCTGCCCTCCAAGAGTTCCTGGCGGGAAGTGTAGTGCCTGCTCTGAGCAGCTTTTGCTTTTCCCCTAAAGTGCAGAACTCTGTCGTCCTTCACCTTTGTGGAATTTCAGCCCAGTGTGGAGGATGAGAATCCATGATGCCAACGAGCATCTTCTTTCTCCTTCTCATACTTCCCCAAAGGCAGCAGGGTGGGTGGGGCTCCTCTTACATCCTCTTCTCCTCATGCCCTACTCTTCACATCACCTGAGGTCAGAATAGTGGAATGGCTGCTGGGAAGGAAATGGAAAGCATATTCTCAGAACATTGTATCCATGGCATAAGTCAGTTTGTCTGTCAGTCATTCTGGCCACTCATTCATTCATTTAATTTTACGAAGTGTTTTGCAACTTGCTTTTTCACTGATCAGTAGCCCTTGATAATCTTTCCACTGCAGCACGTACAAGAGTATCTACCTCATCCCTTCTCATTCTGTTGTATGGCTCTATCAAGATTTATTTACTCATTTTCTTATTGATTGAATAGATTATTTATGATTGTGTAACTATGTCTGAAAAACACTTCACGCTCTCTGCTCACATTTTCTTTCCTCTTCCTTTGCAAATTCCTTTACTTGTCACATAAGCAACAGTCTGCCGGTCAAGAGCTTCTCTTTCCTTGTGAGTCCTCCAGCTGCTAGCTGCTGCCCATTCTTCCTTTATAGTACTTGTTATCCTTTGCTTGACTATTTTGACAACAGAAACACGGGATTGTGGTTTCAGGGGAAGGAGCGGCAGCAATGTCATATGACTGTTCAAATCCCCAGGTGCGTATTTTTTCAGTAAGTGCATATTCTGTGTCCCAAGTAAGAGAAGCACATTTTCAGAAAGGATAAGCATTTCTTCTTCTTTGCCCAGAGAAAAGGGAGGAGAGTAGAATTATATGGCTGATCAGTTAGGATAAACCTGAGTATAGTAGCTTTTATAATTTGAAGTTTTATTCTCTTATATAGAAAAGGTCTGAAAGTAGGTGGTGATCCAAGGCTCATATTGTGGCTCCATGAAGTTATCAGGACTTTCTGCTCCATCTATGTATGTTACACCCACAGCATGTAGTTTCTATCCTCAGGTTAACAAGATGGCTGCTGGAGCTTCCTGCATCACATCATGTTCCAGGCAGGGAAAAGTAGAAGGTAAAGGACAAATGAGGCATGTTTCAGTTGTCTGCCTTTGTAGGAGCTTCCTTTACATCCCACATAACACTTATATTTATATCTCATTGGCCAAAATTTGTCATATGGCTATACCTAGCCACACTGGGGTTCTGTTAGTAAGGAACAAGGAAAGAGTTGATACTGGATAGGCAGCTCACTGTCTCTGTCTCATGTGGTTTGATCCATGGCTTGGATTTCTCATTTCACCAAGTGCTGACACATGGAATAGTAGTTGCTGCTCACAGCAGAGATGTGAAGTAGCTTAAGTTTATTTCTCTGCTGTTTCCCATCAGCTGAGTTTCTGACTTGTTCCTCCTAAGGATCTCATCACATACTGTTCCTTCCTGAATGAGCAGGGAACTCTGGTGAAGCATATCACACGTTCAAATTTTCTTTTCCCCAACCTTCCCTTCAAAACTTACATGTTCTGTGTCTCCTCTTTGCCGGGCACAATTAGGCAGCGGGTTTACTAACTGAAACAATATGAGCTAAGGAGCTAGGAATCAGTAGTTTAGCATTCCAATTCCATTTCCCAATGCCCTCCTTACATTTCCAAATTAACCTCCAATGGTGCTGAATCCCCTTCCTTGTATCCTTTAAAGAGTCCGGACATTTGCACAACAGCCTCTTCTGCCTGAAGTGTCCTCCTCATACCTGTATCCCTTCTCCAGCCCCGTCCCTAGCATATACTGCTCATTTTAAATGACCCAATTCAAACATCACTCCTGCAAGAAGCCTTTTCTAATTCCTTGGCATTAATATCCTCCTGTCTGAGCTCACAGAGTCCCTCAAGTGCCCTGCTGTCAGAGTTTATCACACTGAGTCATCAGTGTTAATGTATGGGGTGCCTTCCCCCACCAAATGCTGAGCTCCTTGAGGGCAGGGCAGTGAATTTACCACTCGCCTCTTATGTCTAGAAGGATCCTTTTTACTGTTTGTCGAATGAATGAATGACAACATTCAGTGCTTTGATCCAGAGAGAGAGTAAGCATGAATTTCCTTGATGGAGAGATCTTTTATTGATGGGAGATCATCACACAACCATATCATGATGATGGCATCTTCCTGCTTCATCAAAGCACAAAGCATGCCTGGAATTGCTGTGATATTAGACTTCTTAATGGTGTCTCTGTGGTCAAGATTGTCAAGGGAGATGGTCTTAGTTTGTGCAGCTGAAAGGATTCATGAAACTCCATCAGCCACTTGAATAAAATGCTGGGCTTTCTATAATGGTTTATTTTTGAATAGGAACAGGTCTGTAGCACTAATCCTGTTTGAATCCTGGGGCTCTGTTTAGCAGAAAGATGAGCTGGAGACCTCAAGTTACATTTGTTGTTAAAGTTTGACCAGACACTTGGTGTAAGTGTTTGTCATGCTTGACTTTGCTTAAGTAATTAACATTCCTGTCAAGGCTCCTTAAAGGGGCTTGTGTTAGAGAGCCCCTCAAAAGACTGGTTTAAACCTTTGAACTTCTAGCCTTTCCATTTATTGCCAATTACTGATATGCTTAAGTTTCATTTTCCTAAAAAATACAAAAAAAGGATTAGATCTTCCAGGAGAAATGTTTATTATTAGGAGAAGCAAGCTTGGAAAGTGGAGCAATTTCAAAATGAAGAGGTTAGCCTAAAAGTGGTATTAGAGAATGTGTTGGGGGAAAAAAGTCTAAAAATACTTTTTTAAGTTAGGAAAAGAGAAGAATTAATGTGAATGTGACAACAGCTTTCAAATGTTTTAGTGACTGTCTGCAGGCAAAGCAATTTGATGCACCAGAGGGCCGAGTTAGCATTTAATTACCTCCCTCTTTTCTTTCTTCCCTTTCATCTTTCTTCCTCTCTCCTTTTCCTTTCTTCCTCTACTTTCCTTCCTCCCTCCCTCCTTCCTTCAATTCTTCCCTCCTTTTCTTCATTCCTTTCTTTCCTTTTAAAACATTGACATTACAGTCTGAATTCAATTCCTATTAGGTGCCTTTAAGGTTCTAAGCTCTGTGAGAGTAGGAGATGGATCTCACTTGTTAATAGAGGTCCTCTTGAATAAAGGAAGGAAGGAATGGCTGCTCAAATGTGCCAAGCACTGGGAATACTCAAATGAAAGACATAAAGGAGAAGGGAAAGGTAACATAGTTCACTTCAACGTAGAGACATAAGCACATGGAGATGTACACACAGGGGCTGCTAAGGAAGCAGACGGGGAGTGCGGCATCCACTCCTAGCTGTGGAAGGAGGAAGGAGATGGGGGCAGAAAAGCCTCCTAGAGTTGGTGATGACCTAACTGTGTCTTGGATAATGATCAAGTGACGTTCAGATAGGTGCGTGGAGAGAGTGCCTTAGGTAGGACCAAGCAGGAGGAAAGACGTGGAGGTGAGAGTATCGTGACATAGGCTGTGATCCCAAACTATCTCTGTGCTGTCTGTGGGCAGGTCTAGGGCAGGGGTGGTGGGTCATGATGCTTGGAGAGGTCAGTGGGGCCACACGATACATGGCAAGTGAAAGAATGCAGGTTCTGTCTGGATGTGATGGGACATGTGACGGATTTAAAGCAGGAAGCTCAAGGGTGTCTTTGAGGAGAAAAAGAAAATTCAGAAGTTGTTCATTAGACCAGAATAAGATGGTTCAATAAAACCAGGTGAAGGCCCAAACTTGGATATGGTAGAGGATGGAGGGAGGGGATGGATTTGAGAAATATTGGGACTTGTTGCCTAATCACATTGGTTGACTGGTTAGATAATAGTGCCTTGCATACTAAAGAGTGAGTTTCTTAATAATAGGTGCCACGTATTATCTTTATACCCTTAATACCTAGATCAGTATCTGGTTACCTAGTAAAGTTTAAATTTCAATAATGTTTGTGTAATGAATGCTTTAATTAATTAATTGTCTAATTATAGTAACCTACATACCGTATGTGTCAAAGAGTGCTAGTTGCCTCCCAGTATCTTTTCCTCTTTTAGAAAAAGAACTCTGATTTGTAACTGCATACGTTGCCTCCCAGTTAAAAAAATCGACATTTCCCAGTTGCCTTTACAGCTAGGTGTGGTCATGTGACTAATTCCTAGCCAATGAGATCCAAGTGTAAGTGCTACTTGGAACTTAAAGGAAGACTTCTAAGAGGAGGAAGCACCCTTGATTCCTTCCCTTCCACTATCTGCTTTTTCTGTCCAGTTATCTAGAATGCAGATTCAGTATCTGGAGTACCAGTATCCATCTTTCTAAGGGTGGTAGAGCAGTAAGATGGATGGAATCTGGGTTCCTTCTGTAAAAACTGACATTACAGCCTGAATTCAGTTTTTCATTTCACCCATTCTTTATCAAATATTTGAGTTTTATTAGATGCTCAGTGCTATGCCAGGAGCAGGGGAATAAAATAATTAAATCACACTTCGTGTCCCATAAGGAACTTGTTCTGAAGGAAACATTTCCTTCCCTTCCTAATTTCCGAGGTGATGTAAATCAACTTGTGGATTTCATCAGTTTGTGTGAAATTAGTTGTGCTAATTCACAAAAAGCTTGGACCCTCAGCAGTGGGGCACTTTTGACCCATGCGGTGTCAGTAACACATGGTGGTCTGATTTCGCTTGTGAGTCCTGGTTTCTGAATGTGTGGTCGTGCACGTCACCTCCTGAGTCTGAGCACCTGGATGTATGGGCTAGAGGCATGACCTGAAGCTCTTTTTAAAACAAGATGAGGGGCTTCCCTGGTGGCGCACTGGTTGAGAGTCCGCCTGCCGATGCAGGGGACGCGGGTTCGTGCCCCGGTCGGGGAAGATCCCACGTGCCGCGGAGCGGCTGGGCCTGTGAACCATGGCCGCTGTGCCTGCGCGTCCGGAGCCTGTGCTCCGCAGCGGGAGAGGCCACGGCAGTGAGAGGTCCGCGTACCGCAAAAAAACAAAACAAAACCAAGATAAGTTTCTCAGCTGGGCATGAAGAGGCTTACAGTTGAAAACCTAGGGAACGGGTTTATTAAGGGTTCCCTTAGGGGTTAACTTTGTGTTCACATTTCCCCATAGGTACCAGGAAATCGAAAGTTATCTAGTATTAATTGCTACCATTTATTGAGCACTTTTTAGTATGCCTTGCACTTTATGTACCATCAGTTATCTCATTCTAACAACTCCATGAAGAAGAATCATTCTCTATGTTTTACAGATAAAGAAGCTGAGATTTGGAGAAGTTAAGAAAGCCCAGGTCTATATGCGTCCAGAGCTCCCCACTGCACTCTCCCGCCTCCCTTGGTGACTTTAGATGTGTACACTTACACTCTTTCCCTGGTGAAGCTGGACAGGAAGGCTTAGACCACCTGGTTTCTCAGCACTTGCTCATGGAAAGAGTGGCTATACTGGCTGCTGATTAGCATAAATAGTGTTGTCATTGGAAACTTCAGTAACAGTGTTCCTCTACATAACATTTTCCCAGACATTTCATTTGTTTAGGGAAAGCACCCAATGTGTTAAACCTATCTGAGCAAACTGACCACAGCTTGTAATATTTTCTTTAAAAGAAGAAACTGAACCCTGAGTTTCCAAAAGCCCATCAGGGCAATGCGAGGACTCTTTCCCCAGGGGCTTGCACAGTTGTAAGTCACAGCTGCTGAGAATCACAAGTGTTTCGAGAGATTATTTTATACTAATGTGCTGTTGTTGCCTCATTCAGTATAATCCCAGTGTTAGTCTGTTCGGGTGGCTATAACAAAATACCATAACCTGGTTGTCTGGGGACTGAAAGTCCATGATCAAGGCACTGGCAGGTTCGGGAAGGCCTCCTTCCTGATTCACAGGTGACCGTCTTTTCGCTGTAACTTCTCATTGCAGAAGGGGCTAGCTAGCTCTCTGGGGTCTCCTTTATAAGGGCACTGATTCCAATCATGAGGACTCCACCTTCATGACCTAATCACCCCCAAAGGCCCCCCCTCCTAATACCATCACATTGGACGTTAGGTTTTACCATAGGAATTTGGGGGGACACACATATCCAGTCCACAGCACAGAGAGTTCTAAGCTTTTATTATATCATTTGCATATTAAGAGGATAGGTCCTTTCTGGAGACCTGGCTTTCAAATTAGTTGACAAAGTACTAAATTCGGCTTGAGGTGCTCCTAAATGAAGCATGGGAGGCAGTGGTCGCCCCAGTGAATACCGCAGACAGACCTGGACTCTAATTCTATCTTCCTTATTAACCAGCTCTGTGACCTTGGGCAAGTCGCTAAACTTCTCAGCCTCCGTTTATTCCTCTTTAAAGTGGGGACATGACCATTACTGACAGTAACCCCCCTCAGGATTGTTAGGGGGGACTAAATCCTATATCGTCGTCAGTAAAGCTTGAGTGCAGTGCCTGACCCAGGATAAACGCTGGATACCTGCCACCCACAACCAGTTATCATCCTGATCCTCATGATCTGTCATGTAATGTCTCAGTTGTGGTAAAAGCCAGTTAGCTTCTTTGGAAGTTGCCAAACAAGTGAATAGCCATAAAGCACACTGGAGATGCTGCTCTGTTGGCTCAGTTACTCAGAACTGTCAACGTGCCAGCTGGAATCCCCTTCAGTGAACGTCAGCTGTGCATGTCAAGTTATGCTTCCTGGGTCTCACGCATGTAGCTTCCTCATGGATTGCAGGACACACCCTAGCTCAGTGTGTTGACAGAGTCACTTGGCTGTTCATGAGAACAGTCCGTTCTAGCCTGAAGTCTTTGAGTTTTGCACAGGGACAAACAGATGTCTAGGCTTGTAAAATTTCTTGCTGGGTAACCTCGTATGGAGGTGTGATCTGTCTGAAGACTTCAAAAACTTACCTAGTCTGAGGTGAGCTATGGAAAGCCTGAATGAGTCTCTGTTGGTGTCCTGCCCAAGCCCCATACCCTCACCTTGCACTCTTCCCTCTAAGTGACACTTCCTGCCCATCTCAACCAAGCAGTCCCGATTAAGAGCCTCTATTTTTCTTTTTTGTAATTGGTTACCTTTTCTAATTATTTTCCTGCCTCTGAAAACCTCTCAGTAATTGAGAACTAAGTACTGTTTCAGATTAGTCAGATTTTAGTTTCCACTTTGACTAAGGGAACTGGCATTACATATTGTGGGGCTAATCTCCTTAACTGGAGCATGAACAAGCACTGAACCAGTTGGTCTAAAAGCTTCTTCCTTCAGGTCAATTCCTGGGCCAGCTGATAGCAGCTTTCCAGGAGGCCTTCACACCTTGTTTTTCAGTGACCTTGTTTTCCCACTTACCTGCTTACCTTCCACTTTGATTCTGTGCTGCCTTATCAGAAGGGATTCTCTAAGCTCTATGGGATTTAATTTATTTGGCCTCATCAGGTTTGGGATTTTCTCAAATGAGTTATTAAGGGGACTTGCTATGATTTAGTAGAGGCTCGGCCTAAACGAATTACAGCTGACCCATGAACAAGGGTTTGAGCAGTGTGGGTCCACTTCGACGCTGATCTTTGTCAGTATTAAATAGTACAGTACTACATGATCCATGGTTGGTTGAATCTGAGGATGTGGAACCTTAGATACAGAGGAACTGTGAACATAGAGGGCTTGGCTGACTATAAATTATAAGTGGATTTTCGACTGTTTGGAATGTCGGTGCCCCTAACACCCACGTAGTTCAACAGTCAACTGTATTATAAGTGAAGGGCTTAGAATAGTGCTCGGCACATAGTAACTATTCAATAAACAAAGCATTGTGGAGGTGGTTGTTATTAGTCTAATATTTTATGAAATCTGGTGGATATAATTATGTATGTCCTGTCTCCAAATTTTGGAATAAGTATAAGTTTCGATTCCTTCTTAAGAAATAACATCATTAGAACCCAAGTTGAGAGAAAGCAATACCTGCATAAAATGGAAGATAACATAGTAAAGATACTATTCTACAGGGGAAAATAAACACAGTTCCCTTTAATAACTCCTCCTGTTAGTTCTCTTTCTATCTTCTACCATCTTTATCGACCCTGCTGTAGTCACCTCTGTATTTCCACACTTAATACAGTACCTGACATGTGCAAGAAGTTCAGTAAGCACTGAAGTGACCTAAAGCCACCTGCCCTCATGCTAATTCTGTCATTTACTATTTTATTTGTGTGACTTTATCACTAAAGTAGATGATTAAATCGTCCTTTCTCTCTGGTCCTCAGCTTCCTCATTCATACAATGGGAGAGGGAGTTTGGACTAGAGGATGTTCTGGTCCCTCCTGACCCTGACACTTCATGATACTGTGTGGCATTTGGGTTCCTGTGGCTGGTGGTGTGCCATGACACGTTATGAGTGAACATTCATGTGAAGGTGAGGTCATTTTACACAAGTTTTTTAACACAAGTTTTTTTTTTTTTAATCCTGGAAGATGAATTAGGCCAAAGTCTGTTTAGGAAGCTCCTCTTACAACTGAAGCATAATTCCTTATTACATTTTGTACTCTTTAGGCTTTTAGAAATTGGTAAGGGTATATGTGTGTATGACTGCATGAGTGTATGTCTATGTATAATATACTTCTGCATCTGTTAATAATTTACAGGTAGATGGTAAGAAGTTTTTCTGTCAAAGGAGGTTATATGATAATTACATTGTATTTGACTTAGTAATTTATTTTTAGGAACCTGTTCTAGAGAAATGACCTAGAATGTAGATAATTTATGGACAAAGTTATTAATAACAAACTTACAATACTGAAAAGACAAATACAAAATGCTTAGCAATAAGAGAATAATTTTATAAATTTGGTATATACATAAAATAGAATATTATATTAAGAAATGTACATAGATATTTTATTCAATCTTGCCTATTTAAAACAGTGTATAGAAAAGGAGTGGAAATAACCCCAAATGACAATAATGATTATTTTTGGATAGTAGGATTATGAAATATTTTTATTCTCTCATTAACATTTCTCTTTCTGGTTTGTTTCTTTTTAAGCAATGGCTATTATTTTTCTTATGAGAAATCTAAAATATAGAAACCTATCCAAATGTCTAAATATCTAGATACTTATATATTTATTTAGGTATTTAAATATTTACATATTTAGATAAACCTTATTTAAATGTTTATATATTTAGATAAACTTCTAAATATAGAATCTTATCTAAAATATAGATATTTCTGTAATGAACACTAAAAATAACAGTGCCAATTTCTTTGCTGTGTGGGAAATACCATAACAGAAAAGAGTGAGATGAATCAAACTATCCCACCTTCAAGTTTAGTTCTCTAAAAGGTCCTGACTGTAGCATCTGGTGAACTGCCTGGCTGGGTTCCATGTCTGTTGCACAGGCAGAAAGAGAAGGTCCCCTGTAAACTGTTCTGCCAGTGACCATGACAGCATAGCCATCAAGTCTGCAGGAATTCACTCACAAAATTCAGTGTTTACAGAAGGTGGTGCAGACCCGGGAAATAATAAAATGACTGAATGATTTCCCATTAAGTGTTTTGTGACAAGGAGTATTAAACAAGAGCATCCTTGGAATCCTAGAATTATAGAGCTGTCGGGAACCTTACATAGCACTTTTCTCTTTACTCCAGATTCTGGACTTTCTCAGCACACAGTGGGAGAAATCCTGTTTGGAGTCATCCCATCTACTGTGGCTTTCTGGTTGTGTGAACTTAGACAATTTACTCATTCACTCAAGAAATATTTACTGGGCTTCCCTGGGTAGCGCAGTGGTTGAGAGTCCGCCTGCCGACGCAGGGGACGCGGGTTCGTGCCCCGGTCCGGGAGGATCCCACATGCTGCGGAGCGGCTGGACCCATGAGCCGTGGCCGCTGAGCCTGCGCGTCCGGAGCCTGTGCTCAGCAAAGGGAGAGACCACAACAGTGAGAGGCCCGTGTACCGCAAAAAAAAAAAAAAAAAGAAAGAAATATTTACCGAGTTGTTGCTTTGCGCCAGGCTCCGTGCCTGGTGCCGGGAATAAAATACTGAACAAGATGGAGAACCTGCCCTTATGAAGTTTAATGCCCCCAGGGGTGGAGGAAGATACAGACAAGCTATTTCACTTCTTTGGCAACTCCTGCTTTCTTTATGTGTCCATTAAATTCTGCTGCTTCTCATGGTTTGGTACCAGGTTTGGTCTTCTCTCACATTCCGTGGTCTCACTTGAGAGTTTCATCCTCTCCCATCATTCTACACAATACCTGTTGAGTGATGGCTTCCCATCTGTATTTCCAGTCTGGATTGCTCTTCTGAGCTACACACTCAGAGCCGATTGTTAGCTTCCGTTGGGAGTCTAAGAGCCACCTAAAACTCAGCTTGTCCAAGACTGAGTTTGGTGTCATCTTCTGCCCCCATCCCCACCCAAACCAGCTTCTCTCCTGTGTTTCCTCTCTCTCCATGAAGAGTCCTCTTGTCCACCCAGTGTCCGAGCCAGAAATCTCTCTTCCTCCATTTCCTTTCCTGCTGTCCAGTCCACATCTATTGAACCACCCAGTTCTGTTGATTACCCCTCCTAAGGAGACATTGTTCATTTCCGTCCCCTTCTCTTTACCCTAATCCCTGCTACTTTTCCTCGGGTTTTCCAGCCCCCAGTCACTTCTTCACATTCCAGACAATTAATCTTTCTTTGTGTAACTCTGATTACATCATTCCTCTGCATGGCACCTCCTTCGTGGCTCCCCCCTGCCCTTAGAATACAGAATAAAATCTAGTCTCTTTGCCATGGCCCTGCTGACTTCTCCAGTCTCATTGCCTGCCCCCTTTTTCCTTAAATCTTAAAGTGTCAGCCACCCCTTCCCTCACTTGTTTGGACCACTCCATTTTATTCCTTAGATCTTGAGTCAGATATTACTTCCTCCAGGAAATCTTCCCCAAATTCCCAAGTGTGGGTTGGGCACTCCTGCTCCCTGTTCTCATAGCCCCCCATCCATTGTTCCCTTTCATTGCTGTTAGGACATTGCCTGGTTCCTCTCTTACCAGAAGACCATGGGCTGTGTGAGGACAGGGACCATTACCTTTTGTGTTTCTAGAATCTAGTGCAATAATAGGTAATGGTAGGTACTTAATAAATTGATTAAAATAAGTAATTTTTTATTTCTTCAGATCACATTAATATGGGCATAAAGAGAAGATCAAAATAATAATGATAACAGAACGATTGTTTTGTTCTCTTGGTCCTTCCTTGGCTCAAACCCTGGTTGTTAACTCTTTCTTCCCTTAAGAGGTACTCCAGTCTCTCTTGCAAACTGACCCCGGGTGGTCCACTCCATAAGCTCATAGGCCCTGCCTGGGGTGACTAAACTCTAAGATCAGCCACACTTAAAACTGGAATAAAACTAGCCCTACATGGAGCTGCTTTGTTAGATTCTGATCAGAAAGAGGGGAATGCCGAAATAAGAACAATAGCTAACCTTGGCTGAGAGCTTCTTATATGCAGGACACCATTCTAACTGCTTTTATGAATTATTTTGATCTTCTCAACAACTCTGTGAGGTAAATATGATTATTTCCGTTGAACAGATGAGAAAACTGAGGTCTAGAGAAGTTAAGTAACCTGCCTCAGGGCACAGAGCAGAGAGTGATGGAACCAACTCGGGCAGTATAATTCCAGGGCCCTCACTCTTAGCCACTGCACTTACTGCTTCCCTAGCTGAGGTCTAAAGGACTTTAGCTCTGACCTTCTGTGTCTGTGGGCAATAAGGCCTTCACTATTAGGGGTCTTATCTCTCAAGCACTATCCGTTGTTGTCCTTGGATGCAGACAGTCCAGCTGGAGTCAGTCCTTCTCTCAAAGCCCTCTGTGACTCCTTCCTTACTTCCTGCATAGATGTTCGTATTCTTCATGAGAGGCAGAGTAGCATATTGGTTAAGGAGTAGACTCTAGGCCCAAACCACAGCTCTGTCATCTATTAGGTACATGACCTTGGACAAATTATTTAACCCTTCTATGACTTACCTTCCTCATCTATAAAATGAGGATAATTATAATCTTGCGTAACCTATAGGTTGTTGTAAAGATTAAGGAAGTTAATATATGTAATGCACTTAGAACAGGGCTTGGCACATAATAAGCAATACGTTTGCATTAGCATTTTCATAATTGAAATAATCTTGTTAATATTTACTCCAACTGGTAGTAGGATGCTTTGATTATTAAGTACCAGGGTAGTTCTACTACCGTTCAAGATGTAGAAACCTACCAGTTCTTTCATCTCATTTTGGTCTTTAAAAATATATATCACCCAGCAAGATAAAAATAAATCATCTGCAAAACCTCACATGAAAGGTTTTCATAAATCTTGTAAAAGTTGGGCCAAGTTTAAAGTTCACCACTTAGATTGATTTAAAGCCCTTCATTGTGAACATTCTAATGACAGTGCTTATAAAAGGAGGATCTGGAATGGCCTGACTAGCGGTACATGTGTGCGTGTGTGTGTGTGTGTGTGCGCGCGCGCGCATGTGTGTGTGTGGGGGGTCACTGGAATCATGACCTTTTATCTAACTGATGGGTGTAAGAGGAGTTAGCTCAGGTGCAAGGAGAGTCTGCAGATGATAAAACCTTATTCTCAGTCACGCTCAACGCCCACAATTGGTGGATAGTAGACTGTGTGAATCGTGTTCGCAGTCCTTTGTGTGGCATTCTTGGGCTACCCTCGATGTCCTGATCAAACCCACCTTTCTACTCTGTACCCTTCCACTCTTACCCCTTTTTTCTGCCTAGAATTTTCTCACTCATCTCTCAGTAAGACCTGGTCCTGTGTGTATCTCAAGGCCCAGATTAAAACCCATTTCCTTCCTGGAGCTTTTTCTGAGCCCCTCAACCTACTGTATACGTTTCCTTCTTTGCCGTATGCTTCCCTCTCTGTTGCATATTTTCACCTTCTAACTTTGGTGTGCTTACAGAGAATTTCCCTTTAGCCTGGGCTCTCAAATACATTCTTTCATTTAACCCTTCAAACAACCTTGTGAGGTCTAATATCCTTACTTTCCTGATGAGGAACCCAAGGCTCAGAGGGGTTAAGTGATTTGCCCAAAGACACAAGCCAAGTCAGACCAACTCTGGTGCTCTTTTTTCTGCCCCAGACTCCCTCTTTGAAGTCCTGTGCATGTCTTGCTCACTTTTGTATCATCCCCTGAGATGCCTAGCACAGCTTTAGGCTCAATAAATTTCTTTATTCATCAACTCATGTTTATTGAACCTATGAGGTATTAGTTAGGTCTTGGGCCCTGACGTTTTACCAAATATAGAGGTTTGGGAAAGGAAAGAAGATAATGTGGTAGAGGCATCTGTATTTCACTCAGTAAAGTGGGTTTCATGTGGTTTACCAACTCCATTGCCAACAGGGCAGGTAGGTGTTTGGGTGAAGAAGGTTGGATATAATCCACTGAAGAGTGATGTGGACATCGCAACTGGATATCAGTACTTTGTCTAATAGAAATGGTCACCATGTAACTCTAGCCAATTGTTGACACGTTGGATTATGGACCTAGTGTGATGAGATTTTCCATTTTTTCAGAAAAACCAGAAATCCAGACTTGTACAATTTCCTTTTATTCAATGTTGGCAGCTAATTAATTTTTTTTTAAAGACTGAAGATCTAAACAACACATAGCTGGTTTTTACCACTTTCTGCCTTGAAATGCTGAGTATTGAGCTAACCGTGCAGCTGACAGTGCCCGCATTCGTGGTCAGGGAGTCCGTGCTGAGGATGGGCGGGGTCTCTCCTCTTCTCCTGGTCTCACTCACCTGCTGGCCCACCTGGCTTTGCCGCAATCACTCCACCTCCTTGCCCCCTGCCCTCTTGGCCTGTCCCAGGGTGACGTCTGTCCTGTCTCCTCTACAGAGATCCCCAGCACTGGATCTTACTCTCTAATTTAGCTCCTTGTCTTTATTGTGATGAATGAGGCTGAGCAGGTAACAAGCAGAGATCACTGGGCAGAAGATCAAACGCTCCCCCTGGGCTGCCCAGGGCATATTTATGACTTCACTGCTTTGGGATATTCCACCCATGAAAATGCGAGGCCTGAATAGAGTGAACTTCTACCCCCCAGATACCTCTACTCTGTCCCAGTGGGAAAAGAGAGATTTGCACAGGGGCTGCCAAAGGAGGACCTCTGAAAACAAAGCTGATGACAGCCTGTTGGGGATTTTTTGTGGCTGGAGCACTTCATAGAAATAGGGTCCAAATTAAGGCACCTGTGGAGTCACTTCAGCTTTGTGATCTGGTGACTCCAAAATAATATCAAGGCTTGTTTACAGTGTTGATGGAGGTCGTTATGCTAAGGGACTCCTGCTTCGGTAAATGGTGTAGTCCCCAGTATCAAGGCACGGGGTTTCTAGAAATATGACTTAAGCATCAGAAGCAGATATTTTGGATGTTTCTTTATAAAGTCAGTTCCTGGCCTTCATCCCAGATCCAGAAGCAGGGTCTGAGAATATGCATTTTAAAAGGTATCTCTGGGGACTTCCCTGGTGGTGCAGTGATTAAGAATCCGCCTGCCAATACAGGGGACATGGGTTCGATCCCTGGTCGGGGAAGATCCCACATGCCGCAGAGCAACTAAGCCTGGGCGCCACAACTACGGAGCCTGCGCTCTAGAGCTCATGAGCCACAACACTTAAGCTCACGCGCCTAGAGCCCGTGCTCCACAACAAGAGAAGCCACCGCAATGAGAAGCCCACGCACCACAATGAAGAGTAGCCCCCACTCACCGCAACTAGAGAAAGCCTGCAAAGTCCCAAACGGCAGCCAAAAATAAATTAAAATTTAAAAAATTGGAAACTTAAAAAAAAAAGTATCTCAGGAGATTCTCATGGGAGCGAGGATTAGGAAGCTTTGACTAATGATGATAATATAACGATGGCCACAGAGCCCTAAGTGTTCTAAGTGCTATATATTTATTCCTTACAACATTCCTATGAGGTCCCTGTTTCTCAAAGTGTGAAGTAGTTGGCAGTTTGCAGTTGAAATTTCAGATGCCATAAAGATGAATTAAAAAAAAATTTTTTTAAGTTTTACGTTTAACTTATGTATATAACTCATGTATTTAACCCACTAAACTCATGATATCATGGATACTACATCTTAAGTGAAGGCTAAATTTATTTGAGTAAAAACAGTGTATCAACTAAGGAAATATAAGTCAGCAATAGTTCTGGTAACAAAATACTGGGAAAGTGGAATATGAATATTTGAAGTTCGTGAAGCACTGAAATGAGTGAAAAAGCTCTGTACTGAGCCAGAAAACTTGGATTTAAATCTAGAATTAAATCCTTACTAGCCGTGTGCCCTTGAGCAAATCTCTTTGCCTCTCTGAGCCTTAGCTTCCTTCTCAGCAAAATGGAAATATTAAAATCAACATTACTGGGCTGTGCTGAAGAGTAAATGAGAAAATGTAAAATAAAAGAGCACATAATAGGCGGTCAAGAAATACTGAATATCAGTATTACTTGAATTTTCCTAAAATACTAATTGAATATGTCTTTCATGTGGACATTACTTGAATCTTCCTAAGAATGTGTTAGATACACAAACTCTTATTTTCTCATGTCTTTTTCTGAGCCTGTGTCTTTACCACACTTACTAAAACGGTTAAGGGGAAAGCACTGAACTGAGAGTCTAAAGATTTGGGTTCTTGTTTCAGCTCTGCCTCTGGCTACCTATGTGACCTCCAACAAGTCATTTTGCCTCATTGTACCTCAGTTTTATAATCTATAAAGTGTGTTTGCAGTAGAAGGCTGCCAAAGTTTCTCCCAGCACCAACATTCTATTTGCATCAGAGCTGTTTCTTTATTATCTGAAACAAAAGGAGAACAGTCAAAGCACAGATTAAATGTCATTTTAGCCCAGTAGGTGATTGGCCAGAACTGCTCTCCAGTGGCCTGACTTCCTGGTTTTTTTCTCACATTCCTTTGGAGGGGCTAATGAACATAAAAATCAAATGGCTGGCAGAGGAAGAGGAAAAAAGACAATACTGGAGCAAGGACTCTGGATTCCCCACAAGCTAGAAATATCTCCCAAATGAATAAAGATTGATTATAAGTTTACAGTACTGTATTTTGACAATATTGTATAGCTTGTTAATGAATCATGCTAGCATTCGACTAGTGAGTGACCCATCATTAAATTGTGTCTCTCTGTTTCGTCCTGCCTTAGAAATAGCAGTAATATGGATTTTTAAAGTGGAAGATTAGTCTTTAAAAAGTGAATCAATAATTAGCTGTAATGGCATAATTAGCTGCCTGGGTGACTTCTCTGAAATGAACTTTTTGGGGGTCAGCTATCTACCAGTTAAGCAGTTACACAGAATTCTTTCTATTTCATGCCCAGAAGTATGAAACAGAAGAATCATGGGATGCTGAAATTGCTGAACACACACGAAGTGGTGCCACAGTGCCCCCACTCTGTGCCAAAGCACATTTCTGAGCATTATATAATTTCTCCCTGGCTTTGAGATCCCACAATCCTGTCTGAGGTTGATGCTGTGTAATCTGCTGAGACAGTATTCCATCAGGCATTTCCTTGGTGGGTGATATCTCGTCCATCTTAGGAACCTGTGAATGGGATTGGGAAAGAGGCTTCCATCATTTCAGCCACATGCAGCAGCTTGCCATCTTCCAAAATTCATGCTGAGGATTGCTAAAAAGGATAGCATTTATTTGGCTGAAGCATAAATCATGACTTGCAAGGGTGCATTCATTCATTTGGAAACCGTTTTTGATCATCCACTGGGCTAATAGTGCTGTGGAATTTGAAAAAAATGTATTTTATATGGTTTCAAGAACAAAGTATATGGTTGAGGTTTTGCCCTCAAGGAATTAACAGTCCTTTGGAGAGCCAAGACATGCATTCATAAGTTAAACAGCAACACTCAGGAAAACTAGATACCCCTGTAATGCACTCCTGGTAGAGTTGACAAAAGGTAATGTCATGGGGCTTCCCTGGTGGTGCAGTGGTTGAGAGTCCACCTGCCGATGCAGGGGATGCGGGTTCATGCCCCGGTCCGGGAAGATCCCACATGCCGCAGAGCGGCTAGGCCCGTGAGCCATGGCCACTGAGCCTGCGCGTCCGGAGCCTGTGCTCCGCAATGGGAGAGGCCACAACAGTGAGGAAATGTGGCCCACTTTAAAAATCAAACTTCCAGTATTACTTCAGGAAGTAATAGAGACATACAATTTGATTTAATATGATACACATATCTCTCTAGTCCAATGGCAACATCATGCCATTAACTAGATACACACTATTGTCAAACTGTGGTACTGTAACACCATCATTGACTTTTCACCATTTAGGAGAGAGTTCCAGCCTAAGAAGAATCTAGATCCCTGGTTTCTCAATGTCTTGTGTTTTTTTCCCCTTCTTCCTTCCATCAGCTATTTGGCTTTATTCATTAGCACCTTCAAAGGTATGTTAAGAAAATGAACCTAGTAAGTTGGCTGTCATTCTGAAGCTCTGGAAGATTGCCCGTCTTCACTGAATTTCCTCATCAGTAAAGGAGACGGTAACAGCATTGACCTCGTAGAATTGTTCTAAGAATCAAATGAGTTCATACGACTTAGAACAGTGTCCAGAACATGGCAGAGGCACTCTCCACTATATTATCATCTCCACCATCATCCCTATGTGACTCTACCTTGCTTGTCCTTGCCTCTGACACATGCTCCCCACAAGCTATACCGTTGTGGTATACACACTGTACCAAAATGTTCACCCCTTTTGTAGAAGGAAAATATTCATATCTTCTCTTTCCCATCTAAGATCTTAGCAAGAGTGCTTAAGTTCAACCTCCTAAGAAACTGACATTTTTGTTGCTGATAATTTCCCTGAACAGATTTTCATACCAGTTTGTGTTGGAGTGCGTTAGGAATCATCAACCATTGCCTTCTCATTTACAGATGTTGTAGAAGTTATGTCCATCTGTGATGGATGTACACTGGGGGTTGTGGTCAGCCCAGTAAGATTAGAATTGGGGGATCTTGACGTTAATCCCAAACCACCGCTTTTATTTCTGCATTCAGGGAGGGGAAGAGGAAATACAAGACATGCTTTATAGAGATAGTTGATGTTGGCTTCCTGAAAGAACCACCCTAATGACCTGTTGAAAGCCCAAAGCTGCAGTTATTATTGTGATAAGGGAGAACACTACCTTGAAAGAGGAGAAAGGGAAAAGCTGTGATATTTATAATGTTTGGGGATTTGGGTTAAGATAGTTCTTTGAATGCAGGGACTTGGTCAGATTGTGTAAGGATCAAGATATAATTGTTTGGGGCTTCCCTGGTGGCGCAGTGGTTGAGAGTCTACCTGCCGATACAGGGGACACGGGTTTGTGCCCCGGTCCGGGAAGATCCCACATGCCGTGGAGTGGCTGGGCCCGTGATCCATGGCCACTGAGCCTGTGCGTCCAGAGCCCATGCTCCGCAACGGGAGAGGCCACAACAGTGAGTGGCCCGTGTACTGCAAAAAAAAAAAAAAACGATATAATTGTTTGGAATTAGTGAACACAACTATCAGTGAGAATGTTGGAGAATAAACAGTCATTTTATGCTATCTATGGAAAAGTTGATCAATTTGATGTTTATTAAATGGGGTTTTCAGGAAGTTATTTGCAACCTTTATCTTCCTGGCCAAGAATTTCCTGGAATAGTAAAATCAAGTTGATGAAGATTAATGGAACAATAAAGTCATATGGACAAAAAGCTGTGGTGTAGATAATTTCGGTCTCAGTGATAATTACACATTTCTTAGGCACCGACAGTGTGCCAGATCATTTATATACTTTTTTGCTGAAAGTTCAGTATGGGCAAGGATGATTTTGTACATTATTCTGTTGCTAGTTCCCACACATTGTGTCTGGCACATGGTAAACACTCTCTAAATAATTGTGAAATGTTTTAATTTTGTTATAGCATTATGGTTTATAACACCATACAGTTGATATCATTCCATGACCTGAAATTTTACCTCTGGATATATAAACCAAAGAAATTCTCATACATTCTGTAAGGGAACATGTAAAGAGTCTTCATCACAGCACTGTTGGTGGTAGCTGGGAATTGGAGACAATTTGGGTGCACATATTTATTAGTCAGGGTTCTCCAGAGAAACAGAACCAATTGGACATATATCAATATATATATAAGGAATTAAGAAATTGACTCATGGCATTCTGGAGGCTGACCAGTCTCAGATCTGCAGAGTGGGATGGCAGGCTGGAGACCAGGGAAGAGCTGACGCTGCAATTCAAGGTAGAAGAGGTCAGCCTCAGGGGCACAGGGCTAGGGGGAAAGGACCAAGGACAAAAGACCAGCATAAATAGGTTGCAGCAGTTAGAAGTAGTGAAGTAGATATGCTGATAATGACGTGGATGAATCTGAAAGTACAATGCTGGGTAAAAATTATAAGAAACAGAAAGAGATCTACAACTCAATTCCAGTTAAAAAATTAAAAATACATACACACAAAATGACAATGCACATTTGCAAGAATGTTTGGGAACAAAAGCATACACATGAAGTCTGTGGGGTGTCTACTATGGTAGGGGAGAGGAATGTGGATTAAAGGGAATAAACAGAAAAATAAATAAAAGAGGGATTTTTCCTGGACCAGTGTTGATAATGAACCATGAATGAGGAAAGGGATTAATTAACTCAACCCTTTGCATCAAAGGTGCAACTTATTTACAAAAAGACAAAATCTCGTTGGTATTAATTTCTCTGATATAAGAATGAGGCAGCTAAGGCCTGAGGATTTTGATGAAATAGCCTGAGGTTGTGAAGGTGGTGGGAGATCCCTCCAGGAAACGAGAGGCCAGGAACATCCTTGACGCAGACCCTGCTCTTAAGTTACACTGCCATGACCCTACCTTCGTGAGGCATTTAATCCATGTAATACAGTGATTGATCTGTGTGAACTCATATCGCTGCTGTTCCCTTTTTGGGCTCCTGCCTGGTAACCAGCGAAGAATACGAATACTTCTTCAAATACCAAGGTCCCACTTTCAAGAGTTTGAGAACTTACTTTAGAAAAGTACCACCATTGGCCTTATACCTATCATTAACCAAATCTTCTGTAAATGGCATCATTTTCGCGGCAAGATAATTGTCAGGTTGGACCTAGGCAGACACAGACCTCAGCTGTTATCTACAAGGTCGCTTTCAATCTCTTGCCCTTTTCCATCTGTCAACAGGCATCTCACATGGTTTATGTTAAGCTTAGAAAATGGGGTTTGGGTTTAGCCAGAAGGCATACGTGGCCTCAGCCACCTGGCTCTGGGAGGGAAGGAGGTGGGGATGGTCTTAGCCACCCTGGGGCTCTGTGTAAGGGGGCCAACCAGCACTTGCCCCTCAGAGGATGCTTGTTGCAGGGGCCAGAGTGCTATCTGCCCACAAACAAAATCCTCTCCACTGGAGAACTCCCCAGTCTGGGTTTTCAGGAAAGGACAGTCATGGGCATGGCCCCAGGAAGCTGTAGTGATTACATTAGCAGATTGTGACAGGAGGACAGACAGGCTTTGGATTCTGGGAGTTATTAGAAGAAAAAATACACACTTGTCTGGATCACTCATGTTGCCAGATCAGAGAAACCTGCATCACTTCGGTGTAATTAATAACAATAACAGCAGAGACAGTAATTATAAAATCGACCACCATCATTTATTTTTTTCATCTACTCTATAGGAGGCACGGTGCTCAGGGCTGACATCCATGATCACATTTCATTCTCGTGACAATCGTTTTTTACTGACAGGGAGACCGAAGTCAAACAGGTTAAGTAGCCTCCTGAGCCCAGAATGGAGCCGGAAGAGGATTCAGTTCCCACAGGCTCCTCTGCTCCTTCCTCACAGAGGTTCAGCTCCAACCCCAGTAGTCTAGTCTGTCCTGGGATAGGCTGGGGTGGGCTAGGGCTGGAAGCCCAGAGAAGGTTAAAGCTTCCCACATGGGGCTAAGTGAGACCTCCCAGAGGCTAGGATTAATGCTTGCCTTCAAGGCAGGGTTTGATTCTTGGGGTTGTTTTTCCTCTCCCCACCTAGAGAGTATTCCTTTTTACCTTCTGAAAGGACCACTCTGATAAGAAGGGAGTTCATCCAGTGGCACAATCAGGATATAGAACCTGCCAGACTGGGCTGATGCATGGCTCTCTCATGGTGTCTTGAGAGCCTGGGGTCCGGGGATCATCTGTCTGGGATGGAAGGCTCAGCCTGGTCCCGGCCACTGGGAAAATGGGTGGAAGGCAGGGGAGGGTGGGCCTGGCCCAGGGCTTCAGGTTTGCTCTGAGCAAGCAAAGGTCCCTGGCACCAAAGTGAGGGCTCCTGGGCTGTTCCTGGGCTGTCAAAGTGAGCTCATGTTCATTTTCCTTCCTCTGGGCCTCTTCATGGATCACGCGACTGAAGTCACATGCTCCTTTCCTTGGCAACCAGTGCCTGAAAGGGGATAAAAGCCCACTTTGTCCAATTCGTTTTCAGGACTTTGTTCTCGCTGCCTCCCTTTGGTTTTCTCTTTTTTTGCTCCCGTGCTCGCCCCGCCTGTCTTCTTGCCCCGCCCCCGGAAGGAGGGGCCTCACTCTGGTTTTCTCTTTTTAATGATGTTTTGTCTAGTAACAAATAATACTAAAAATAAAGAATTAAATAATTAATAATAATGATAATAAAATAATTGGTAACAGGCACTGTTCTAATTGTTTTACACTGATGACCTCATTTGATCCTCTGCATAACCTTGTAAATTATTCTGCCCAATTGGCAGATGAAGAAACTGAAGCTTGGAAAGGTTAGGAAACTAGTTCGAGGTCACACAGCTAGAATATTGAGGAGCAAGGAACAGAACCCTATTCTGTTTTCCTTCAAAGCCCAGGATACTTTCTGCTTGGCCACATTGACTATAAAATGGGGCTGGTTATAATAGTAGCCCTGCTTGTTTTGCAAGCCTGCGGTGAGGATCCAATGAGACAGTAATTGGGAAAGCACTTCGAAAATTGCAAAGCACTGTATAAATATATGGTATTATTCTAATGTATCACTGGCCTACAAAAACACAGCTCCAACATTTCACTTAGGAGAAGACACACCAGACCATTATTCAATAAGATAACACCACATGTGATCCTTTTATCATTCTAAGAATGTTTACGAAGTCTACAAAACCAAAGCCATTAAGAAGGTTTTGTTTTCTGGGTAGACTCCGTAAACTTGGAGCAAGCTCAAGACATCTTTAAATAGCCAGGAAGTTAAACTGAAGAGACTGCATTAAGTGTCAGAGAATTGAATGCTCTTTCAGACTCTGGGAGTTTAAGATATATGCTATTGATAAATTCGAGTATTCCTAGGAGCTGCTTTCAAGGAGTTAGATGAGAATTCCTTTGGCACTAAAGGGAGCTATGATAATTATACAAAATAACAGCAAAAGTAGTTCCAACAAGTGGAGTAGTGGGACATCCAACCAGACTCCCTAGTTAACCTGATATATAACCTGGGCAAATTAATCTGTGCCTTAGTGTTCTTACTGGTGAAATGGGAGTAAAAGTAGTACCTACCTTTTAACATTATTGTGATGATTAAATAAGTAATTGAAACAGTGCCTGGCACGTAGTAGGCACTCAGTAAATGTTGCCTCATGCTCTTATTGTGATTTATTAAGCTCACAAAATATTTATGAACAACACAAGAAGAGAATGTTAAAGATACTAAATTCAGCTGACTAATGATTAAGAGCCTCCAGTGTGCCAGCCAGTATGATCTATACTTTATATACATTATCTCTTTGATTGATATAACAACCACCAGAAAGAAATTTTACCACCCTCCCCCATCTTACAGATATGGAAACTAAGGTCCAGGGGATACTGTGCGATAGTCTGAATTGCTCTCTAAAATGTCTTTATTCTTTACTACTTCCCAGACTACCAAAGCCTGGTAGCTGGTGGCAAGTCCTCTGCTTGATATTGATGATATTTGTTGATACTGAGATTGGGGAGAAAGACTGGAGTCCTAACCTCTCTGCCCACACTGCTGAGAAATGGGCAACAAGGGGAAGGAAGACCCCTCTAGAAATGATGGCTAAGAAAGTTGAAGTTGGCCTTTCCACACCTTTTCAGGGTTCTGGAGCTATGATTACACTCCCCAGTTAGGACTGTTCTTGATGCTTCTTTGAACCAAATTTTAAGGTTTTAGAAATATTCAGTAAGGCAGGCATATGGGGCTGGTACCTTGTAGTCCCTTAGGATTTCCAAATGGGTTGATTTAGGATATTATCACATCAGATCACAGCTTTAAAACTTCCTTTAGCTCCCCATTGTTGAAAGGTCATATGTCCTGATTCTTTAATAAAAATGGTAGAGTGGAGTAAGTTAGGCCTTCAGGGTCCAACAGACCCAAGTCTGAATCCTGGCTGTAGCTGGAGACATCAACTAGCTGCATGATTTTGAGCTGAGATTAATTTCTCAGAGCCACAGTTTCCTCATTTACTACGTAATGCTTCCTTGCCAGGTTATTGTAAAGATCAAATAAGAAACAAAGGGATACTAAGTACCCCACCCCGTGTGGCTCACTGTAGGTGATGACTAAATAATAGCTCCCGCTCTTTCTTTTAGCAAGGGACACGTAAGCCTTTCTAAACAGACCTCAGTCTATGTATTAATATACTCTCTCTCTATGTGCCCTATAGTTCATGAAGACGAAGTTGAAACATGTCATTTTCAAATTTGTCACATAAATGAGATCATTTATGTGGAATTGCCTAGCTTAATGCCTGGGCAAGGTGGGTTCTAAATAAAGTGGAATGAATGAGGGTGGCTGAATAGGAGGAAATAGGGGTATTGGGAATGTTTTCTTTCAAG
Organism: Kogia breviceps; assembly: GCF_026419965.1. NCBI lineage: Eukaryota > Metazoa > Chordata > Mammalia > Artiodactyla > Physeteridae > Kogia > Kogia breviceps. The sequence goes on along the minus strand of NC_081310.1, from coordinate 147,435,199 downwards.
GGGTCCCCAGACTGAACTTCAAACTCAGGGAAGTCTCTAATGGGGAGAGGGGAATGGGGGGAAGGGAAATGGTCAATGAAAGACAGAGCTGTGGGACCTGTATACTGCTGCCCACTTCCCCATCCACCACAGTATCTGCCTCCCTCTCTCTCCGCGAAGCCAGACCACAGCCCATCACATTTAAAGTTTGCTATTTGTCCATCCTTGAAAGGGTGCTGCATGGCACAGGATTAAAGTCAGTGCATAGTGATTGCTTTGTACAGAGAATTGTCCCCGGCTAATTCTGCATTCATTACTAGTCCTGTAAATGTCATTAGGGTGTTCAAGTTAGCTGCTCCTGTTGACTTCATGTTGACTTTCTTTGTATCAAACATAAGCTCCTGAAAGAGTTTCTCTGTGCAGAGGGCCATTTAAGGCCATGCAGTTGGTTTGGGATTGCCTGGGAATATAGCCTCTCCTGGAAATGCATTTAGCATCCTAACTTAAAGTGTATTTTCATGCTTATGTTTCTCTTGGTCCATTTCCATGTGTCGGGTAGCTGGAAATGGACAGATACACAATATGAAGTCTCTTTGGTTTCTGTAGGAGCACATTTTATATCTGACACTGTCAGCTCATTAGCTCTTCTACCTAAGTGAATTTTCCAACTAATCAAAACATTCCCCATTGAATGCCAACTGCTTTGCTATTTAGTGGAAATCTTCCTTAATGGATTGCCCATACACCTCTGTCTTTGTAAAAAGGGATACCTTTTCACAGTAATGCACGATCACCACTGTGAGCTATTGGACGGTGCTGCCGTATAGTACAGACCCAGGGTCTGTTTGAGTTTAGACTGATTGCCCCAAGCTGTCCTTGGGTCCCCTCTCCTTCTCCTCAGAGTGCTTTCTAGTTTATCTGCCTCCATCTCCTTTCCTGCTGTCCATTCGTTGTGTCTAGTCAACTCTGGACTGGGAAATCTGATAACTAAGCTTGTGAAAAATGTGTATTAACAGCTTCTGAGGGAAGACCTTTAGAGCTTTCTAAGGAGGAAGAGCTTCAGTGTGTAAATCTAGGTTGGCTCTCAAAGACAGAAAGAGTCCTTACTTGGACCATATTTTGTCAGATGTTTGTTTACCCAGTCTGCCAAACTTGAATCATAGGGACCCAACCCAAATGTTGCTGAGACTTCCACGTTACTACCAGCTAAAGTAATTTCTTTAAGAGGGATTTATAAGAACTTCAAAAAGATTCATTCAGACATTTCTTGTTTACTGCCAGGCACTGAGTTAAGCATTGGCTATCTAGAAGAACACAGTCCTTGCCTTTGGGATGATGAGAGTCTAGATGGGGAAAAAGCATAGCAATAGATAAGCTTGGAGAACAGTGTAAAGGGGTGTATGACTAGGTTCTGTATAGCTTAGAGGAGGGAATGGCTTGGAAGGATGAAAGACAAGAGCCAATTTGCTCCCTCTCTACCTCCCTCCTTTATTTATGTCTTTCTTTATCTCCCTCACTCTTACATTCAATAAACATTTACTTAGCACTAACTCTATTCTTGCACTGAGATTACAGTAGTAAATAAGAAAGATACAATCCCTGTCCTAATTTGAATATCAAAGAATGAATTGGGGGAGGGCAGAGGGTTGGAAATGAGCATCCCAGTAAAGAGAATCAGGGCATGAAAGGGTGAAGTGTCTTTGGAATGGTGAGCTATAGTTTAGCATGGCTGGAATAATGGCAGACTAGATTATAAAGGACTTTGCATGCTCTGCTGAGGGCTTTAGACTTCATCTCATGTGAAATAGATGCTCAGTGAAGGTTCTTACCAGGGGGTTCTTAGAAAAGTATGGCCATATGGTGTGTGGATTATGGCATGGAAGATGGACAGTAGCAGAGGAGAACCAAACCCATACCATCTAATAAATTATATATAATTTTTTTTTGTGTGTGTGGTACGCGGGCCTCTCACTGTTGTGGCCTCTCCCGTTGCGGAGCAAGCACAGGCTCCGGACGTGCAGGCTCAGTGGCCATGGCTCACGGGCCTAGCCGCTCCGCGGCACGTGGGATCTTCCCCGACCGGGGCACGAACCCATGTCCCCTGCATCGGCAGGCGGACTCTCAACCACTGCGCCACCAGGGAAGCCCTAAATTATATATAATTTTGAACTTCACCTTTAGGCCTTAAATTCTGGGTTTTCTGCCTCAATTACCTAGAATCCATAAATGGCTTTTGTGTTGTTCCTGCCTTGGCTCTTTTTACCCCTTGAATGCTGTTACACAGACCCAAGTAATCAGAACCTGTCAGAGGTCCGAGAGCCTGCCTGCCTCTGGAAATGGGCTAATAGATGAGTCTGCCATGGGTTTGCTGTGGGATGATTTCAGCGGAATTTATTATATAAATAAATGTTATTCTGGTTTTTAACCTACATCATGAGGACTAAATGAGACAATGAGTGTGAAATTCTCATGTCTGACCCATAAATAGTAACTAAACAGCAGTTGTTTTTAGCCATGCTTATTTCACTTTTCATGCTGGCTGCCAATTTAACACACTTTCAGCTTTTCCCCACTATTCTATTAGCTCTTCAACCCTGGGGACGGGGAATGTTAATCTTTGTGTCATACTGACTTTTAATTTATATTTAACCTGTCATACCCTGATTCAGTAATGCAGAGACATACGCCTGCTTTTAGAGAGCAGCAGAAATTCAGTTTTAATTTATCATGGCATTTAAACTGGAAGAAAACCTGAGGGTAGTATTCCTGGCGGTTTTAATGAGAACAGCATTCTCTTTGCATTATCAATGTTCCTCAGACCCCACTTGGCTGGAGCCACTACCTCTGGCTTCAGTTAGCTCTTGACATTCCTCTATTTTTATATAAATTGTGCTATATTAGCATATATTTCACACTGTGACCTAGTGTTTCCCAGATCCTTTAAGCCAGGCTATTTGTACAGTACTCAACGGCAACGGAAGTAAAATCGAAAACTGAGTGCATACTATAGCCCTGCTACATCGCCCACTCTGTCATGCTGAAATGGATCCCTTGTTCTAAGAAGATCTGCAGTGAAATACAGTCTGTTTACGTTAAGGAGACCCTTGTATATTTAAGGCGTAATTGTTTCAGGGCCTTCATTAATTCTTGAACTGCTAGACCTAGGTTTTCTTTTCTTGTATCTTTTCTATAACAATGGAAGTCAGGGGTTTCCAAAAAAATAACAAACTGGTCCTCATTAAAATGGAGTTGGAAATGGTTTGCTGGTAATATGCTTTATGAAAATGAGAGAATCTGATTGTAAACCAACTCTAGGAACCAGCTGTCTCAGGGTCCAGGCTGGAAAGCTCCAGGATAAAAAGTAGTCTGTCTTTTGGGGGAAAAATAAAACAGGTTTTTACTTCTGTCATTGATGAAGTGCTTATCTTGTCAGAGAATTTTAGAGTTGGAAGGAATCTCAGAGTTCTCTTAACCCAGCCCCTTCCTGGAATAATAATCCCTTCCTCAGCATCTCTGACACATGGACATCCTGTCTCCACTAGAACACTTCTAGCCCAAACGTCTCACTACTTTTTAAAAAATATTGTGGTTAAATATACATAACACAAAATTAGCCATTTTAACCATCCTTATGTGTACAGTTCAGTGGCGTTAAATTCACTTGTTTGGTAACCATCACCACTCTCCATCTGCAGAACTTTTTCATGTTTCCAAACTGAAACTCTGTACCCATTAAACAAGAATGCTTCTTTCCTTCCACCCCTCAGCCTCTGGCAACCTCCATTCTACTTTCTGTCTCCATGAATTGGACTGCTCTAGGTACTTCATGTAATTGGAATCATATAGTATTTGTCCTTTGTGTCTGGCTTGTTTTACTTAGCATAATGACTTCAGAGTTCACCCATGTTGTAGTATGTGTCAGAATTTCCTTCCTTTTTAAGGTTTAATAATATTCCATTGTATATATGTACCACATTTTATTTATCCATTCATCTGAAGATGGGCACTTGGCTTGCATCCACCTTTTAGCTATTGTGAATAATGCTGCTATGAACATGTGTGTACAAATACATGTTTTAGTTCTTTTCTTTTTTCTTTTTTTTTTGTGGTAAAATACACATAACATAAAATTAATCATTAAGTGTACAATTCAGTGACATTAAGTTGACACAACATTCATAATGTTGTGCAACCATTACCACAATCTATTTCCAGAATATATGTTTAAGTTCTTGCTTTCAATTATTTTGGGTATATACCCAGAAATAGAATTTCTGGATCATATGGTAATTCTATGGTTAATTTTTTGAGGAACTGCCATACCATTTTCCACAACAACTGGACCATTTTACATTCCCACTAACAATACACAAGGGTTCCAATTTCTCTACATTCTCACTGACACTTGTTATTTTCTGATTTTTTAACTCCTTTTTAAACAACATAATATAATTGTAATAGCTTGGACTCTGGCTTTGAAACCTGCCTCAGCCACATACTTGTTGTGTGAGTTTGGACAAATTATTTAATCTCTCTTATTTTTTTATTCAGTCTATTTTTTTGTGAAATATGAATAGTAATGGAGATGTTGATGATAATAATAACCTTGTAAAATTATGAGGAGAAAATGAGACAGTTCATTTAAAACTTTTCTCAGTGTCTGAAAATAGTAGACTATCAGTGAATGCTTGCTTTGGGGTTTTTGGTGGCGGTTGATTAGTTCATTCTATTTGGGGGCCACTCTGATTGTTAGATTATCTTCTTTATTTTCAGTTAAAACCTGTTTTGGTGTAACTTCTGTAACTTATATAATGGTTGCCTTCAATCCATTGGTCCTGATTCTGCTCTTTATAACCTCACAGGATAAATCATATCTTCCTTTATGTATCACTTCTCTGATATTTGAAAACAGCCATCAGTCATTCACTAGTCTGCTTTGGCCAAGCATTCTGGGTTTCTTCTACTGTTTCTTAAGTGATGTGGTTTCTAGATCTCTCATCATGTGTCTCAACCAATTCTGGACCACAGTTTATCTGGTAGAATAGAGTGACTAGAATTTCATCTAGTCATCACCCCCCCATTCTTTTGAGTTTATTCCCTAACAGTGATGTCCATATGGAAGAATGGATCTGTGGATACTGGTGAATCAGTTCAATAGATTAAACTACCCCTTATTCCTTCCCAGCGTTTCTTCTTCATTGCTCAGAATGCCTGAGGTCTGTAGCACTTGCTTTTATCCCGTTTAGGATCAGTTTTGCATCGTTTCACATATTCCCCATTTGTTTTTCCTCTCCTGGCTGTCAGCTCCTTAAGAGGGAGAAGGTAGTCCCTGCTTCCATATACCTTCTTCATGGTCACACCAACACCCAGAGGGTACTTGCGCTGTACTTTTGAAAGAAAATTTAGTTGTACTCTTAGATATGGAGCTGTGTCTTCTGACACAGTCACAGGATCCATTGAAGGCATTAACTGAAGTATAGGCCTTTCCCGCTATTAAGCTGAAAACCCAAAGACTTGCTCAGGAAGAGAAGTCTGGGGTGGGAGGATATTTTGGCTGAAACTCCAAGAAGCACTTTGAACTTGGGTCTTCGAACATGAAAGTCTAGGGAGGGCTTGCTTACCCCACCCCACCGTGTTCTGTAATGCACTGACTCTCCAATGCCAAGCTAAATTTCCAGTTTCCAAATTTGCCCTTGGGAGGATTAATGTAGTACCTTGGAAATACTGGTGCTGTTTTTGAAAGTTCCCAAGTAGTCGGCTATATCCTGCATATTTTTGATTTACAGGCCTAACTCATCTAAATACCTTTTCATTATGAGCTCTTTGCCATACAAGAAGACTTTTCAGTTTTATTTCGAACCTTTGTTCACTTACAGACAAAATTCTAAACCCCTTTTCAAGAGAAGGGAAATTGTATTTTTACAGAGGATAAAACAGTTGAATGGCATTCTCTCTCAGAAACTCAGCTGTGTGTTTGAAAACCTAATTCCTCATGTATCATCCTCCCAAGCACATGTCATATGTTTATATTTTAAAAAGGTAAAAGCCAGAATCTCTTCCTTTCTATAAAAACAAAAACAGTGAAGGGGAAGGGAGAACGACTCACTTTCTTGGCATTTTAATAGAGTACCCAGAATATTCCCAACATAAGACACTATTCTAGTTGAAAGGCATGTTAAAACTATGTGTAAACTAAAAACCCTGGATTTAGTATAGGACTAGTAGATTCACTTACAATGGACATACATGATCTTTATGGTATAGTTTTATAAATTCTACTTTAACCACTCAGAACATTAAAAAAATATTTATCTATAGTTATGGCCATTTTTCAAATATTTGGGTTTGCCAGATTGCTGACATGCAGCTAAATAAGGTCTTATTTTGCAAAGTCAAATCCATGTGGTCACTTCTTAGTTAGCCCGTTTGCCATATATGCATTTGGAATGATGTCATCCATGCCTGGTGATGAGCACCCCAGCACAGGCATTCCACACCTGGCAGTGTATCCACCAATCACCAGTGAACAGCAGGGAGAAACAGCTCTTCTTCACCCTTTTGGTCACCATTTTTTCCCACGTCTAATTTGGGTTGTGTGTCCGGTGCAGCAGATTTTACTTTTGTTGCTTTGTTTTGTGATTTAGTTGCTATATCCATTGAAATCTGCTACCTGAAGAATTGATGCTTTTGAGTTTCTTTAAGGTAAAGAAAGGAAGGCTTAGAAGTATCTTTGCACATAAAAGGAACACCCTATTGGTAGCTGTTAACATCTAAGCGTATTAAGGAAGTCAGTCCACCATCATCAACACGTTTGTCATGAAATGTGATGACCCTTCTCTCCTCTGGATCACTTTACTCGCTTGACTAACTCTACCTCTTACAGTTCCCATTCCAGTGTGGAGAACATGGTATGACAATTGGAAAGGAGAATGTAAAAGATGATGGCTGCTCAGTGTGATCCAATATCCCTGACCTTGTATTTTAACATTGTAACTTTTATATATATTGCATATATCCACAAATATAAAAACACAAGCATTTTTTTTCTTTTTATACAAATGATATTTTTCTATATACACAATCAGTACCTTGCTTTTTAAATATAACTTAAGGATATATTTTGGTGATTTCTTTCCAAATCAGTACATACAGAGCTTCCTTATTCTTTTCAACAGGTGCATTGTGTTCCATTGCAAATTTTGGATAGGCCATAATTTATTTTACCAGTAACCCTGTAGCTGGACAAGTAGGTTGCTTCCAATCTTTTTCTGTTATAAACAATACTACATTGAGAATCTTGTGTAAGTAGCATTTCATACATGTCTGAGGACATCTGTAAGATAAATTCCTAAAAGTGGAATTGCTATTGACAGGGTATTTGTATTTAAACTTTTCATAGACATTGCCAAGTTGTACCAATTTACGCTCATACCTATCAATATAAGGGTCCCTGTTTCTTCATATCCACCTTAATATAGAGAGATATGAAGCTCTTTTAAAATTCCTAATCTGACTGGGGGGAAATGACATCACATTGACATTTTAATTTGCATTTTTTATATTATCCGTGAGCTTAGTATGGTTTCATGTGTTTAAGAACCACATTTCCTTATTTATAAATTGTCTATTTATTCCCTTTTCCCGCTTATCTATTGCATTCTTGTTTTTCTTTCTTACTTATTCGTAGGAGGTTTTGCTTACTATATTCTGGCAGTTAGCCTTTGCCTTTTGAGTTGCAATAATATTTTCTTCCCAGTTTCTGCTTTTTTTCCTTGTAGAATTTTTAATGCAATCAAATGTATCATCTTTCTTTTTATGGCTTTTAGATTTTGTTTCAAACTTTGAAAAGCCTTTTTTACTGCAAGATTGCTAAATAAAATAATCCTGTGTGCTGAGGCTACACTTGCTTGATGGGGACCTGAAGGCAGCAGGTGAGGTAAAACAAGGGCAGCAGGAAGGGCTTATGGGGAAAGCCTACAGAAGAGCTAGGCCTTATGGTGGCTGATGTCACAGCCATGGAACCTCAACTGTGGCCTCAAGGGGGAGGCAGTGAAACAGGACACGTCAGCTCGCTTCCTTCTCCCAAGCTGTTCCACCAGCTGCAACAAATTCTCCCAAATACCTTGGTCATCCCTGACTGAAAATGGATGCCCACATTCCATACAGGGGAAGTATACACCTTTTCTGAGCAAAGCATCTGTTAAGAATGTTCTCTTATCAGCCAGAGATCAAGGAGCCCATCGTGGTAGGTGACACACATGAGCGAACAGGCCACCCCATCCATCATGTGCACAGTAGCACTGGTCATTCCTGTTCATTGCCGGTGATTAGAAAGGCCTCCTGAAATGCTGCTGCTTGTCTGCTCTGGGAGAAGGAAGAACCCTCCCTTTTCACCTAAGAGAGGCTCTTTGGCAAATCCAAAGCATGCTCTTGCATTGTTGTGAAAAATTCCCATGCCTGCAGCCACAAATACCCAGGCTGTTTAAAGTCTGCAGGTAGATCTACATTTCAGATGCAGATGTTGACACCTGGGAACCAACTCAAACAGTTTCCATCAGATTTGAAAACCGAAACAGACATGGAAGATCGATGGTGGAAGAGAACAGGCGCAACATTAACTACGTGCAAAATTCCTTTTCTTTCTGATAAGAGGATGAAGAAAAAATATATTGCAAGAGGGAATGACCAAATCACCAACTTTGAATAGCAATCGCTATAAGTTGAGTCTGTGTTTATGGATGCGTGAATCTCATTCCTTCCAGATCATTGTGTAAAAGGATCCTGTACTTTTGCATCTCTTTAATCTGATCAGATGAGCTGCGCACACAGGACCCTTTCTGACAGAGGTAGTTCACTCTGGTGGGCGGTTCTCCATCCTGCTTCACAGCAAGGAAAGGAAGCTCCTCCCCCATTTGTCTCTTGCCTTTAGTTTCTCAAACTTATTTCTGAATGCCCAGGAATATTTCAGGTTTGGTCAGTTTATTTAGTGGAAAGACTGTGGGCTTTGGAAGCAGAAAGACTGGATGCAAATCCTGGCTTTTTCGCTCTGTGGCATTAGGCTAATTCCTAACTTCATTGAGCCTTTGTGTTCTCATCCGTAAATGGGTATCTGTTGCCCACAAATAATGCACATAACACACCACCCCGAAATTTGGTGACCAGAAAAAATAAACATTTATTTACCTCATTAGTCAGTGTGTTGGCTGTGTGCTTCTTTGGTCTGGACCAGGCCAAGCTGGTCTCAGCACATTCTGTTAGCCAAAGCAAGTCACAGAGGCCAGACCAGATTCAAGTTGGTGAAGTAGACTGCATCTCTTCATGGGAAAAGCTGCAAAAAGTTGTGGGTACAGGGAGGAATGAATTGTGGCATTTTGCAGTCTACCCCACTACCTTATACAAATAAATGTGGTAAAATATGGAGAGTGCAGCTATTATATCACCTATACATTCAGAAAACATTTGTTGAGTGCCTACTATGTGTACAATTCAACAGCTGCTGCTGTGTGTAATGTAGAGATAAGTCAGACCTCATCTCCAGCCTTGAGAAGTGTGCAATTTTAGTCAAGGACACGGAAGCAATTGTAGGTCACCTTACAATTGTAAAGTGTTGTAAGAGAGGAATTGATAAAACACTATGGGATCTCAGAAGAGGGAGAGATTAAACTAAGAGGCTCTGGGTAGGGATTCTGGCCCCATCTTATGCTCTGCTTAATGTTTCCCTCTATTTAATTTTAATTATTGATCTCCCAGGTTATCAATAATGACATGGTGCAGGAAACCCAGTCCAGACGGGCAAAGCATTTTAAACTGGAGCAATTTGAGGCAAATTAAGTATTTGAAAATTGCCAGCCATCTGGATCCTACACGCCTAGGCTAATATGGCTGGAGCAAAACCATCTAACTATCTTGCAGGATAATAGTAATCCTCCTAAATTTACCTCTCTGATTAAGATAATTTCCACTAACCCAGGCATCCCTCAATCTCATTAACTTAAACACTTGGTTTCCAGGGACAGGCAGAAAATACAAATTATACTTTCAATAGATTTTTTTCTGAAAATAGCTTAAAAAAATGTTTGCTCCGCACTCTTTGGAACTTTGAAGTGATTGAATTAACAGTGTGCTAGAGGGGTTAGAAAAAAAACAAACCTTAATACTGGAAAAGAGATTTCACCAGCAGTGTAACACAGAGCCTGTGTGGAGCCAGGTTTGGGTGAGGGAAGACGGTGCTTACGTTCTCCTGGCACTTCATGACACGCCAGGGGACTTTAGGCAAGTCCTCTGGCAGAATCTGGGTTTCTTCAATTCCAACCAGGGTATGATTATCTCAGGCCTTGATCCTTCACATGTGGAGTCATGAGCTAATGTCTGTTCTGTGTACAGGCTTTCTTGAAAGGAAAAGTGCTACCTAAATACAAGGTACTTGTATTACTGTGAGGTGCTTGGAATCTTAATAGCTTTTTCAACTGCATCCAAAGTGGCCTTCTCTTTGTAAATGCTTTAAGTGGCTGAGACTCAAAGCTGAAAAGGGTTTTGTTTCTCCCTCCTTGTAGGGAGTCCTGCCTAGAGTAGGAGGACTACATATTTTTAGAGTGTGCCCAATTTGCCCATTGGGTGGAGAGCTCCACAAACATAAAATTCCCAGCCATTGAGATCCTATGTAATGGAGATACTGGTGGAGACAAAACTGCCCTGCTCTTTACAGGATGATAATTTTCCTCCTAAGAATCTAATTGACTAAATTGTTGGTCAACCAATTAAGAGGACCTTCTAGTTAAACATAAATACTTCGCTTTGAAAGATATTCAAGTGGTATCAATTTTGCCCTTGGTTAATATTCACTGGGCTGTCTCAATATTGAGATTGCTGACTACTTCGGGATTTTATGACAAAAATAAGAGTTAAGATTTAGTCTGCCAACTCCCTCTCCCCTAGATTCTTAAATTACATTAAACTTCTCAGTTCATTTAAACCTTTTTGTGTTGTTTGGGTTTTTTGGCAGGCATATCATTATATGAGTTTCCCTAAACTAGTGGGTTGTAGAGACCCAATACTAGGCTAGTTATATAAGACCCACCTCAGGAGATTTGGTAGTTTAGGGATAAGGGCTCCAAGAATCTGTATTTGTCTAACATACTCCCCAACTGGGTTTGGGAATCACTGCATTAAATACCCTTGAGGTTGTATCTATAGTAAGTACAAAAAGTCTTTACCAGTTAGTTGTAGCTGCTACTTTGCTGGGCACTGTACTCATCTTTAAATATTTTTCTAGTAATCCTCATCGCAGTCCTGCAAGCTCATTACTATTGTTCCCATTTTATGAATGAGGCACTGAGGTTTAGAGGTATGAAGTAATTTGTCTGAGGTCATAAGCTAGTATGTGACAGACCCTGGATTTGAACATGTCTGATTCTAAAGTCAGTTTGACCCTTTCATCCCTCTGCTATGCTGCTTCTTTCTCATCTAGCATGTTCCAGGATTGTGTAGGAACCAGGAAGCACAAGACATGATCTTTTCCCTCAAGAAGTTTACTATGCAAGCAGAGTGAAAGGAAGAACCCTTACTCACTGATGGCCGAAGAATATGTGGACCATAGCATTGAGTGCAAACTGTAAAGTAGAAAATTAGAGTAATTCTAGTCTTTCTGTCTTTTCAGTAGAAAACGGAATATCACTGAGTTAGCAGATTTATTATATTTTCCTATTGAACTGCAGTTGTTTTGCTGTGATTTAAACATAGCTTGAAGTAGGAAACAGAGGTATCCTATTTGAGGTTCGAACACGAGAAACATTTTATTGATGTCAGTATTACACTATTTCAAGGAGATGAAATTTGTGCATCAAATATTCTGTTTGATATTCCATTTTTTCACTGATCTGGCTAGAGCAGGTCATTTAGCGCATGCGTAGTATCGTGTTGAATGGAGAGTTATTTTCTCTCATTCCAGAGCCAAGTGTAAATTAGAAAGGTAAAAGGAACTTAGAAACTCTTAGACAGGTTACACTAACCCTCCATTCCCAGCAGATATGTATGTTGCTAAGGAGATAAAGGCACAAAAGACCCAGTCCTGGTTGAAGAATGGATTTAGGAAGTATACAGGGCTGGAGCATCACTCAAGCTGGGAGAGACATTCCCTGTTTCTAGTAGAAGACTCATTTTAGTAGCCAAGCTCTGCAGGTAAGGGCAGTTATGTGATTACGGCGAGCGAAGACATACCCACTGTAGAGGTCTCAGTCTTTGTTCACTTTTTTTTTTTTTTTTTTGCGCGGTACGCGGGCCTCTCACCGCTGTGGCCTCTCCCACCGCGGAGCACAGGCTCCGGATGCGCAGGCTCAGCGGCCACGGCTCACGGGCCCAGCCGCTCCGCGGCATGTGGGATCTTCCCGGACCGGGACACGAACCCGTGTCCCCTTCATCGGCAGGTGGACTCTCAACCACTGCGCCACCAGGGAAGCCCTCTTTGTTCACTTTTTGCAGAAATAAATTCTGTTCTATTCAAATAAAAAAAATTAGATTATTCAGGCTCCTCGTGTCTATCTAAGCATGTGGCTCTCCATAAACCACATGAATTTCATCACCAAAATCTTTGGCCAGGACAGGATCTTCCGAGACTGCGCTGAGTCCCTTTACCTCCCCACCTCCCCAGCCTCCACCCCATACACAGCATTTATCATACTGTACTTTAATTCTTTATTTACTTCTCTGTGTCCCTACCACACAGTGAGTTCCATGGAGTAAGGAATGGTCTTTTGTTCACGAGTATATCCCAGCACCTAACTAGCACTTAGCTAGTCTGGAACAGAGTAAGTACTTAATAAATACTTGTTGAATGAATGAATGGATGGATGGATGGATGGATGGATGGATGGATGGATGGATGAATTAATGAACAAACAAGTGAATAAGATCACATTAAAATCCAGGTGAAAGTAAGGAGTTTTTAAAGAAATCCTTTTCGGCCATCTAGTTTTCCAAACTGTATACTAATACACTATGGCTTTAGGAAGCACCCAGCACACCTTAACTTCCTTCCCGCTGTATATAGGACTTAACCAAGACTTCATTTGTTTGCAAGGCTCAAGAATAAACTCTTAGCTGTCACGGAACTGCAGCGGGAAAAGCATCTTTTTTGGATCTCGTGTTTCTTTTGAGAGGCAGGTGACTTTGAATTGACCAGAGACAATTACAGAGTAATAGACCTTTATTGCAAAATGGATTATAGAATAGGAAATGAAAGTGTACGTGGGCCGTACAAAGGGGGAAACTAAATGGCAAACCCCAGAACACAAAGGCAAATGATGCAGCAGGATGAGTAAGAAGGAAAAATTGCCAGGAGGCTCTTTTGAGAGGAAAATCATATAAGAAAGATCAGTCAAGTGGAAACCAGAAGAAAAGAGGGAAGTTTGTTGATGTCATTGGAAATCTAAGGTGTCTGCAACACCCGAAAGGAAATGAAATAAAACCCCTGTAGGGAGATAAGACCAATTTCTGGGCTAAGCATTTTTCAGCAGGCTTTCTCCTTTTTTTACTCTGTCTTTGCCAACTTATTCTGAAGCCAGAAATAAACTAGTTGTTTGGTTGCACTAAGCATCCATGGAGTCTAGTGGCACCATGGGTGAATGAGGGAGCTAACTTTGGGTCCATTCATTTGAACTTCTCCTTGGGGAAGATCAAGGTTAGAGTCATCTGGAAACTTCTCTTAGGACTTTGCACTGACCCTAAGAAGATCCTGCCTTCCCAGTAATTAGCTGAGGTGTTTCCTTTTCTCTTTAAGGGCGGGGGGGGGGACAAAAAAACTAGAAGTCCCTGGATTTTGAAATTACTATTAGTTTCCCTCTTGGAAAAAGCTGCTCCTGTATAGTTGAATATGACCATTATTGATTTATGTGCACTTCCTTTAGTGTACCATAGTATTTCTAATACACAGGCCTCCTCTCAGATTGGAGCAGTCTTTCCCACCCTCTGATTCTTTGGGGTTCCCCTCTCCAAACTGGATGTTGTACTCTTCCTCAGTGCTGCCTTGGAACCTTCTGTTTACTTCTGTTGTACCTTTTACCACAGATTTATGTTTAGAGTCAAGGCTTATTTAACATATTTTCTAACTCGTTTGATTATTGTTGTTTCTTTGCAATATTGCCGCTTCCTTCTAGATCCAGCTTCCCTCTTACTGAAATAAAGAATTTATTTAGCACAAAAGGCTGTGAGTGCATTTAAAACAGTTTTATTTTTAACACACAGAAGATGGAAACAACCAAATGTCTGAGGTGAATGGTTTCAGTGTGATAGTACATCTATACTATGGAATACTACTCAGCAGGAAAAAAGAACACGCCATTGATACACACAACAAATTGGGTAGATCTCAAGGGCATTGTATGAGTCCATTTATATCACATTCTTGAAACAACAAAATTATAGAGATGGAGAACAGATTAGTGGTTGCCAGGGGTTAGGAACGGTTTGGAGGAAGGGTATGGGTGTGACTCTAAAGGGGTAGTATGAGGGATATCTTTGTGGTGATGACATAGTTCTTCATCTTGATTGCAGTGATGGTTATACGAATCTACACCTGTAATGAAATGACAGAGAACTGTACACATACATTAAAACAATGTTGAATTCCAGGTTTTGATACCATAATTACATAAGCTTAATTGAAGACTAACTGGGTGAAGGGTACGTGCGACCTCTCTGGTCTTTACATTCCCTTTTGATTTCTTGTGGGGACGTTTCCCCCCCACCCTACCCATGTCCTGGGTGGACTCAAGGGTTCTAGCAGCTTCTCTGGCCTTTGGGGGAAATATTTCCAGCCCCTTCCCACAGATGGGGGAGCTCTCCCAGGCTCTCATAAAGGCTTTAAGCAAGAACCCAGATCTCCCTCTGGCCACGTGTTGGTTTTCCAGTGAGCATTGCTACTGCAGCCCCCAGACTGGAGGACCTGTATTTACAGGTATCTTCCGCATCAGCTTCTATTTACTGTTCTCTTCCTTTCTGACACCTGAGAATGTCCTTTTCTTTCACTCTCAGCTATGCATCATATTCTTTTCTTGTGGTATTTTATTCAATACTCTTGGTGTTTGTAGCCTGGTTGGGGCGAGGTGGGAGGAATGACTTGTGGGAAGGGGAGACCACTTCTGTCCATTTCTATAGTTGCCCTGGGACACTGTTTATAATTGTGTTCCTGTACTCCTCTCCCACTAGACTGTAAGTTCTCAAAAAATGTTAGCGACCAGGTCAAGCTTTTTCATCCCAGTTTTTATGCATAGAAAGTGCTAATATACATGTGTATTGAATGAATGAATGGGTAAATGAGTGAGTGAATCTCCAGAGTTCCATGGAAAAGAGCCCAACTATGGTGGCTTTTAAGTAAGATAGTTTTCAAGAATATTTCTATTCATTTTAAAGAAGATATGTGTCATTATGGTGCTTTGTGTAACATAATTCCTTTAAATACAAGAACTGTGTATGATGCATAATATTAATTCAACAGATTTAAAGAAGGAAATATTTCCAAAGGAAAAAAGACATTTAAGTGTGTTTCAAGAAGTATTTCCTCTCCTCCCTTCGTGTCTCTCACCATCTTTTGGGGGTTTTACAATTAGGGAACCAAGCATTGATGGGAGAGGAGTGTGGCCTCTGGTACTGGTTCTCAAACGATGTTTTGCTGAACTTAGGGTTCACTGGGGTCCTCTGGGGCTGAAGGGGGCTTAAGCTGGAGAGCAGTGGGTACGTCTTTTGGCTTTGCCTCTCTCCCACCCCCATTTTGGCACAATTGGAGACACTGGCTCTGCTGTCAGACCTCCTGGGTTTGACCATAATTCCCATCCCCACCCTAACAAGCTGAGTAGGCAAGTGCTTTAATATATCTCTGCCTCAGGCTGTCCAATCTTAAAATGAAGTTAATAATGGTACCTACCTTATGGAATTGTTGAGAAGATCTCTGAGTGTTATCCTCTCAGACACTGAGAAAACCTGGACAAATATTGTTTTTTTTGGTGTTTTTGCAATTCTCTCTATACAAAAATATGAATAATACCGCAAATTTTGGTATATTTAAAATTTCTCTTCAACAATTTAGTGGCTTTGTCACATGAACAGTAATTGTGCTACTTACAAAGTCATTATAGGTTTTATAAAAAGATATCATTTCATAGTGCGGTGTAGGAGGTGTGATTGGATATTTGAACAGTTTAAGGTTGCAGGACTGTGCCGTCGTCTTTCTTGGTGATTGTAATAAAAACTTATTTTGAAGATTATATCAGACATACAAATCTGAGGTCACTGAGGATTAGGTCATCGTAGACACTGAGCATAGTAATTCTCCACTCCTGATTATCCCACAGTGGGTAAGGGAGGCTCTCACTTCCCTCTCCTCAGTAAATAAACTGAGTCCCAGAGTGGAGGGGCCCCCTCATTCAGGACCCTAGATGCGGGGTAATTGTGAACCCAGGGCCAGAGCAATGCTCAGGCTGACTAGCCCCCTGGCGCTGTTGGGGAATGTGGCCTGCCTGCCCTTCTAAGGAGAGCAGGCTCTGACTTTCCCAAACCAGGTGCCTTTGGTGAAGGTGACGTACCTGGCTATGGGCTTCTCCTCCACTGAGGCACTGGGGAGAGGAAGGAACCAAGGCTGAGATCCTTGTGTCTAAAGTAACGCTGCCTACCAGAGAACTTGAAGCCATTGCACCCTCGCCTCCTTCCCATCCTCTTTCCCCAGATGATTGCGAGCAGAGACCTTCTTTTACCACAGAAGAAAGTGTGTCCCTTTTGTGTGACTGACGCCAGCTGTTTGGATATTCCCTGTGTGTCTCTCTGAACTCAGCTTCTAAGGAGACATATCATCTCTTACGGGCACAGACAGAGGAAGATTAAGGGCAATGAGAAGGCAGCGTGCATTTATTTCTTTTCTTTTAAATTTATTTTATTGAAGCATGCATTTATTTCTAAGCCATCTCTAAGGCCTGGCTCTATCTTAGGACTGTAATTTTGGCCAAGTCACTTGACTGCTGTGGGCCTCCCTTTCTTGATCTGTCAGACGAGGAGACTGTACCAGATAAGAGGCTTAAAATTTTTTTGTTTAAAGCGTTGGTGCATTTTTTCACAACACCTGAGTATGTAACACAGAGAAATGTAGAGTTGTTCCTGTTGAAGGAGGAGCTATAGCCTGGGCCCCTTGTCCTCTGTACCTCCAGATCCTCCAAGGTCGCCTATAAGGACACCTCCAGAAATCCTTAGGCTTGAGTCATGAGCTACTTGAACTTGTAAGAAATTAAAATACTGCATATAACATCACATGACACTTCTACTTTATATCTAAAGAGAGAAGGATCCACATACGATTGCCACATTAAAACATGCACCCCTTTTAAAAAAGTTATAAATTTGTTAACTCTGTGGGGAAAACGCCCCACAGTGGTTATTAAAGTTTGACTCACAAGCAGCAAAAAAACCCACCAACAAACAACATAGTTTGCTAAATAAGTCCTGGGCCTCTAAGGCCCACTCAGATATAATACTGCAGGACTCAGTGTCACTGGTCATGAAGGGCATTGGGGCAGCCACCTGTCCCTCACACTTGGCCTTTGTGACCACTGGGCTGGCCACCAGTCTCGTGAGAATGCTGGTTTGTGCCTGTGTAACCTCAGCTTGTTACTGGATCAGAATACAGGATGTGGCATGGCCGGGGGCTTCTTGGAAGAGCTTCTGCATCCTGTGAATATGGGGTTGTTCCCTGCCAACTGCTGAGATAAACCAGTGATCTTCGTGGAGAGCACAGGCTTTTATCAATGAGGAGGATTCAAGGCTTATTATTTTTTTCCCCTCCCTCCACGTAACACTCCCACTGTTCAGGCTTAAATACCAAAACCTTATGTTTGCAGAATCAGTGCCAAAAAGTCACTCATCAGTGAAACTGCAAAGATAATAGCTCCTATTGATCAACTTGGGAGAAGAATGTCTTGCCCTCCTGCAGAGGTCAGGAAAGATAAGGGCTGGAGTTTTCTCAAACATGCTGGATTTGCTTAAATTGGATAAAACCACATAAAAACACTGATGTTCTAAGAGAACTGGTGACCGATTCAGGAAAACCTCACAAAATGAAAAGATTGGCTTGGATTAGTAAGGAATGCAAAATAGGGTCTTTCTAAAAGCACAGCAAATGCGTCATTTCAAACCTAGACAGTGACATAGCCGCTAACTGGAGTATGTCCACACAGCGTATGTCCATTTGCCTTGCTAGACAGAAGGGGAGGCATGAAAGATCTTGAGTATCCACTCTATGCTGGGCACCCTTTTGGTGCAGGACCCTTTTGGTCCATAATGTGATTTAGTCCTTACCACATTCCTGTGAGATAGCTTTTATTGTCCCCATTTTACAGATGAGAAAATAATGGTCAAAGGATGTTAAGTAACTTGGTCCTGATCATAAAATTAGTAAGTGGCAGAAATTAGTATCTTAATGTTGGTGTGTATTTCCATTAAATATTCTACTGTCTCCCAATTGGCACATACAAATTTGCCATTACCACAATAAATTTTACACACAGAGAGGCTGCTAGTCTGGTATTAAATATCTCATCCTTTTGCCACGGTGAAGAAAATAAGAGAGGAGCTGAATCCATTAGTGGAGATCCTGTAGGGTCAAGACTGGCGGTCGCGTCTCTCTAAAGCTGCTGCTGACCCTGGAATCGAGGGCTCTCAAACTGAGATGTGCTCAGTTTTTCTTGCTTAAAATTCAGCCTGCTTTTCGGGAAGTGAGGGGGGAGCCTTATTAAACATCATTTTTGTGAGGGGCTACATTAAACTACTAACATTAAACTTTTCACATTAAATAATCAGCCTTTCTTTAAAAAAATGTGGCCTCAGAAGACAATATTTTTCAGGGAGATTATTCATATTTTAAAATATTTTATCGATTTTACCTGTTTTTATTATCATTTTATCTGAAAAGCTGAACATGTGGTTATCTCGAGGAATAGATCTGGAGTCTGAGAACAAAATTCCTCAGAATCATCGCAATCACTTAATGAGCTTGTGAATTGAAATTATCTTTGCTGTAGCCTAAGAACCCAGTGGTAATTAGTGTCCGGGGACACATGGGGAACAATTTCAACTGTTAGCAGTGCCAAGAATCCACTCATTTGTCATCAGTCTCAAATTATATTCAATCAGCAATTCAAATTCAGGCTAGCAAAACCAAGTGACATATAGCTAACTTTCTATAAAATTAACACTGTAAAGTGAAACCTATGTTTCTGGCAGTTTTACTGCAAGCAGCAGTAAGATGAAGCTATGAAAATATTGAATGTAGATGCTGTCAAAATCTGTCTTAATCCCACCACTTCCCCACTCTTTGAATCCTTGCCTGAATTGCTGCCGTGGCTGCCATGCTTCTATTCCCAAGCTCCCCAAAGTCTGAGTATTGGAGTGCTTCATGAGCCTTTTTATAAGAGGAACCACAGCAGTCCAAAATACTGCCAACAAGGGGCCTTTATTCAAAGAGCCAAGGTGGGTGGCAGCAGGATGGGGGTCAGCGTGGAGTTGCAGTTGGAATGACACATGGAGGGCTCCAAAATGTAGACAATTAGCACTTCCTGGTGAAATCACCTGCATGAAATACCCATTCCGAGGACAGGTGGTTGATAACAGAAGCACTGTCTTCCACTGTGGTTTTGTGCTAAGCATTTTCCTTACCTGGGCAGATTTTCCTTTTTGGCTTCATATTTTGGAATTCTCTGTGCTGTAAGATCCCTGCCATACTGCCAATCGGACTTCAGTTCCCCTTAAAAGAATCTATGCTTTTGTTGGCTCAGGATGTAGCAGGTGACTGGGGCTGTTTTGGGTGGGAAGGGTACGTGTGGTTTGCGTACTTTCTTTCCCACCTGCTCTCTTTTCCCACCTGAACAGGGGAAGAGACAGGCCAAGGAGGCCTGCACAAACCAAACAACCTTTCGTCTCTGCTGTACGTGGCAGGTTGATTGGATACCCAGTAGACAAGCTAGAAGTGGCCTCTGCAAGGTCTCAGTGGGTAAACATCCCGTCCTTGGCAAAGCTCACTGATGACGGGTTGTGGCTTCTATGGCCATGTGGCAGATGGTCCCCATCAGTAAATAAGGAAATGTAGAGAGTGTGCTTATCTAGGTGAAAAGGTGAAGCCAGAGAGAGGTCAGGTGAAAGACAAGTCAGGTTTCACAGACTTGAGGACTGAGCAGCATGGGCTGCCAGGAGGTATGTGCATGGTGGAGTCAAGCAGACCTGGCTGTGAATCCAGTTCTTCCACTTACTAAAGTTTATCTTGCATTCTGACACAGATCCATTTTCAGTGACTACCTAGAGTACTGTGTTGAAAAGGCTGTAAGGCAGACCCCAGGTTTAATAAGCAAAAAGGGCCATAATTGACTAATGATGTCTGAAGGAATGGGAAGTGATGGCATGGATGCCACAGATCTAACGACCCAGGCTCTGGGCTCTCTGAGATCCTGCCTAGCACTAAAATTCTGTACTGCAGTGAGTGTGTATGTGTGTAACCTAACAATTGGTTAGTGCAATCCTATTAGAATGTGCTAGTAGGATGGTGTCATGGGTTAAATTTTCAAAAACGAAAACATCATTTGTATATTACAGTATATCACTGAAGAGTTTTAAAATTTTAATAGTGTATCATGTCCCTTAGACTATTGATTTGCACGTTTGCTTTAATTTATAGTGGTTTTGAAAATTATCTTTGAATTTGGGTTACCACGAATGACTCTCCATATTCAAATACTTAGCTTTCATTTGTCTTGACTTAAGGTTTCAATATAGAGAAATCGATTTCTCTATTAATAGAAATGCTATCAATTCACAAACACAAATGAAGCCAGCAGCAGGAACAATGCTGTTCCCATGTTTCATGGGAAGACTATTGACTATATTAATCTAAGCCTTGTCTTCTAACAAGAAAAGGAAGGGTTTGTGTTTGATGGTATTTGGTCATTTCTGTAGGTTTGGTTTTTCGTCAAAGAAATATTTGTATTTTAATTTTCAAGCCTGTGCATAAAGAAAAAAATCTTTGAATCTGGCCTCCAGTGTGTTTGTCTGGATAGCCTCTATAATGCAGGCACCTCTGCCTGGCAAGTAGAGCAGACATTCAAGTTTAATAAGTTATGGGACTGCGTGGATTCTCTCGGAAGGCAGGGCCTTTGGAAATCTCCTGTAATGCTTCTAACAGCCCATATAAGTTACTATATTTAATACTGCCCTTGTCTTTTTCCCCTCCCTTCTTTCTCTTTTCAGAAACAGAGTTGTCAGTCACTGCTGACTTAGTGCCTACCTCATCATGGAACATTTCAAGTGAGCTCGACAGAGGTACACAGTGGGGACACATAGGGGTGGAGGTGGAGGAGGGGAGGCATGAAATACCAGGTTTACTCCTGGCATGGCTGCCTTTGAAATCAACTGCTTTTTAGATCACTAGAAGGAGGCGGTGCCAAAATAAATTCCCTGCTTACTGTGATCATTTAACATTTAATTACTTGGAATTCTATTATTTCTGGAAAGGTTTGTTGTTTTGCTTTTCTCTCTCTCTCTCTCTCTCTCTCTCTCTCTCTCTCTCTCTCTCTCTCTCTCTCTCTCCTTTCCCTTCTTCCTCTAAAATGTTCCACATGGTAAAAATGCTTCAAGATGTGAAAAAGGGTAGTTTCTGACCTTCCTGACACTGCATCTAGTGGATCTTATTTAGAGGATTTGATTCTGCCTGAGCCAGGACTGATCAGAGCTGTTTGCTGGGTGACCTTTTACAGTGAGTATTTGATGTGCTTGCAGGGTTCAGGGCAGAGTATTTGGAATGTTTGTAATTGCCTGTGCATACAGATGGCAGCTTCCTGTGCGCACGTGGAGAACAGGTTCCTGCTATGAGTCGGCTGTAGTATTAATTAAGTCCTGCCGTATGCTAAGCACTGGCTACTCTATAGAGATCCTATGTCCTGGAAGATAAATCAGGACACATTCAGAATCCCTGAAATTGTCTCATCCTACCCTTCAGGCTTATTTCTCTTTAGTCCCCTTTATGCCCTTTCATGCATCTCCAGCCCGATTTCTATTTCAACTCATATGTCCTGTGCTTTTTTGCTTCTCTACTTCTGTCTAAGCTGTTCTTTCCATCTCAGTTGCCCTTCCTTCCTTGCCAGTCCCCATTCTCTCCCCTCTACAGGGCAACAAATTACTTCTCCTTTAAGTCTGAGCATATAGTCTATATTAGCCACAGTCTTATCTAATGCCTCAGCAGGAAGTGGCCTTTCTGTATTTGGAACCCCCATAGTCTTTTTCTCTGTTCTTCTCTTAGCATTTTCTATGTTATATCATGGTGATTTACATACTTGTCTATCTCGCCCTTAAACCTGGAAGTTCCTTGTAGGTAGGATATCTATTTTGTTCTTTTTTTTCTTTTTTTCCTGTCTCTATTAAAAAAATCTAGTAGAGACTCTCATTCATAGGAAATCCTCAATAAATATGTATGGAACGACAGATGAGTCACACTGTAGTCATATAAATGGATGGGCCACATCCATATATATATATACAGATACATTCAACAATCTTACTGAGTTTCTACTTTAGTTCAGGCATGATTTTAGGTTCTGGGATTATAGTGATAAAAGGAGCTCAAAAATCATTGTCAAAAATTGCCTTTTATGATCAGCTGTCTTTTGTCTGCTCATGTATTCACTGGGAGTTAGATTTCCTCTCTGAGGAATGAGAATGTTACTTTATAAAACAGTAATGGGCAGATTTACTTTGCTGGTTATGCTCTTTAGGCATTTTAGGGTGGCAGGATGAGGTGAGATGTCTTTTCACCTAAAATCAAAGGACATTTAGGATCATTTTTTATTGTCAAATTTGATCTGGACATTCTTTTTCTAATTAAGGATTAAAACAGGGACTGCATGGTATGCCTCTCCATCTCCAGCACCAAGCACAATGCTTAGGAGGCAGTAGCTTTTCAACAAATATTCGTGGATTAGTTTTTAATGGAAAAGAAGAAATAAAGCATACTGAATGTTAAAGCAGTGCCTACCCTGTGCCATGCAGTGTGCCAGGGGCTTTCAAGTATGTGAACTTACTTGGCAAGCTCCTTATGGCACCAACAGAAAAACTACCTGTTACTGATCAAGTTCCGGTTACGGCTCTAGAAGGACATCAGTATGAGCTAAAAAGGCAGCAGAGCCACCAGTCAACTACCTAGCCTGCCAGACTTGGAATTTCTAGCAGACCAGCACTATAATTAGCAGCTGTTGCCCTTCAAGAAAGTAGTGTCAAGTAGTGTCAAGTGGTAGAACCTACTGGCCAAAGGGCGGAACCTACTGGCCAAAGGGCGGAACTAAGGCAGTCCCCAAACTCCTTTGATTGTTTAGCATGGCCTTCCGGAGAGCATGGATGGCTTTCCAGGGGTTCTTGGTGTCTTCTTTCTCTAGAAGATAATTAGTATGTGGTCTTTACTTCCCATTTAGAATGAAAGTGAAAGCTGATTGATTCATTTATTCACTCATTTTGATCAATTCTTTATTGCTTCCGACTCTGATCTGGGCACAGTCTGAAGACTCAGGATCAAAAGATGAATCAGGGGCTTCCCTGGTGGCACAGTGGTAATCCACCTGCCAATGCAGGGGACACAGGTTCAAGCCCTGGTCCGGGAAGATCCCACATGCCGCAGAGCAACTAAGCCCATGAGCCACAACTACTGAGCCCACGTGCCACAACTACTGAAGCCCACACGCCTAGAGCCCGTGCTCTGCAACAAGAGAAGCCACTGCAATGAGAAGCGCACGCACCGCAACCAAGAGTAGCCCCTGCTTGCCGCAACTAGAGAGAAAGCCCGCGTGCAGCAACAAAGACCCAACGCAGCCAAAAAAAAACAAAACAAGATGAGTCAGACCAAGGTCTCTGTCCTCCATGAACTCAGAGCCAAGAGAGAAGGACTGATATCTAAAGGCATAAGAAAAACTTTCTGGTCAGATTGAGTTGTCAAGGGACATTCCTCCCAATCACAGAGAGATGCTAGTATAAATACACAAGGGGAAAAAAAAATCCATCACTAGGCTAGTATGCAGAAAGGAGAAATCTCCAGGTGCCCGAATTGAAGAGCAAGCAGTGTTTAGTGGGAAGGAATGAAACAAAAGGTCCTATGAAAACATGGGAAGTATGTATGGTTCTTAGGGGCTGGAGTTTCAGAATCCTATAGGGATGAGAGCTGAGGCCATAGGAAACAAACTCCTTTCCAAGGCTGTCAATGAGGAATGACAGACCTGAGCATGAAATAAGGAAAATTCTGCCAAGGATCTGGTATGGAAGTCTATCAACCACCCTGGGCCACTGGGATCACCCACAAGAAATCAAAACCCCAACCTGTGCTCTCCATGGGTATGGGGTTGGTATACTTCTCTTATAGGGCACAAGCCACAAACCAAGAAGATAATGTAAAAACTTGGTCTGGAATTGATTAAGCTATGAGATCCTGACAGGGGACAGCCTAAAGCCAAAAATCATTGTCAAAAAACGTCTCAACAGCCCAGTACGTATGGGTCTCCCACCAAAAACAAAATTTAAAAACTCCAAACCACAAAACGACAGAACTCCTGATGTTAAGTAATTTTAAATATTATAGTGTGTTCAAGAGAGAGAAACAAAGCCACCATTAGTGAGAGTCAGACAAAACACTTGGAGAAGTTCATATCTTAGGAACTAAAAGCAATAGACCAATCTGAGAGAGTAGATATGTTTAAAATGTTTCCTGGTGAAAGAGGAGATAGAAACCATAGGCCAAGTACAGGATAATACGATCAAAAAGTAGACATTTTACAAGAACTAAATAGAAATTCTATAATTGAAAAATAGAGTTATAGATATTAAAAATTCACCAAGTGGGTTAAACAGTGGCTGCACTCAGCTGAAGAGAGAAATGGCAAACCAGAAGACAGATTGAAGGTAATATGGTAGTTCAGAGAATGGACCCTGGAGCCAGGGTGACTAAGTTTGAATCCTGACTCTGCTACCTGCATGCTGTGTGACTTTGAGCAAGCCACTCCACCTCTCAGTGCTTTGGTCTTCTCATTTGTAAGATGAGATAATAACGGTACCTACCTCACATGGTGGTTGTGAAAATTGATCTGGCTAACAAATCTGATAAACTAATTAGTTAAGAAGTAACAGCTGTTTTTGGTTAATATGGTTAACTTTGGGCTTGGTAGTTAAAAAAAAAATCATTGGTATTTTGGCAGGCTTGTAAGGAAAGCATATATATTAGGGTTGGAGTGAATATTTCAGATCCTGTTAAATCAACCCATGTCAGCAGCCACCCACTCTGGCCTCTCCCACATGGCTGTTCACCCACACCAGCACCATATTTAGTTTGGTAAACAAGGTTTTCTATGGTCTTACCCTTGCCAGGTCCTCTCACCTCACCCCTGTACTCCATACTTTGTACTCTTTGTTTCAACAACCCGCCTCTCTAATTCCCTAAGTATATCCTTCTAGTCTATACTTCCAGTCTCTCTGCCTTTGTTCACACAGTTTCTTCTGATTGTATTGTCCTTAACCTTATTCTTCACTTGGCTGACTCCTTTATTTAAACATCACCTTAACCATTGCCTCACCCCCTTCTCCCCACAGTGCTTCTAATGGCCATAGTGCTGAATAAGACCACCAGTGTTCCCATTTTGGTGGACCTTGCATTCTAGAGGGAGAGACAGATAATTATGAATCCTTTCATCAACCCCATTGACCATGCCATCAACAGTACCCCGAAACATTTAATATGTGGGGTACCATATGACCCCATGTCTGTCTTGCTCAGAATCCTTACCAGACTGTATTGACATCATCGATTCTGCGCCCGTCTCTTCAAAGTCAGGTCTCTCTTATCCATTGGCAGCTCTTATTGCCCAACCAAGTGCCTGGTGTGTAGTGGAAAACGTGTTAAATGGTAGGGGTTCCAATGCCGTCTGTGCCAACTAGTGTGAATTCCTACTAGGTGTGAGGCACTTGCTGAGCATGTGAAGGCAGCATTTGAATTCACACCACCGTGGGCAGCAGAACAAATAGGCAGCTGAGGCTCATGAGGGTTAAAGGACTCGGCTGAAGGGCATAGCTGGTGAGTGGCGGTGCCAGGATTGCCACCAAGGCCTCCACACCAAGTCCAGGGATCCATGTCCAACATGGCAGTTGATTGCACTGTCTCCCCTGCATTCATATCCCTCCTCCAGTGGGACAATTTCCCTCACAGGGAGAAGCAGTAAAATAAAAGTCCGTCACTTGGTATTCTTTAATGCCTTTCTCTTCACCGACCTGCTCTGTTCCACCCATCAATCCCATTCTGGCTCCCCAGCCTCACGCTGGTCCTAGTTTTCTGTTAAATGAGTCCAGTCAGTGGCATTAAACAGTTACCTGTTTATCCTTTCCAACAGGAAATGAAATTTAAAAGAGACAAGGCCACCCGGGAAGAGCCGTTGAAAGCTACTGTTGACGGGGCATGGGGGTAATTTCTGAAACAAATGCTTCAGAAGCAAGTGCCTCCTAAAATAAATCGATCTACAGGGGCCCAACCTCAGCTTCCCTGTGGAGGTTTCGGGGTGGGGCATGATGAGGGCCTCTTTCCCCCTCTTCCATTTTCAGTCACATGAGGTCTCAGAGGTTCTCTATAGAAAGCCAAATGTTTCTTTTGGAGAAAGCACTGGAAATTGCACCCGTAGGTAGCAGAAAGGGAGGGAGCCTACAACTTAAAAAAAATACTGAGGCCTCATTCCAACTGCAAACAGTTCTCTGTGCTGACAGACTAGATTTGGGGATATTTTCATCCTGCTCTGCTTTTTTAAGAGCTGGCTTTCTCTACCAGCTCAGAGCTTTACACATGGTAGGGAAGCATACAGCAAGATTCTTATGAGCATGAACTCTGGAGTTACTATGACTCTAAGCTCCCTTTTGCTCACCTGTGGAGCAGAGGCCATCATCTCTATCACCTAAGACTGTTTTCCTGGCCAACAAACACATCTGTGGGTTGCATTTGTGCTGTGCCCTAGGACAGCTGCTTGCATGGTCACAATAGACAGATACGTGCTGGCCTCAACCCCTTAGCTCACCATCAAAGGTTGTGACCAGGTTTTCTAGTTCAGGAGTGGTTGCTTCCTCTTGTCCCCCCTCTCTGTTATTTGATTTGTCTTTGGTACATAAAGAGTCTATTTCAATAACATTGACTGGTCTATACCTTGGAGCTTGGTTCACAGCTAGTCCTCGTGGGACAGCTGAGTCCTTTCTTTGTGCTCCTAATAGTATGTATCAGGAGCAGGGGCAGTGGGTGTCGGGGTAAGAGAGGGATGGACTAGATCAGGAGATTTGGTACTTGTCAAGCTAAAGAGTAATCCTCCTGGGACTGGTAGCTGGTTGGAGGAATTTCTGGGGGAATTCCTGGGGGTAGCTTTGTGGTGTTTAAAACAGCCCAAGTTCAGCAGCCTTTGGCCTTATGCAATGTCTTCTTAATATTGATAGCATCGTTTTCTTTAAAGGACTGATATCATACTGCTACTATTAATCGCAAAAGCACTTGGAGCCTCTGTAACCTTATATGGAAAATGGGAGAAGTGGTATCACTCCAAAGCGTAAAATAGAGTCTAAAGTCCCACCACAGTCTCTAGAACAGATAGTTGCTCATTTCAGGTAATTCTCTTACCCCCACCCCTTCTTATTCCCAAGGGGAGGGTAGTATGATCCAGTGAATGAGCACTTGACAAAGAACCTAGATTCTAGTCCCAGCTCAAGTGCACAACCAGGTCAGTGACCTGTCATTTAAGCTCTGGGCCTCAGTGTTCTCATCTGTAAAAAGGGAGTTATCAATTCTTGTTCTGTGAGGCTTCAGTGCTGCAGGTCCATTATGGTAGCCACCTGTAGCTGTTGAGTACTTAAAATGTGGCCAGTCCAAAATGAGATTAGTGTGACTGTAAAACCCAAACCAGATTTCAATGGCTTATTCCATTGAAAAAGGACTTAAAATATCTTATTAATAATTTTTATATTGATTATATGTTAAAAGATAATTTTTCATATATTGAATTAAGTTAAATATATTATTAAAATTAATTTTACTTGATCCTTTTAATGTGGCTACTAAACAATTAAAAATTATACATGTCACTTGCATTATAATTCTATTCAAAGGTACTTCTCTAATGAAACAACAGCTAGAACTTCAGGTAAATCTAACCTGTGTTTCCTACTTGCAACATAAGGACATGTTCTCATATCTATGCGAGGATTAACATTCTAGGAACTGCTTCTTATTAAAAGAAATTTTTTGAAAACTGATTTTTTGTGTGTGTGTGATGCTTAAAAATATATCAAGTACTTTATGTGTAAGGGATAAGCATTATTGATTCTAAGCTGATCATTAACTCCCAGAGAAAGGCAATATTTCAAGTAATCTCCCTCCTGTGGAGAAAAACTTTGTAGGTTAGAAGTCCAAAGCACAGAAGGTTTATACTTTGATAATGGTTACATAAATGACAGCAGTGGGACCCCAGAACAAGTCAGGAAATCCCAGCTTTGGGGAAGTAGTTGGGTATATTCAAACAGGGTCCTGATGATCCAGTGTTGCCTCTATCTCTCAGACTTCACCTTGCACTATTCTTTCCTGCTGGCTATGCTCCACCAGCCACACTGGCTTCCTTTATGTTTCTCTAGCAAGCCAAGTGCTTTCCTGACCAAGGCACTACCCAGAATCCCCTTTCTCTTGCTTTTCGCCTCCTTCAGATCTTGATGTAATTGTCATCTCCTCAGATAAGCTTTTCCTGATCATCCAAAGTTAGTTTCCTTTTCCTTTATAGTGATTTTAAAAAGAAAGAAAAAAATCTGGTCTAGGCCTGGAAGCAGTGAGAAAAATCCCTTCTTGATAAGAAAGCAGGGGAGCTTCTTGCCAGCTCTGCTGTGTCTACTTTATCCCTCACTAACTCACAACAAGCTTTGAGTCCCTTTGCCTGGAACCCAGCATGGAAGCACGTGACATGGAAATCATTTCCTCTTCAACCAAGCTGCTCTCTCTAGGACTCTTGTTAATCCTCTTTACTTGACAAGTCCATTCACTTTAGGGAAGGGAACCACCAAGATGAGAACTATGCAATTTTGTCATAAAATGGAAGGGAAACGAACCTTTATGGTCAATCTTGATCCTTCAAAGCCTGCTTCAAAGGGAGGTGTTGGCCATTGGGCACCACCACTGGGGCAGAGAGGGTCAGCCTCCCCACCCAGTACTCCATCCAGCCCATCATTCCAGCTCCAGCTCCAGCTCTTGGTACCAGTCCCTCCCAGCAGCCCTCCCTCCCCTCCCCTGTGTGCTGCTGTCAGTGGGGCCTTCAGCCTAGAGGCCTGGGGCCCAAGGGTGTTCTGCAAATGGCCAAGCTTACCTGAGTGAGGAGCACAGAGCTCCCCCTTCCCGGCAGGCACCAGCCAGTTGAGACAGAGGAGCAATCGAACAAGCTTGGAAATGTTTACGCTCCTGTTTTTACCATTTAGAATCAGGATAGAGATTTATCTGCCTCCCATCATGGGTCTCAGATTCCTTACTCCCTTGGTACCATCTTCAGTAATTCCTGGCAAAGACAAGGCACAATCTTGGACTCATAATTAATCAGGAAGCAGCAGAAAGGGCATTTCTCGATGCTCCCAGGCAAGCTCTGGCCTTGCCTGGTATCTTAGTTTGGCTTTAAACCTGCCTGCCGAGAGAACCTCCCTGAGTACCCACTTCAGAAATGGCTTTGGAGTATGGCCTCAAGGTGCTTGTAGAAACTTGTGGACTAAAGTCCTGCTCACAGGGACTATAGGAGGCCTTTGTAGTCCTGGGCCTATGGCTCTGGTCAACCCTTGCTCAAAGACTCACAGGGACTTTTGGACTCAGAGGCCTGTTGACAAGGGAAGGAGAAGAGATTATACAAAGTGCCCTCTGGCTCCTGCCTCAGCGTCCACCACTCCACCCCCTCCACTCTTGTCTGCTGTGCTCGAGAACCAACTGCTCATTGTTCCCCAGCCTATTTCAGGCCGCTGTGCAAACTCTGCTGTTTGCTATGATGAGAGTACCCTCCCCACCCTTTTGTCATCCTTATAGACCCTGTACAGATTCACCACTTGGAAGAAACCTTTCCTGACCCCACCTGCCCCTATAGGAAATCACATCTTACTCTGTTGGAGAAAGTGGTTCTGCCCACCACACTGCTGGGGGATGCTGATTTCTGTGTATATTTTTCTTTCTCTCTCCCCTTCTTCTTCTCTCTTGCAAGAAATATGCATTAGGCATCTTCTTCATGTCAAGCAAAGCCCTCATGGCTCACCCATTCTAGCAGGAGGGCACTGTGGAGAGTGCTTTGAGAGCCACGAGAACAGCTTGCCAGGCTGTGAACGTCTTGAGATCAGGAATTAGGTCTTTTTTCTGCATCCCTGTAGCTCTAACTCTAGTATAGCTATTTGAATAAATAAATAAATGAGTGAGTGGTAAAAATCAGAACATCAGAGTTGAAAGGTACTTCAGAATCACAGTTCTCTAACACTGCTGGTCTCAGAATCACCTGAAGAGACCCAGGCTCAATGAAGCAGACTAGACTCTAAGCCTCTGTATTCTTACTGACTTGCCAGATGATTCTGATTCTCACCGAAGTTTGAGGCCCACTGATAGAGCAGTAGGTCTTAACCTCAGCTGTGATTGGAATCACCTGTGGAATCTGCGCCCCCCTGGCCCCCCCACCCCCATTCTCATTTCACTGTTCTATACAATCTGGGATGTGAGGGATTTAAAAGCTCTCCAGGTGATTCTAATGTGCAGCAAAGTTTGAGAGCCACTATTACAGAGTTCTAGGCTAATCTACCCTGTAGTCTTACCATGGTGTTCTAACATGTGATTTATCCAGGTACAGATGGTGGGAACTTTCTCCATTTCTGTCCTTAATTTTCTGAGGTAATATAGAAAAAAGGACGGGGGTTGGAGTGAGAAGTCCTTGATTTATATTTGAGCGCTGTGGCTAACTCAGGTTCTCAAAAATTGAGCTTTACTTTCCTGGGGGGTTTTTTGGTTTTTTTTCATCTGCCAAGGTTGTCATGAATATGAATGTAATGGGCTGAGCTAGGTCCCAGCCCCGATTAAATAAATGTAGAGATAGATAGATTGATACTGATACTGATTTGACATACTTCTGAAAATGTCTGAATGAGTTGGTGTAACTCCATCACTTTTTTTATGCAGCCATGAGGAGTAATACTTTCCTGCCTTATGAAGTAATATCAGGTATTACTAGTTGCCAAATATTGAGTTTTTTAATGTGCCATGAACACATAAAGTGATTTACATGTGTTGTTGTATTTAATCCTCATAACAATTCTAAGAGATAGTACATCTATTTTATGGATGAAAAGACCAAGCCTTAGACAAATGTAATGGGCTGTCCGTGTCCTAATCCCCAGATCCTGTGAACTTTATCTTATTTAGAAAAAGGGTGTTTGTAGGTGTAATTAAATGACGGTAAGGATCTTGAGATGAGATATATATCCCTATATATCCTACATATCCCGGTGGACCCTAACTGTCTACAGGTAACCTTAGAAGATAGTGGCGAGGGAGATTTCATACAGACCCACAGAGGAGCCAGTGATGTGAAGATGGAGACAGACTGGAGTGATGGAGCCACAAGCCCAGCAATGCCAGGGCAGCCCGCAGAAAGTGGAAGAGGAGGCAAGGAATGGATTCTTACCTAGAGTCCCCAGAGGGAGCAGGATTCTGCCTGCTTTTGGACTGTAGCCTCCAGAATTGGGTCAAAATAAATTTCTGTTGTTTTAAGCCACCGAGGTTGTAGTAATTTGCTACAGCAACACCAGGAAACTAATAAAAGCAGTTTCAACAATTAGCCCAAAGTCACAAAGCTGTGAAACCAGAGTTCAGAGACATGTCCTTACCCAATATAGTCTATTGCCTCCAAACTGAATTGAAATTTGTAATAAAATATCTTAGATTCATTTACTCAACAAATGTATATTGCATCCTACCATGGACAAGGCCTCTTCTAGGGTCTGAAGATGTAATAGTGAACAAAACAGAAACAGTCCTGCCTTCAGATACCCTAAATTCAGTGGAAGAGAGAGACTTTAACAATTAATTTTACACATGCACATATACTAAAAATCATTTAATTGCAGCAGTGATAGGTGCTTTAAAGGAGAAGTATGAAAACATAGCTGTATAAAAACAGACAGTTACCCTGGAACAACAGGTTCTCACACCCTCCCTCACTAGATCCAGCTAATAGCCACCTGAGGTAGGGGTCAGCCCTGCATTTTTTCTGGCCAGTTTCTTGGGAGGTTACATGTATACAAATCCATTTTAGCCCTCCTGCACTTTAGGAGAAGTCAATCTAGAAACAGGGCAAGTCCCTTGCTTGGGACAAGGACCCACAATAGGAGGAAGGCAATAAGGCCTTCAGCAGGCAGTGAGCTCTGCAACCCATTACGAACATCATTCTGAGGCAGTGGAGTGTGGGGAAACTGCCCTTAGACAAGGTTGGAAATTTGTGCATTCCTGTGCCAGGCAAGATTTCCTGTAGGGCCCTGAGAAGCTCACTAATCATCTCCTTAGTTCCAAGCGATATTACTTCAGGGCAGTTCCCGTCAAGGCCCCATGCTTAAATATCTCTTTGCTTGGGTTTATTCCATCAAATGCTTCATTTGCTTTGAAAAAATGCTCTGAGCCTTAGCTGGGTCCAGCAGCTTAGGAAGTTCAACTCACCACATGCCTCAGAGGGCTCCTAGCTTTGACCCCAGTTGCTGTAACTAAGACTAACTTATTTTCTGCAAATGATTTCATTTTGGGGGCCCTAAGTTAGTCCTGATCCACTCCAGTCATTGGAATATAGTTGTGTAGAATTCCAGCTGACTTGCAAGAATTCTCTCTATCCATGGCCTTTACTTGTCTTCTGAACTCAGAAAGCTGTGTCTTCCTGGAGATCCTTCCCAGGTCTCTAATCCTTTTCCCATCACTTATATACACGTATTCATTCAACAGGTTCTTACGGAGTACCAACCGTGCACCAGGCACTGTGCTAAAGACAGAGTGGTGAAAACACAAAGTTCCTCTCTCACGAACCTCACTTCCTGGTGGTATTAGCAAATCCCTGTGTGGGAAGTACTATTCCAGCTAATCCTTCCTGAATGCCTGTTCTGTTCTAGGCATTGTACGAGACATTTTACTCACAATGCCATCCCATTTAATGTGCCATCAAAACCCTGTGAGGTAGATACTATTATGCCCATTTTCTAGCCATGAAAACAAGCTTAGAGGCATAAAGTGACTCAGCTAGTAAATGGCAGAACTAGGATTCAGATCCAGATTTTTCTGACTACAAAGTCTATTTTCTCAAAGTCCATATTCACTGCCTGCCAAAGGCCTATTGCCTAGTTCTAAACTAATAATCCATGTTTATCAGGAGGAAAGAAAAAATGGGATTGTAAGTTTATAGAATATCCTTTTTGGAGGAGGATATTTTTAATTACCCTTAGGCGATTTTTCTTATTTGTGTTTTTCCTTTAATTTCCACATTTTTGTCAATAAATATCCTGTACTCTTGTAGTTAGATATAAGTAAAATATGTAAGAAAATAAGGAAATTCATGTATACCCCCAAAGAATTGAAAACAGGTACTCAAATATTTACATGTACTTGCATGTTCTTAGTAGCACTATTTATGATAGCCAGAAGGTGGAAACAGCCCAAATGTCCATTAATGGATGACTACACTGATAAATTGTGGTGCACACATACAGTGGAATATTATTCAGCCATAAGAAGGAGTGGAATACTGATACATGTGACAAGTGGATGAACCTCGAAAATGTTATACTAAGTGAAAGAAGTCAGATACAAAAAGTTCCATGTTCCATTCATGTAAAAAAAAAAAATCCAGAATAGTTCAATGCCTAGAGATAGAAAGCGAATAGGTGATTGCCAGGGGCTGGGGTGAGGGGGAATAAGGAGCAACTGCTTAGTGAGGCTGGGGTTTCTTTTTGGGATGGGGTGCATATTTTGGAACTAGATAGAAGTGGTGGTTGTATAACATTGTGAATGTACTAAATGATACTGAATTTTGTAATTCACTTTAAAATGGTTCATTTCACATTATGTGAATTTTACCTAAATAAAAGTAAGAAAACTCAAAATAAATAAAATAGACACATTGATAAGCTTTTATCCTGCTACTCTTCTTTACTGCTAGTGATGTGAGGGCTATAAAAATAGATTTGACATCTCCACGCCAGGACTATTTTTCTTAGTGCCTCAGCCCCTAACCCAAGTAAGAGCCCTGGCCTGGCCACTAACTAAAGTAACCTTGGGCCAGTCACTTAATGTCTTAGAACTTCAGTGCTCTCAGCTGTCACACAGAAATAATAATGTCCACTGAGGTCATTATCAGATCCTAATATGATAATATGGTGCTCTGTAAAGTGACTTTCATATATTTTTCCAGTCTTTATTTTTATATCAAGAACCACTAAGTAATCAGAAATCATTTCCAACTGCTTACCAAGTGTGTATGTTAAAAGAACCATGAAAGTAAGTGGTGAAAACTTGGTAATGTGTGTATTCAAAGACCATGCTTTTTGTTGTTGCTGACATTGTTGTTTTTTTTACTTGTGGATGTTTTCTTTTTGCCTTTATAACAAAGTCTATTCCAGTAACAAAGAATGTTTGGGCTGGGGATGGGGAGGAGGATAGGTTGGGATAATGAGATACATGCACCCCAATGTTCATAGCAGCACTATTTACAATAACCAAGACATGGAAGCAACCTAAACGTCCACCAACAGAGGATGTGGTACATATATGCCATGGAATATTACTCAGCCATAAAAAAGAATGAAATGCCATTCACAGCAACATGGATGGACCTAGAGATTATCAGACTAAGTGAAGTAAGTCAGACAGAGAAAGGCAAATATATGATATCACTTATATGTGGGATCTAAAAAAAAATGATACAAATGAACTTATATACAAAGCAGAAACAGACTCACAGACATAGAGAACGAATTTATGGTTACCAAAGGGGAAAGGGGTGGGGGAGGTATAAATTAGGAGTTTGGGATTAACATATACACACTGCTATGTATAAAACATATAATGAAGAAGGACCTACTGTATAGCACAAGGAACCATACTCAATACTTTGTAATAGCCTATAAGGGAAAAGAATCTGAAAAAGAATGTGTGTGTGTGTGTGTGTGTGTGTGTGTGTAGCGGAATCACTTTGCTGTACACCTGAAACTAACTCAACATTGTAAATCAACTATACTTCAATTTAAAGAAATCTATCTACATATTTACAGTCCCTAGCAACAGTGTAGGAGAATGCACCATTCTACTTATTTTCACTAGTACTAAGTATTATCATTTTCTTAGTCATTGTCAATTTTAAAAGCAAAAATGGTATGTCATTTTTATTTTAACTTTCATTTCTTTGATAACTAAGTAAGGCTGAATTTTTTTCTATGTTCAGTGGTCATTTTTTTCTCTGATGTATATTCATTCCTTATTCTCATTCTATTAGTGTATATATCTTTTTTTACTGCTTTGAAATCTGCATTTTTAAAACTAGCTTAGCTTTTAATTTTGCTTATGGAATGTATATCTTTTCATATAGATAACTTTTAATTTTATGAAATCAAATCTATCCATCCTTTTCCTTTATGATTTTTTACTTTGGTGTCATGGTTAGGAAAGCCTTCCCTTCCCCAGGATGATAGAAGCACTTATATTTTCTTGAAGATATTATAAGTAAAGACTTCCTTTTCAAAATCTGGATCAAGTTGAGCAGTATTTCCAGCCCTAGAGAGGGCAGCAAATTAATCTAGTGCCAGAGTCAACTATATCTCCACAACCTATACGCAGAGTATCTCCCAGATGAATGACCCTTAAAAGGTAATATAATCCAACCTTCTAGCTGATTCGTGACTTCCTCCTTCTAAAAGCCTCATATGTCATTCTACACTAACCTTCTATATGAACAGTTTCTCTCTGATTAGAAAGCTTTTACATGAACACTTTCTTTAGTGACATTATAGAAGTCTACCCTACTCTTCCTTTTGAGAATCCTAAGGTTAGGATGGTCTTTCTTATGCTGAGCCAATTGGTCTTTGTTTTCACTCTTTCTGCCGTGTCTACTTCTTCTCAGAAAGTGGATGAAAGCTGTTCTTGGGACTTCGTAGTCATATTGGCCTGGTTCCTGCCCTGGTGTTCAGTATCTGTATGGTCTTCAGTAAATTACTTAACCTTTTTGAGCCTCAGTTTCATCATCTATAAAATGAGGATTCAAAAATTCCTATTATTACACATTCTAACTTTGAGACAGACAGAGTTAAACGCTGGAGCACTTAACAAGCTTAGCAGCTGTGTGCCGTCATTTCCGACTTGATTATGACTCAAGGTTTTCTTCAGTTCTAAGCTTCTAAGATGTGTATGCAGTGTTTGAAGCAGTGTTTTATAGCTTATGATTAATAAAGAAAGCCAAAATACATCTCCAGATAAATTTGTAAGTACATTGAAAAGAGGCAAGTGTCAGAATCAATGTCATAATAAATTAATGCCAATAATCTGTTATGAAACTTATTGTTACATAGATTTCTTCATTAGTTTCATTATTGCTTTGAACTTTGGAATAATATGACAGATAGCCTCTGGGAGTCTTTTCTGTTCTTAGATAGATGACTGGGCATATGGACACCTAGACCTCATGAAATGATCTTAAGGGTTAGGGGAGTTCATACATGACTGGGGTAGTGCATTATCATTATCATATTATTGACCACAGAATCTTCCCTTTCTTGGGATAAACAGTTACCATTCTTTTCATTATTTTTCCTCCTAACTTGTTTTCTAGATCCTCCCCTCATAAGAGGTAGCCTCCTGGAGTGAGCACACAATACTCCAGGTAGACCTGGACCACATGAGATGCAGCAGGACCATCTCCTCCTTCTTTTGCATTTTTATTCTTGAAACCAAAATTCTAAGTCTCTGGGTAGCATCATCTTGTTGTTGACTTTTGAAAAACTTGCAGTTAGCTAAATCTCCTATGAGTTTCTCATAATTTCTGCCATTTACCTGCATCTCTCCTTTCTCATACTTGTATGGTCAGTATTTTACATCTCAGTACTTGCTATAAGCTATTCCTATTATATTTCAACATGTTTAATTTATCATATTATTTGATGCTATCATTTAGCATACTTAAAACCTTCCAACTTTGTATCTTATTAATTTGGTCCTCATCTAAGACATTGATATGACTGTTGGCTGGGAAAGGATATAGACAGAGCCCCCATTATGATTATATCTTGTCTTGTTGCCAGTATGGAGAACTGTCTCTCTTACAAATGTATGTAATTCAGGTCTTGTTTTTGAGAGCCTACAGACCTATTTTAGCATCTTTCTGTTCCTCTGAACTTTTTAAAGTCAGCATTCCTATTTTGTCCCATTAATGCCTTTGAAAAGCATTTGTTGAAGTATGTACCAGACACTGTGGCAAGTAGTATGTGCCTGTCTTCAAGATGCTCACAGTCTCATGGGAGAAACAGACTAAAAGGAGAGGGTGTATAATAGAAGAAATGGGGGAGTTGTAGATAAAGATTTATGGAGGTGGTGACATTTGAGCTGGGTATTACACAATATATAGAAGTCTGCATAGCAGAAAGTAGATCAAGACACATCTGGCCATGCCCCAAATCCCCTTTCCTTAGACCGCAAGAATGCCAAAATTGCACGTTCATTTTCTCTCATGGTTCCTTCTGTTCTTCAGCAAACAGTATTTCCTTGTTCAGAATTAGATTTCTATTACTGGAATTCTAGGAGATGCAACTGCTATCCAGGATTGCTAAGAATAGAGAATATATACCATCTTTTAGCTAGTTGATACTTTTAAGAAGTGTTCAGATCATTGAACATCCTATATCTCTCTAATGTCTTACCTCAGTACCAGTGTTATGATCAGCAATTATTACAATAATATAATAATAATTGCTAACATTTATAAAGTACCTGCCATATGCCAGGCATGTTCAGTGGTATTTACATATATTATCTCTTTCTACCTTTAACAAAGAGTTTTAAGCTCAGAGAGGTTGAGTAACTAGCCTAAGGTCACACAACTAATAAAGCAGCAAAACTGAGACTTGAACATTGGTTTCTCTGTCTCCAAAGCCTGACCATTTACATTTCCTCATTCTGGTCATTTGGTCAATATACCCATCCACTCTCCCCTTAGGTCTTTACTCATTGATTTTTCTCCTCAGTAGTTGCCCTTTGTATACGTCTACTATAGGGCTGCTATAACAAATTCCATAGACTGTGTGGCTTGAACAAAAGAAAGTTATTTCCTCACAGTTCTAGACGCTGGAAAGTCTAAGAGCAAGGTCTGGGAGGGATCAGCTCCTGGTGACAGTGCTCCTCTTGGTTTGCAGATGGTAGCCTTCTCACCCTGCCATCAAATGTCAGAGAGGGCTTCCCTGGTGGCACAGTGGTTGAGAGTCCGCCTGCCGATGTAGGGGACACGGGTTCATGCCCCAGTCCGGAAAGATCCCACATGCCGCGGAGCGGCTGGGCCCGTGAGCCATGGCCACTGAGCCTGCGCGTCCGGAGCCTGTGCTCCGCAACGGCAGAGGCCACAACAGTGAGAGGCTCGCGTACCGCAAAAAAAAAAAATGTCAGAGAGAGGGAAAGAGAATGCGAGAGAGGGAGAGGGAGAAGGAGGGAGACAGGACAGAGATTCCTCTTCTTATAAGTTCGCCAGTCCTTTTTGATGAAGGCCCCATCCTTAAGACTTCATTTAACCTTAATTACTTCCTAAAAGCCCTATCCCTAAATACAGTCACATTGGGAGTTAAAGCTTCAACATATGAATTTTAGGAGGACCCAAGTCATTCCATAGCACCCTTCTTTAAACATTTTATACATTTTAAATTCTCCATGCTTTTGTTTGTGCTATTCCCCAGCATAAGCTTTCTGCCTTTCAAAATCCTTCTCGTTTTTGAGTATCCAACTTAAATATCACTTCCCATGAGGGCTTCTCTGGTTTTCCCATTAAATTTAGTTGCTTCTTCTACAGAATAATAATAATACATTGATTTAGCCCCTGTTTTACCCAGATTATATTATATATTCAGGCTCCTTAAAAGCAGGGACCCTGCCTTAATATGCTCCCAATTGACCTGCCCCTAATTCTATTGTACTCCCTAAAGGTATGACTTAAGTTATTCATCAGTTCTGAGGAATGGCAGAGACAATCAGGTAGGTTTAGGCTGAAGAAGAGAAGACTGCAGGAGGCCTCAGGACTGTCTTCAGATGTTGGAGTGATGTCTTACAGTGGAGAGAGGAAATGGTTTTATGTTCCCTGAGAGGTTTGAATTGAGGCTACCAGGTGAAAGTTACAAAGAAGCAGGTTTCAGCCTAATACATGGAAGACCTTTTTAGTAATAAATGGAAAGGGGAAGAAAGCTAACATTAACTGATAACCAAGAGCTAAACTGTTGCTCTACACACATTATTCCTCCTCCCCCACAGCCTTATAAAATAGTTCCCTTCTTTTATACATGATAAAACCAAAGTTCCAATAGGCTGAAGTCCTAGTGTAATTTCATGTAGTTAGTCTGTCTCCTTCACTGATTCTTCATGAAGAATCGGTCTCCCTCCCCCCAAAGGTATTGAAGCAGACTGTATGACCATGTTTTTCGGGAATGTTGTATCAGAAATGCTCTGGGGGAATTGATATAATTAATATTTCAGTTTTCTTCCATCTCTGAAATCCTATGACTCAGGAATTCTCAGTCTCTGACATTGATTTAATGGGAATAGACCCATAAAACCTATCTTGTTGGGCTTCCCTGGTGGCGCAGTGGTTGAGAGTCTGCCTGCCGATGCAGGGGACGCGGGTTCGTGCCCTGGTCCAGGAAGATCCCACATGCCGTGGAGCGGCTGGGCCCCGTGAGCCATGGCCGCTGAGCCTGCGCGTCCGGAGCCTGTGCTCCGCAACGGGAGAGACCGCAACAGTGAGAGGCCCGCGTACCACAAAAAAAAAAAAAAAAAAAAAAAAACCCTATCTTGTGTCATACTTTTTTGAAAAAGATACATTATAAAACTCTTATTAAGATTATTACAAATTATCATTTCAGTATTGCATGTGTCATTGGTCCCATCAGTTCACATTTATGAAGCTGTTTGGAGGACACAGCTTTGGAAATAGCCATACTAATAAAATTGACTTGATCCAAGCCATTAGTGGCTACAGTTTCAAACAAGGTCTATTCCATCTGAGGAAAAGAATGATACTGTACGTAAGTTGTCACCTGACTCTAGAAGTCAGATGGATGAGGTATTTAGTTTTGCTCTCCTGCTTACATTCCATGCTGAAGGTGGGTTCCTGTAGACTGAACCCCTCCATAGTCAGCTTCTGAGGCAGGCAGCCAATGTTCTGAAGCAGCTGCCAGTTTTGCGAGGTGATTCATGTGTGAAAGTGTCTCCTCCATAAGAATTTGGGTCATCTTGTTCTTCTTCCCAGAACCAGGCTCTTATCAGACCAGAAGTGTCTCCTCATACAAACGCATCCAAGTTGGGAAGTTTACAAATGATAAGGATAGTCGTTCACTCCAAATATGTAGCTCTTTCGGTCTATGACATCTTATATTTGGCTACACTGTTTCTATACTCAACAATATTAGGCCTTAGAATCCTGGCAATGGTGTACATTTTGGTGTAACGTTAGAGATAATTTTTAAATGATCATATATCTCTATCTTCTCAATTCAGATGGTTTAACTCAGTGTTTCTCTTTCCTGTATGAAGTCATCGTCTTGAATTTGAGCAAAGGCTTTGCTCCTGTGTGTTTGTATGCATATTTTAAATAATATTTTGGCATGTGCTATGAAAATCCTCTCTACTCTGTTTTCTTTTTCCCACCCCCTCCATCTCACCCTGGTCAGAGGAGCAATGACAACACTGAATGAACTGCCAGGAACATCTAAAAGCAGTTCAATTTTTTTTTTTTTTTTTTTTTTTTTTTTAGTTTTTCTTTGCCCCTGCTTTATTTTCCCAAGAAAAATATCACAGGTATCCTCCTCTTCTTCCACTTTTATTATACAAAATGTGGTGTTCCTTGATGGAGGTGGAGAGAGAGAATGATATTTTGTAGTAACTGGCAAGGCAAGAACGTCATCAAAACATTTGAATATGAGGTTGACACTACTTTGGAATCATTTAACCCAGTCAGCCTCAAGTTTAACAGATATGACTCAGAGAGGAGTATGATTCAATCAATATCAAACAGTACTTTTGTGGTGGAAGTGGGACCAGACCCCATTCCCTGGTCCTCATTGCATAGCCTTGAAATATCACAGCTTCCAAGAAGTCTCCCAAAATTGCAATTGAGACCAGACTGAGTCATCAGCCCCATCAGGCTTGAAGGATGCTATCAGGGCAGTGTGTCTTTGTTCCTAAATCACAGTTGGGTTGCAAATCTCAAGGATTTGGAACCCAGAAAATGAAATCCTCAATTAACTGCCATTGTTTTCTGCATGCAACGTTTAAAGACAAAGATGGAAAAGGTAAGAAAATAGATAAGGGATTTATTGAAAAGGCAATATCCTGTTATGTCTCCACTTATATGAGGGACCTTGAGTAGACAAATTGATAGCAACAGAAAGTAGAATGGGGGTTGCCAGGGACTGGGAGGAAGGGAGAATGGGGAAATATTGTATAATGGGTACTAACTCTTAGTTGGGGAATATGAAAAAAGTTCTGTGGGTGGATGGGAGTGATGGCTGCACATACTATGAATGTACTTAATGTCACTGAACTGTACACTTAAAATGGTCAAAATGGTCAATTTTATATTACATATATTTTACCACAATTGCAACAACAACATCCTTGGTACTATCTAGAATCTTTTTTTAAATTAATTTATTTATTTTTGGCTGTGTTGGGTCTTTGTTTCTGTGCGAGGGCCTTCTCTATTTGCGGCAAGCAGGGGCCACTCTTCATCGCGGTGCGCGGGCCTCTCACTGTCGTGGCCTCTCTTGTTGCGGAGCACAGGCTCCAGACGTGCAGGCTCAGTAGTTGTGGCTCACGGGCCTAGTTGCTCCACGGCATGTGGGATTGGGATCTTCCCAGACCAGGGCTCGAACCTGTGTCCCCTGCATTGGCAGGCAGATTCTCAACCACTGTGCCACCAGGGAAGCCCCAATCTAGAATCTTTATACGTTGTGTGTATGCATCCCCAGAAACAGGCTATGATGTTCTAAAGAACAGTAATAACAAATTTATACTATCTTTATTTGCCTTGCATTTTTTGTTTTCAAAGTAATTTTACTTACATAATTATATTTTATAGTCACCAAAACTATCATAGGAAAAGCATGACAGGTATCCTCATCCTTATTTACAGATGAGTAAACTGAGGCCCAAAGTTACACAGCTGACAGACATAAGAGTTGGTATTAGAATCCAGGGCTTCTGATGTGTGCTCCCAGAGTCACGCAAGATCCAGTGTAAAAAGTTTTAAATTGATACTTTACCTATTATACTTACTAACCCTGGAAAGTAGCTTAATATATTTTAAAAGGATTTTCAACAACTTGGAACACTGAAGTGGTTAGGAGGAGGGTTTTAAGATGAGAAAAAATTAACTTCGTCACCCCATTGTCTAAACATTCTGACTAACTGAGGTTTTACTGTATACTAATAATATTGACACTTACATAGACTTACTATGTACCAGGTACTATTCTAAGTGCTTTAACTATACAAATGCATGGAACAAAGTGTATTATTTATAATTTATAACAGAATTTATTGAGACTAACGTGTGCTGAACACCCTCCCAAGTGCTTTATATACTTTATATCATTTAATCCACAGAGCAGTCTGAGGCAGCAGGTATTACTAGAGCCTGGAGGTGTTAAATAATTTGCCCGAGGGCACTTGATAGCAAGTGACACAGGCAGGACTCAAACCCAGGTCTGCCTACCTCTTTACTGCTACTCAAACCCATGGTGTGGTGTGCATCTTTCCAATCACTGTCATCTCCAAATATTAATTATGTCACTCAGGCATGCTGGGGCAATGTCTGAGTGGGAATGCTGGCTGGCTCATCATTTGCTTCTAAGTTCCACCCTGAAATTCTGGCTGGAAATTTGATTCGGTTCCTGAAAATGGAAGGAATACAGCTTTCATGTTCATGCACAATTTGCTTTTTCATTTTCCATTATTATCCTGAGACTTATTGTAAATCACACTTTCCCATCAGTCCTGGAGGTTCTGATTATATTCATGGGGTCCAGCTAAGAGCAAGGGCAGTAAATTACTGCCACTTTGTTTGAAAATTTTTTTAGCCACAGTACATTAGCTGCTTTTGTTTGCTTTTCCACTGGTGGTGTGCACGTTTTTATTTCAGAATTGGTGTCTCTTGAATGTCTCATTTGTGAATAATGTAGCTTGCAAAAATGGAAGGATTGGAGAAAAACTATGCAAGAGGGTGTCCTGTTGGCATCTGTAAGATTTTAAAGCATTTATAGCTAAAATGTGTTATCGAGTTCTCTTTTTCTCTCTTTCACACACACACACACGCACACACGCACACATACATACACTCATAGACACTCATTCTCTGCCTTCTCCTGTTCTCTCCATTCTACATTTCACCCAAAGCAATTGCGAGGTTATGACCAATACAGTGACGAATATCAGGTAACTACCAAGAAATGCCTTCTTCCAGGCTTCTCTAAATGTTTTTGTTTATATAAAAGATTGATAGATCAGAGGGCCAGGAGACATATTTTATTGTAAGTTTCTGTTCTAAATTTCCTGATATTTTCAGTAAGGAAAAAAAGAAAGAAAGGAAAAAGAGAAGAAAACCTTTTAAAGGCAAAAATGGGGCTAATAAGAACCAGACCTGAAAGTGATTGTCAAAATGTCAAAAATAACTGCTTTTCCTTTTTTCAATAGCATTAATCTTCAGGCACCTACCTTTCTGTAGACTCTCCCTAATGGTATGACTTAATTCTCTTGCTGGACCATCCACAAATAGAGTGGCTTCTAAAGTGATACTCTAGGTATTTTTAAATTTCTTTGATTTCTTGGTTATTTAGCAGCGCACTGTTTAGCCTCCATGTATTTGTGTTTTTTATGTTTTTTTCCTGTAACTGATTTCTAATCTCATAGCATTTTTGTCAGAAAAGATGCTTGATACGATTTCAATTTTCTTAAATTTTCCAAGGCT
The DNA here is from genome assembly GCF_026419965.1 of Kogia breviceps. Lineage (NCBI taxonomy): Eukaryota > Metazoa > Chordata > Mammalia > Artiodactyla > Physeteridae > Kogia > Kogia breviceps. The sequence goes on along the minus strand of NC_081310.1, from coordinate 147,390,911 downwards.
TGATTTGTGACACAAGATGTGATCTATTCTGGAGAATGTTCCATGTGCACTTGAGAAGAGAGTGTATTCTTCACTTTCCGGTGGAATGTCCTAAAAATATCAATTAAGTCTATCTGGTCTATTGTGTCATTTAAAGCTTGTATTTCCTTATTTATTTTCTGTCTAGATGATCTGTCTATTGGTATAAGTGGGGTGTTACAGTCCCCCACTATTATTGTATTACTGTCGATTTCTCCTTTTATGGCTGTTAGCATTTGCCTTATGTATTGAGGTGCTCCTATGTTGGGTGCATAAATATTTATAATTGCTATGTTTCTTCTTTGATTGATCCCTTGATCATTATGTAGTGTCCTTCCTTATCTCTTGTAATGTTCTTTATTTTAAAGTGTATTTTATATAATACGAGTACTGCTACTCCAGCTTTTTTGTGGTTTCCATTTGCATGGAATATCTTTTTCCATCCCCTCACTTTCCGACTGTATATGTCCCTAGGTCTGAAGTGGGTTTCTTGTAGATGGCATATATAAGGGTCTTGTTTTTGTATCCACTCAGCCAGTCTGTGTCTTTTGGTTGGAGAGTTTAATCCATTTACATTCAAGGTGATTATCAATATGTATGTTCCTATTACCATTTTCTTAATTGATTTGGGTTTGTTTTTGTGGGTCTTTTTCTTCTCAGAGAAGTTCCTTTAGCATTTGTTGTAAAGCTGGTTTGGTTGTGCTGAATTCTCTTAGCTTTTGCTTGTCTGTAAAGCTTTTGATTTCTCTGGGAATCTGAATAAGATCCTTGCTGGGTAGAGTAATCTTGGTTGTAGGTTTTTCCCTTTCATCACTTTAAATATATCCTGCCACTCCCTTCTGGCCTGTAGAGTTTCTGCTGAGAAATCAGCTGTTAACCTTATGGGGATTCCCTTGCATGTTATTTTTTGCTTTTCCCTTTCTGCTTTTAATATTTTTTCTTTGAATTTAATTTTTGATAGTTTGATTAATATGTGTCTTGGAGTGTTTCTCCTAGGGTTTATCCTGTATGGGACTCTCTGCACTTCCTGGACTTGAGTGGCTATTTCCTTTCCCATGTTAGGGAAGTTTTCAATTATAATCTCTTCAAATATTTTCTCAGACCTTTTCTCTTTCTCTTCTTCTTCTGGGGCCCCTATAAGTTGAATGTTGGTGTATTTAATGTTGTCCCAGAGGTCTCTGAGACTGTCCTCAGTTCTTTTCATTCTTTTTTCTTTATTCTGCTCTGTGGTAGTTATTTCCACCATTTTATCTTCCAGGTCATTTATCCGTTCTTCTGCCTCAGTTATTCTGCTATTGATTCCTTCTAGAGAAATTTTAATTTCATTTATTGTGTTGTTCATCATTGTTTGTTTGCTCTTTAGTTCTAGGTCCTTGTTAAATGTTTCTTGTATTTTCTCCATTCTATTTCCAAGATTTTGGTTCATCTTTACTGTCATAACTCTGAATGTTTTTTCAGGTAGGTTGCCTATTTCATCTTCATTTATTTGGTCTTATAGGTTTTTACCTTGCTCCTTCATCGGTAACATACTTTTTTGTCATTTCTTTTTTTTTTGATGGGTGGGGCGGTATTTGTATTCCTGTCTTACTGGTTGTTTGGCCTGAGATCACTGGAATTTGCATGTAGTTGTGTTGATCTGGGTCTTGGTGCCGAGATGAGGACCTCCAGGGGGCCTCACTGGGGTTCTGAGGTTCTGTTAGTCCAGCAGTTTGGACTCAGCGCTCCCATTACAGGAGCTCGGACCAAGATCTTGCAAGCTGTGCGGTGTGGTAAAAACAAGAAAAAAAGGATAAGTACAATAACAAAGAATAAAAAATAAAATAAATTAAAATTAGAAACATAAAAAATATATTAGGAAAAATAAAAATATAATTGAAACAATTGCAACAAGGTAAAACAAAACCACAACAGAAAAAAGAAAACAGAAAAAAAGGGGGGGGAACAAGTCAAAAGGAGCAGAACAATAACAAAGTATAAAGAATAAAATGAAATTAGAAAAATAAAAGATTTATTAGAAAAAATTAAAATATAAATGAATCAACAACAAGGTAAAACAGAACCTCAATGTAAAAGAAGAAGAATAAAAGAAAAAAAATTTTAAAGGCCAGAAAAGGCCTTGGCTGTGGGGAGAAGAGCTTGGGGGCTGGTGGAAACTTAGGCAGGGGCGGAGTTTAGTGTGGGGCGGGGTCTAGGGGTGACGTTTAAGCATGGGGCGGGGCCTAGGCACAGGACACAGGAAAAGTCCTTGGGGGTGGGGTCTAGGCGGGGTGAGGTTCAAGTGTGGGGCGGAGCCTGGGCTTAGGACCTGCAACGGGAGAGGCAGTACATCCAGAGGGGTGCCTCTGAGGGTGTGGAGTTCCAGGAGTTTGGAGGTAGGGCCCTGGGTGAGGGTGTGTGGGTGAGGTTTAGGCCCATCCCGGTTGCAGGGGGTCTCCGAGTGTAGATGTAGGACCCTGGGTGGGGGTGTAGGGGTGGGGCTTGAGCTCTGCACAGCAGGAGGGAGGCTCTGAGGGCAGAGGATTAGGCCCAGGAGCCCAACAGGCTCCCTGGTGCCCACGTGGGAAGGGAAAGTGCTGGCTGCATTCCCTTCTGTTCCTCTGCACCCTCCCCCCGGGAGTCTCCCCCTCATTGCCGCTGGACCCCTAACCGTGGGTGGGTCCTGATGGGTGTAGGAACTCCTCCCCTCCCCCAGCCGCCCTTCGGGGTGCCGGTCCCGGAGGTCCGGACTTTACTTGCTCCGCCTTCCCTCCCTCCCACTCCCGCAGGACCCTCCCAGCTGGAGGGGGCCTCGGTGGGCAGAGAATCAGGCCCGGGATCTCAGCAGGTTCCTGGGGACCCAAGTGGGCACGGGAAACCTGGCTACGCTCCCTTTTGATCCTCTGCCCTCCCTGTGGTACCCCCCTTTTCCCCTCGGGGCGCAGGATCCCTTCCCCTCCCCCAGCCGCCCCTCAGGGGTGCCGGTCCTGTCCTGCCTCTACTTCTCCTTCCCCCTCACTCCCCCCACACCCCATGCCCTACCAGTCACTGGGGGTTCCTCCCATCCCCTTAGGTACCCCACTGGTACCTGGTAGGTGCACTAGTTGTGCGGAGGTGCGAATTCCGCGTCCTCCTAGTCTGCCATCTTGACTCCACCCCTCAGGTGATACTCAGATCCTCAATAGCTTGCAGTAATTGGCATGGAAGTTCAGAGGAGATTTTGTTTATGTTGTTCAAATCACATCTTTTGATAAAGTGATGAGAAAGGAGGCCCTGGCAACCCCGAGTCTGAAGATCTCATGAGCTGGCATTGCCATAATGTTCACAGGATCATCCTAAAGGTGCTAGAAAATAATGATAATTATGCAGGGCCTAGGTGAGGGTGAAAAGTAACTGTTTTTTCATGAAATTCGTCAGAGTTTCTGAAGTGGCTTTGGAAAGGATTTCAGTGCATATGAAGAGGGAGCTTAAGTTAGAAAATTTTCATCCTTATTGATAAGCCATACAATGGTTCATTCATTCTTTTGGACTTTGTAATAGACATCTCTGAAGGAGGCTGCCTGCTTTACAGTAACTCCCCCATTGTGTGAAAACTGCCCCCTGGACCCACTGTGATGGGCCTTTGGCAGCCATGTTTATATTATGTAACCCATCTCTCTGGGGAGAGTTGATTGGATCAGGGAGAAGACACTTGACCCAGGTTAGGCCAACAGAGTCTACTTCCAGATAGTTTGGAATTGGGATTCAGAGACAACCAATCAGTGTTTGTGAGTTGTTAGTAGTAGGGCCATGAGATTAACTTGGGGGCCGTGAAATAACCTTCTGCTCTGTGTGTAGAGAAGCCAAGAAAGCCGATTTGCAAAAGAGAGGAGATTTAAGCAGATTCATAGAGAAAACCAGAGACTGGTGGTGGGAGGGAGAGTGTTGACCTGGTTTCCAGCAGCTTTCCAGTCTTGGTTCCTGTTCCTCTGGACTCCTTGTCATAATTCCACAAAAAACCCTTGCATCCTATGTTAAATTCCCTGTCCACCTCACTAGTCCCTCCTCACCCTCTTAAACTAGCTTGAGCTAGCTTCTACTACGTGCAGAGTCTTAACAAAGATGGTTTGACTCTCAAGCATGTGTTTGTTTGATTACAGAGATGGCCAAGTGAACAAATAGGTGAATGTTCATACTGTCTCTTTCATGACCTTGAAGGTTTGAATTGGAAATGAATCTCAGAGATCTCTCAGTCCTATCCTCTCATTAGGCAGATGGGGAAACTGAAGACTATAGATGTGAAGTGATTTACCCAGGATCACACAGTCAAGACTGGAGCCTGAACCTCCAGTTCTCAGATAGGCCAGTGCTCTTTCTAGGCTGGTCCCCTGGTGCCATCCATCTATCCATCCAACAAATACATAATGCACAAGCTCCTACTGTATGGCAGGTCATGGGATCATGCTTTCTGTGTTCAACGAACTGACTGTGTGGTAGGATTAAAATTCTATACACTTATTTTCACTTCATTCCATGGGGTTTCCCATCTGAAGGGCACCTGGCTACCTTTGCTAGCCTATCATCAGAGCAAATTCATCCTGAACTCTCTCAGAGTATACTCCTGTCACGTATTCTCTGCCTCTCTTATAGCTCTCTTTTTAAATATCTGTAATAATCTGTGTTCATCTCCTATCTCCCTTGGAAGCCCCTTGAAAGCAGGAGCTATATATGAATCATTACCTTCCCTTCCTAGCCCGGACTCTGTCACAGGGCAGGTCTACAGTAGACATCTGCTATCCTGGAGAATTTATTTCACTCCTTAGAATCTCAAGTGGGGACTGTGTATCAGTTGCCTATTGCTGGGTAAAAATCCAATCTAAAATTAATGCCTTCCAACAGCCATCACTTATTTTTAATATCTCTCATGGTTCTGGGCCTTGACTGGGCTCCGTAGCTGTTTCTTGTTCAGGGTCTCTCTAGTGGTCACAGTCAGATGGTACCTGGGGCTGGGGTTACCTTGAAGGCTGTCATTCTCATGTCTGGTGTCTGGACTGAGAGGATTTAAACAGCTGGTAGTTGGAACAGCTGGGGCTCCAAGGGTCTCTTTCTCTCTCTCCATGGACTCTCCACATGGTGGCCTCAGAGTAACTGGACTTCTTACATGGCAGCTGAAGTCTCCCAGAGGAACTACCCCAAGAGAGACTAGCAGAAACTATGTAGCCTTTTCTAACCTGGCCTCAAAAGTCACTCACATGTGTCATGTCTACAACGTTCTATTCATCAAAACAGTCACAGAGGCCCCACCAGGGACAAGAAATGGAGACACAGACTCTACCTTTTGATGCACGGAGTGTCAGTGGATTTGCAGACGTTTCTGCATCTCTGCTTTCTACTTCTTCACATATTGGAGATGTGAAAGGATGCTTTATCCCTGGCCTCAAGGAGCCTGCATTTGAGTCTGGAGCCATGGTTTTCTGGCAACTGCTAGTTTCTGGACCCCACTGACAGCTACATCCTTTCCAAGTATTTTCCCACTCCTAGGCACAGTCACTCACAAGGTTTTCTAATCATGGACTGGTGGCCTAGGAGTTAGTCTAAGCAAGCAGGTAGGGTCAGGGTGTCATTTTATCGTGAAATTTTTATGTGCTGGGTCATATTTTAAGCACTCTGGAAGAATAGACAAAAAAAAAAAAAAAAAAAAAAAAGGCTCACATTTGGGCCCTGCCAAGAAAGAGTGTACATTTATAGAAGTGTAACTTATGGAAATAGTACAAAGGGGGAAAAGATTTAAACATAAAGGTGTACACTGAAGCATTATTTTTTAATAGCAAAGGAATCGAAGGGGGAGCTAAATACTCATCTTTTGGGGTAATCCTTTCATTGTGATTTCTACAGCTGGATGTGCTCACCTCCCTCTGGAGCAGAACACATCATTTATTTCTGGCATCTTCCCTTGTTCCAATTATTTTTATCAGTCTCTTTGCCATCAGTACTCTGTGAAGTCCAGGAGAGATGGGATGGGTACCTCCCTAGTACCTACACAGGTGTTTCATAAGTATTTGCTTATTTTTGTTCTGTTTTCCCCTTCTCTGAACTCCTTCCCTCCCCCAAATGCTTGCAGATTCCCAGCAACAGGACAGGAAATCTGGGGTTTCTCTCTCCATCCACTCTGCCTGACAAAACGCAGGGGACCATCGTGCCCTTCTGCCAGAGTCACACAGTTCCTACAGCCAGCCCATTTTAATCTCACCTCCCCTCTCTCCCGAACGCCTTCAGCACCACTGTCATGACCCCACACTTAGCTTTTACGCTCAGTCTGACTTGTCCCTCTTCCTTCCTTCAGGATCTTAAGGGGCTCCTGAAGGGCAGGGACCATATCTCTTCCTTTTAAAAAATCTTACCTATTACTCAGCATCACCTCCTTTGGAAACTCTTCTCTGACACCTCTGTCCCAGAAAGCAGGTTACGTTTCCATCTTTTGGGGTCCTCTGTCACGCTAAACATACTCAGATCACACTGGATCATGATTGTTACTTTCACTGTTTGATTCTATAGCCAGGCGGAGACATCTCTGAGCATAGGCACTTAAATCCATTGGTTCATTTAGTCATCAAACATTTTCTACATCTATCCAGAGCAAACCGGTGCTTGATTTAAGGTGCTTATAAAAATGAAAAAAGCCTGATGTGATCCCCAGCATTCAGTCTTGTGTGTTTGATTATTGCCACTTGCTACTAAGGAAATATTACCCATTTCAGTTTTCATTGCAGATGGCTTAGTACTTTTCTGGTTTCTCGAAAAAGCAGTAGAGCCAATTATCTCTAATGTTTGAGGAATCTGGTTCCAAATTTGAGGGCAAAACCACTCCATTCAGAACAGAGGACATTCGGGTGACAAGAACTTCTCTGATGCACTGCCCTGCTAACAGGAGATCTGAGATGTGGTTAGGTCAGCAGATGCTTTCGAAATCTGAAACATAAATCCTGGACAGTGAATGAAGATGGGAGGAAAGCGTGGTTTGTGTGCCCTTTCATGTTCCCTGAAGTTTATTTTCTGGGGAAACCTGACGCTGGGATATTGGCCTTTGTGGAATGGAGTTGGAAGGCTGACTGGCACACAGAGGGACTCGGGTCCTGTTCAGTCAAGATGTGACTTTAGGAAACTGAGAGGGTATAGCTGTGTGGTCCCTATAGGAAGAGAAATTCCTTGGCCAGAATGGCAACCTTTTTTTGGAAAACCACTCAGGCTCTACTTAGAGCCATTGAATGCTTGAGAATTTGTTCTGACTGGCCAAGCTGCTCTTCACAGCACGACGGTGAACATACACAGTGACTCGGTCTCGGAAGGCCCTGAATGTGGCTTGGTTCTTCCTCACACAGGGCTCCCTAGCAGGGCTGAAAGTGCATCCGTTGCCTTTGCAATGTGCCCAAGCCCAAGAGTCAAAAGCTTTCCTTTTTGTTGTTTTTCAGTTAGAGCCTTACTAAGTTATAGTGAAATGAGGTCATAGCTGGTGGTTTTGCTGGTATTATTTGGTTTGGTTTTGGAGGGCTGGGAGAAGCTGCTAGTGATACCTTGGGATGTAGATCTACCCTGTACCTGAAGAATTCTTAGGCCTGTGAATTTACTTACCATCCTAGCATTCAGCTGAAAATGGGTGGCGGGGCAGGAGGGACAGGAGAGGCCGGTTAGTTAAAAAAAAAAATGGCCATGTTACAGTTGGAATGGATGAAGACCTGGGGAGTCAGAAACAAGATTGGGACGATTTCTCTAAGATGCAGGGACCAGTTCTCAAGCCAGAAACCTTGTATCCTTGTGAATTTCAGTTAGAAGAAGTTAATCATATCAAAATCAAGTCATTGTTCTTATGGTTAAGTGTGTTTCTGCTCATCATTTCTAAGTATTAGTATTATTTCCAAATTTAAATGAAATATGCACACAGGATCAACATGAAGTAATAAAATGATACCCCCAAATAATAAAAATGGTTCAAACATTGCGGTCAAATAGAATGGATACTCAGATGAACCACCAAAGTCCACAAAAGTTTATAACCCAAAAAAAAAAAAAAAGTCGCTAGAGTAACTTCGTTGGCAGTTGCCAATGATCCCATTAGATAACCTGCTCCAGGAGTAAAAATGAGGGAAGGTAACAAACAATCACAGCATCTTTGCATGACAAGGAGGTATCATCCAGAAGGATTCAGGTAAGTTGATAGTGAAAGAAGTTCTTAATGATACTAGGGTATAAAACAGTAAGTTGAGATGGGACAAGTTGGAAGTGGGGGCATAAGGAGGATGTTGGGTAGGACAGGGTCCAATCCCAGCCTTGACCTAGTTATGTTAAAACCTCTATAAGCCTTGGTGTCTTCCTTAGGTGAGGCTAGAAAAACCTACAGACATGACAGGGTTTTGGAAAGGATAACATACAGTAATATATGTACAGTGCCTGATAGAATCAGTGTTCAGCACATGTTTATTCCCCTCTCCTCCTACCTTTATTAATTATAGCTGGGACACAAAGTAATCTAAAGCCTGGAGGCCAGCCACTCTCATTCTTTGTAAATCTTAACTACTTAAGAGGAAAATGTAGTTTCCCTGAGCTTTTAAGGGTCTATTTACATACAATTGGCCTACTTGTAAAAATGACCTATTCTTTAAAACAAGCCTCTAAATAGTAGCAAAGTTTTCTTAAACTTTTTTGAATCGCTAGGTGTAGTTTCTGTGCTTCCTAAGGAAGAACCTATAAAGGTGGCTCTCTTTTCCGTTAGTCCAGATTTACAGGAGGTTTGCTCTAAGTGCACATTTGCAGAACCATTTCTGATGTATGTGAGTTTCCTCCCCCAAAAGAGCTGCTTCGTTGACCATTTGTTGTCTTTGGTGCTACAGACATGCTTTTTGTTTGTTTGTTTGTCATAAGCTTAATTTATTCCACTTAGAGTCCTCTTTTTTTTTTTTTTTTTTTTCTTTTGCGGTACGCGGGCCTCTCACTGTTGCGGCCTCTCCCGTTGTGGAGCACAGGCTCCAGACGTGCAGGCTCAGCGGCCATGGCTCACGGGCCCAGACGCTCCGCAGCACGTAGGATCTTCCCAGACCCGGACATGAACCCGTGTCCCCTGCATTGGCAGGCGGACTCTCAACCACTGCGCCACCAGGGAAGCCCAGAGTCCTCTTCTTTATTCTGAGATAATGCTCGCACTTACTGCTTTTGCTTTTTAAAGGTAACTGGTTCACTGTAGCTATGGACACTCTTTAAACCTACCCTTGTTACTCAGAGGTCACAAGGCTGAGCTCAGCTTGATGCATCAGTACTTGAACTTTTAAGAAAATGTGAGTGTTGGCTTTGCTGAGGTTTTTTTGACTTTTAACCATCATGCCCCCTGGTCTACAGCAGCTTTGTTCAGCCAGAAAATGTTTATCTTCACCTAGCCATCTCTTTCCCTGACTGAAGACGTAGGCTTGAAGACTGGCCAGGTCAAAGCAAGTCTTGGTTGGAGATGTGGTTTCACTCTTGATCAGTCATGTGACCTTAGGCAACGTGCTTAATGTCTCAGCGCTGGTTTCTTCTTCTGGACAATGAGGAATGTAGTGGAGAATCTTCCTGGAGATTTTGAGCAGTAAAAACAGGGCTTAGCAGGAAGCCAGGTAAGAATCAGTGGTCAGAAAGTGGTAGCTATAATTGCTCTAGCCAAGTGTTCTACATTTACATTGCCTACTGAGGAGAATCGTTTGGGGAGCATCTAAAAAAATGCTTATACCTGAACTCCACCCAGGATCAATTAAATGTGAATTTCTAGGGGTCAGACCCAGGTGTCAGTGCAGTTTTTTATTATTATTCCTTAGGTGATAGTGATGTTCCATGAGGGTTGAGAATCTCTGGCTCTAGCTCCCTGTGGTGTATGTTTTTGATGTTTCAGAGAAGGATGGTCTCATTTAACCTCCATAGCAACACTTTAGGGTAACTAGAGTTATTAGCCCCATTTTACAGTTGAGGAAACTGAGGCTAAGGGAGGTTAAAAAAACAGCAAGTGAAAGGTGGTACTCAGACATGGGGCCAATCAGTCCAACTCCAGAGCCATGTTCTTAATTACCATGCCGCATTTCGTTGTCACGAATAGCGCCTCTAGTGAAGCTCATCAGTGGAAACTAAGATCCACCAAGTGGGGTCATCCGGTGGTCTCTGGCTCTCTCCATACCTTCAGCTTACCGACCTCCTGCTCTCCGTGTGTTCGGAACTTCCCAGCAGCCTCATGTCAGATAACGAACTGCGGTTATTCAGAAGTCCCCTGCTATTTCCACTGATTTTTATTAAATGCAGCTTGTGGCTCTGACTCAAGAATGTGCAAGCCGATTTAGATTATGTTTTGCATTGAGTTTATTAAGATAAAAAATATTTCCTGAGATAGTGAGTCAGAAATATTTATGGTGAAGTGTGCTGAAAGTGAATGCAGGTTGATAGCATGAACAGAATGTTCTCTCAGAGTCAAATGCGATGACCTAACCATGTTTGGCAGCCTTCCTTTATGTTTAGCTAAGCATTTTATTTCATGTTGGGAACCCCCTCCCTCTTCTGAATAGGATCGGTCCTGAAGGGGACTAGGATTTGGCATGTGCCTCTTTGATACTGAGATGCAGGCCCTGAGCCTAATTGTGACTGGCTCCCTGGCTGACTGGCTGGGTTGCCATGGCAAAGGCCTGTTAAACTTTTTATATCTGGGTTTCTCTCACCTGTCAGAATGGCAGTATAAGTCTTGGCCCCGCCTCCCTCCCTGGGGGGAAGGGGAGGGCACTTTGAAAATTAAGTAATAAATGTTGGGAGGGATTTGTGAATGCGACGTCTTGTCAAATGGGTAAGTAATAAATGGGGTGTCTCCAAAGCTCATTTGCCTGAAATACACTTGAGCCCTCCATTTACTTAATCAACCAGCATTTATTAAATGCCTACGAAGTTCACCATATAACACATGGAGTGCTGGGGGGACTACGAAAAGGAGGAAATAGAGTCTCAATTCCCAGAGAGCTCATAAACTAACTTCTTTTTTCTTGCAGTTCACTTTTTTTTTTTTTTTTTTTTTTTTGTGGTACACGGGCCTCTCACTGTCGTGGCCTCTCCCGTCGCGGAGCACAGGCTCCGCACGCGCAGCCTCAGCGGCCATGGCTCACGGGCCCAGCCGCTCCGCGGCATGTGGGATCCTCCCGGACCGGGGCACGAACCCACGTCTCCTGCATTGGCAGGCGGACTCTCAAACACTGCGCCACCAGCGAAGCCCTCGCAGTTCACTTTTTAAAGCGTCAGAATGAACAATGCCTGTGGTGTATTTAAAAAGCTCCTTGTCCATGGTGACTTCCACTTACATCATAAGAAACTGGTAGTGATTAGTTGTTCTCAGTACCAGTGGGTATTGTCTCATGCTGGATGGACTCATAAAAAGGGCAAGACTCTTCCATAGTCCTGGCCAGGGGTAATAGGAAACAATGAAAGACTAAAGTGTGGGTTTACTGGGAAACGGTGCATTGGCTAATATTACGGTGTCTTGTGTCCAAAGGTCTGCGTTTGGGTCCTGGTTTTGCCACTTTCTAACTGCATGACTTTGGGCAATTACTTAACCTCTCTGTGTCTCATTTCCTTATCTCTGAAAAAAGGGTAAGAATAGTGTCTACCTCAGGATTGTTTTCAAGATTAAATAAGTTAATGTGTACAAGGTGCTTAGAATGGTGCCTGGAACCTTGTAAATGCTCAGAAAAAATTAGCTATGATCATCACTTTTTGTGGGTAATGGAGGAAATGGTGGTACTGAAAGAATCCTGGCATTTTCTTTTCATACATTTTTAAAAGCATAAATATCTTTTTTTAAATTCAGAGTCCCAAACTTTTGCCCAGATCTACCAAAATCACTTAGGATTGCCCCCAAATCCCAAGTTGCTTATTCAGAAATAGAAAACAGACCATGCAAGCCTAGCTTACGGTACTCAGGGCTTGAGCTAAATCATTTTGTTCTGAGAACCTCACACTGGTCCAAGACCCATAGGGGAGGCAGAGGGCAGCTGTGGAGTGTGATGGAAAGAGCATTGAGCTTGGAGTCCAAATCCTGGCTTTAACTTTTATTAGTTGGGACAGGTCTAGGATAGGTCTTTAAGTTCTCTGAACTGCAGTTTACCCATTCTGATTGTGTAAAAGAAATGGTAGGTAAAAATTCTGGGACCTTAGCATGAGTCAAAACAGTGGTAACAAACTGTACTAAACTGTACTAGAAGTTACTGTATTCTCTACCACCATACACTTATAGTTTAGAAAAAAAAAAGCTGAAATTGTGAATCACTATATTGTACACCTGTAACATATAATGTTGTACATCAACTATACTTCAATTTTAAAAAAAGAAAAGGCAATTGCACTTAAGAATATCTTTGATGAAGCAGCAAAAATTATTAACTAAATCTTGACCCATGAGGTACATGTCTTTTTTAATATTTTGTATGGCAAAATGGGAAGTATACGTAAGCAGTCGTGCTGACTGGTGAAACGCTATGGTTGTCACAAAGAAAAGCAATTTATTACTTGAAAGAATGATTGACAATCAAACTATGGTTAGTTATTCTTTAAAATAAACAAAACGAGCCTGACACTTGAAGGAAACAGCAGATAGTATTAGATGCCAATAATAAAATTTGAGCTTTCCAGCAAAAGTTTAAAATTTGGAAAAATTTTAGCCACCACCAGGAGTTTGACAGTTTCCCAATCTTTACTAATGAGATAGATAGTGATACTAATGAATGTGATTTTTCTATATTACATGATTAAATGTGTTCATATCTGGAAGATCTATGTTACTCGGGGAATCAATGTTTTCTAAATGAACAGGGCATGGTGTTAAAAAATCATACGTGGGTAAAAGATCTGTTCAACGTGCAAGATAAATCAATCTATTTTAATATAACAGATTATGAAAAATTCACTGGTATGGTTTCAGATTTCACATCACAACTATTCTTTAAGAAACTACCATTTGTCTGCTGGAGAGGGTGTGGAGAAAAGGGAACCCTCCTGCACTGTTAATGGGAATGTACTGGTGTCGCCGCTATGGAAAACAGTGTGGAGGTTCCTTAAAAAACAAAAAATAGAGTTACCATATGATCCAGCAATCCCACTCCTGGGCCTATATCCGGAAAAGATACATGTACCCCAGTGTTCATAGAAGCACTTTTTACAATAGCCAAGACATAGAAGCAACCTAAATATCCACTGACAAATGATGGATAAAGATGTGGAATATATGTACAATGGAATATTACTCAGCCATAAAAAGGAACGAAATAATGCCATCTGCAGCAACATGGATGAATCTAGAGATTATCATACTAAGTGAAGTAAGCCAGACAGAGTAAGATAAATATATGATATCACTTATATGTGGAATCTAAAAAAATGATACAAATGAACTTATTTACAAAACAGAAATAGACTCACAAACTTATGGTTACCAAAAGGGAAGGGGGAGAGGGATAAATTAGGAGTTTGGGATTAACATATACACACTACTGTATATAAAATAAACAACAGGACTTACTGTATAACACAGCATACTATATTCAATATTTTATAATAGCCTATAATGGAAAAAACTGAAAAAGAATATATATATATAACTGAATCACTTTGCTGTACACCTGAAACATTGTAAATCAACTATACTTCAATTTTAAAATGTCAAAAAAAGAAAGAAACTACCATTTGTCAAATTTTGGTTTAGTATCAAAGAATACTATCCTAAATTATCTGAGAAGGCTATAAAAATACCCCTCTCTTTCCCAACTGTATGAAGCCAGATTTTCTTCGTATACTTCAACCAAAACAACATATCTCAAAAGATTGAATGCAGAAAGAGGAGAGCCAGTTGTCTGCTCTTAAGCCAAATGATAGATCAATAACAATAGAAAAGAATGCCACTCTTCTCACTATTCACATGTGTATCGGGGTGCAGGGGGGAATATAGTTATTTGTCATGATAATATTTGTTAACAAGTAATGAGATTACCTTTATTTTCAAATAAATTAGTAAACAAATATTTTAAAATTTTCTCTTGGGGGTCCTAATATTTTAAAGAGTGTATAGGGGGTTCTGAAACTAAGGGGTTTGAGAAATTCTGTCCTGGAACAAGGACTCTGGAGCCCAAATAATTTTTTAAAGATTTTTTTTAAGAATTACTGTTTTTTACATTAATTAATTAAGTAAATAAAATTATTTTTGGCTACATTAGGTTTTCGTTGCTGCACGCGAGCTTTCTTTTAGCTGCGTTGAGCGGGGATACTCTTCGTTGTGGTGCACGGACTTCTCATTGCGGTGGCTTCTCTTGTTGCAGAGCACGGGCTCTAGGTGTGTGGGCTTCAGTAGTTGTGGCACGTGGGCTCTAGAGCACAGGCTCAGTAGTTGTGGCACACGGGCTTAGTTGCTCCACGGCATGTGGGATCTTCCTGGACCAGGGCTCGAAACAATGTCCCCTGCGTTGGCAGATGGATTCTTAACCACTGCGCCACCAGGGAAACCTTAAAGATTTTCTTCTAGAGAAGTTTTAGGTTCACAGCAAAATTGAAAGGAAGATACAGAGATTTTTTTGTATACACCCTGCCCTTTCACATGCATAATCTCTCCCGTTATCAACATTCCCCACCAGAGTTAAAACTGTTAAAACTGGTGAAATTACCTTGACACATCATAATCACCGAAAGTTCATAGTTTACATTATAGCTCACTCTTGTGTTGTACATTCCATGGATTTAGACAAATGTATAATGACATGTATCCACCATTAGAGTATCAGAGAGAGTATTTTCACTGCCCTAAAAATCCTCTGTGCTCTGCCCATTCATTCCCCCCCACCCCCTAGTCTCTGGTAACCATTGATATTTCTACTGTCTAAAGTTTTACTTTTTCCAGAATGTCCTATAATTGGAATCATGCCATATATAGCCTTTTAAGATTGGCTTCTTTCACTTAGTAAAATGTATTTATGGTTCCTTTATGTGTTTTCATGGCTTGATAGCTCATTTTCTTTTAGCACTGAATAATATTCCATAGTCTAGATATACTACAGTTTATCCATCTACCTACTGAAGGACAGCTTGTTTGCTTCCAGCTTTTGGCAACTGTGAATAAAGCTACAAACATCCATGTGAAGGGTTTTGTGTGGACATAAGTTTTCAACTACTTTGGGTAAATACCAAGGAGTGAGATTGCTGGATCATATGGTTAAGAGTATTTTTATTTTTGTAAGAAACTGCCAAACTATCTTCCAAAGTAGCTGTAACATTTTGCATTCCTACCAGCAATGAGAGAGAGTTCCTGTTGCTCCATGTCTTCATCAGCATTTGGTAATGTTAATGTTCTGGATTTTGATCATTCTAATGGGTGTTTAGTGTAACTCATTGTTTTAATTTGAGTTTCCCTGATGACATATGATGTGGAACATCTTTTCATATGTCTGTTTGCCATTTTTCTTCTTTGGTGAGGTATCTGTTAAAGTACTGGCCCATTTTTTTATTGGGTTTGCTTTCTTATGGTTGAGTTTTAAGAGTTCTTTGTATATTTTGGTACTTTATCAGATGTGTCTTTTGCAAATGTTTTCTCCCAGTCTGTGGCTTGTCTTCTCATTCTGTTGATATTGTCTTTTGCAGAACAGACATTTTTAATTTTAATAAAGTCCAGTTTATCATTTATTTCATAGATCATATCTTTGTTGTCATTATCTAAAAAGTCATTTCCAGGGGCTTCCCTGGTGGCGCAGTGGTTGAGAGCCCGCCTGCTGATGCAGGGGACACGGGTTCGTGCCCCGGTCTGGGAAGATCCCACATGCCGCAGAGCAGCTGGGCCCGTGAGCCATGGCCGCTGAGCCTGTGCATCCAGAGCCTGTGCTCCGCAACGGGAGAGGCCCGTGTACCGCAAAAAAAAAAAAAAAAAAAAAAGTTAGAACCAAATTCCCTGTGTTTATGACAAGCCTCCTTTGTTCAGTAGACACAAAGATTTGTTTACATTTCCTTTGTTCTCCCTGGAAACATACTGCTTAAGCCAGCTATTACACTGATTTCAAGATGCCCCGTAACTCTTGTTTTTGTTTTAGGTAGATATGATATAGAACGTCATGGACAAATTAACCACTCTCTCCTGCAGTGTGTTCATTATGTGATCTTGGGCAGGTGGCCTCATCCCTCAGATCTGTTCTGTAAAGTCAGGACTGGACATGGCCAGGAAACCAGTCAGTTCGATCATTCCCCATTTTTAGGCATAAGTTATTTGTGAGAAAAAGAAAAGAAAAAAATAGCTAATAGGATAGCAGAAACTTTCACATGTTGTTTGCTCTGTGCCAGACCCTATTCAAAGTACTTTCCATGTATTAATTAATATAATCCTCACAGTAGCCCTATGAGGAAGATATAATTATTGTACTAATTTCAAAGGTAACAAAATTTGAGACGCAGAGAGGTTAAATAACTTGCCCAAGGTCACACAGCTGATAAGTAGCAGAACCAGGATATGAATTGAGATATTCTAGCTTCAGAGTTTGTGAGGGTTGATTTCATCTGGTGGATCAACCCGTACTAATTTGTAGTCAATAAATTTGAGTACACCTTCAGAGAATACTTGAAATACTCCACCCAGTTACAGAACTGTCTGTCTCTGGGCTAATTTATGTTCCCAGAAGAAAAAAATTTGAAGAACTGTGTGTCTGTGATTATAGTATCATGCAAAGTAACTGGGGTTTGGAGGCAAAAGAAACAGTTTAAAGTTCCAGCTCATTCTTTTATATTTTACACTATGAGGGCTTGGCCAAAAAGCTTGCTGGGATTTCAGTAGCAACTTCCTATGAGGGAAGAACCAAAGAAATAAAGTAGAATTGACTTTTGTTTTCTTGACTAAAACTCAACAGTATGTTAACCCCTGAGATGCACAATGAGACACTGTCGTCCGGGCCTCTGGGGAGTGTGGTTGATGTTGGCTGGCTTTGATATTTAAAGAAGATAGAAATCTGGGAGAGGGAGCCAGGCTATGGGAGTACCTGAGTGATGGCACCTTTTGCCACTTTGGAGACCCCTCTGAAACCGTGCAACTCAGATTGGGACTCAAACCCAGCCTAAACGCATATTGGGACTTGAACCCACACACCAGGACTCAAACCAAGCCAAACCCAGGTTGGTACTTGAAACCCACAGTTTTTTAATTGAGATCACACACCTGGTCCCAGGACTTAATGAAGCTCAGGTTCTTGATGTCTTGTCACAGAAAGACTTCAGTGAGACAAAGTGATAGGTGAGAAGTGGATTTATTTAGAGAGAAACAGACTTCACAGACAGAGTGTGAGCCGTCTCAGAAGGCGAGAGGACCTGATACATAGGGTGGTTAGTTTTTATGGGCTGGGTAA
This sequence comes from Kogia breviceps, assembly GCF_026419965.1. Classification (NCBI taxonomy): domain Eukaryota; kingdom Metazoa; phylum Chordata; class Mammalia; order Artiodactyla; family Physeteridae; genus Kogia; species Kogia breviceps. Next base: position 147,373,527 of record NC_081310.1, on the reverse strand, counting down.
TTTCATATGCTAATGAGTGGGAGGATTATTCCAACTATTTTCAGGGAAGGGGCAGGGATTTCCAGGAATTGGGCCACCGCCCATTTTTTGGCCTTTTATGGTTAGCCTCAGAACTGTCATGGCACTGGTGGGTGTGTCATTTAGATGCTAAGATATTACAATGAGCATATATTGAGGCTCAAGGTCCACTGGAAGTCGAATCTTCTGCCATCTTGGACCTAGTTGTTTCTAACCAGTTTTTGTCATGTCCTATGGCTATGTCATTCTTTTAAAGGTTGTGCCCTGCCCCCTTCCCTCCTGTTTCACCTCCAACTCAAAGCTGGACCCATGCTACAGAAAGGACAGGAGACAGGATGTAGCCTCAAGGAGAAGGGCCTATCAGAGGATATCAGGTCAGTGAGGTACCTGGCTTCTGGAGGGAAACCATAACACCAGCCAGAACACATAGCTAAAGGTTAGACCCATTAACCAGACAATCCTGGCTGGAGTTAGGGCAAAATCACAGCCCTGTGGGTGTGTGGATATGTGTAAACCCCAGCTCTTCTTTAAGGAAGAAGTTTGAATTCTATCTCCACTCCTCAGTATGACTCAGGCTACCAAAGCAATCTGATGGGGTGGAAAGAGCTAGGTTTTGGAGCCAGAGAGAGCTGAACCAGCTCTTGGCTCAGCTGTGTGGCCTTGGGCAAATCACTTAACCTCTCTGTTCCTAGGTCTCCTCATTGTTGAGCAATGATAACAATTCCTCCTCCCTTGTGGGGTTATTGGGCAGGTAAATACTAAAGTAAAGCCCCTAGCATATGGCAGGACTTAGAGTCTATCTGTTCTTACTAGTGTACTAACCAGCTTGGCTCAGTTGGACTTTGTTTAGGTGCTTGACTGAGCCTGAGGACCCAAAGTCATTAGTGCTAGAAGCTTTGGGCACAATGTACAACTTACTGTGTGACCACAGGGCAAGTCAGCTAATCTCTGAGACATCTCCCCTGCAGCTGGGCATCATGATACTTCCTGTGCCTTTCCTACCTCACGGGGTTACTAGAGGATAACAGGAGACAGAGTAAAAGGCATTACACAGAAGTTGTTATTATTATAAAAATAATAGAACATTGATTAATATTTTTGAGTGCTTACTTTTTGCCATATACTAGTTTAAATGCTTCCCACGCCTTGCCTGATTTAATTTTAATCCTCTCACAGTTTTGCCAGGTAGAGGGGGTGGAGCAGGGATTCACTAGTAAAGATCTTGGGGGTACTTTCTGGGATATTGATGATGTTCTATTGTTCTGTGTCTTGATAGGGGCATTGGTTACATGGGTACATGCATTTGTCAAGACTCGTGGGGCTGTGTAATTAAGACTGATACATTTCATAGAATATAAATTATATCTCAATTAAAAATTGAATGCATAGAATAATATATTGTAGTGTGTTGCGGTTGACATGAGTAGCATTATGGAAATAATTTCATTGCCTCACCACTTTGTCTGCCAGCAACCTGGCCTTCATAACCCTTATTATATCATCACTGACAGGAAGATTTTCAGCATCCTTCCCAACGTTGGGCCATGTGGATATAAATATATTGCTCCTATTTTTCCAGTTTTTCATACTTTCTCTCTTATCAAAAGTAGACAAACTGGTAGGGTCTTTGCCAGAATGTTAAGAGGGGTGTCATTTTGGGATGAGGTAAATTTTACTTCTTTTTCTTTTTCACTGTTTTGTTTGAGTTTGTAACACGGAGCATGTATTTTTTTTTTTTTTTATATATACTCTGAAACACAAAAGCTCATCTTGTCTTGGCCGAGAAAGTACATTTATCCATGGGTACCACATAGTCATTTGAAAACTTTAGGTTTTATACCATGGTTAGTAACAAATTTCCTTCCAAGCAGCAGACTCTAGGGGTGATTGTTTAGTAGTCACAGGGTCTCGGTAAAGGGATGATTTCAACCATCCCTTGTCTGTCTCCATCATGCCGCTCCTGTTCAGTCTCTCTGTGGTCTGGGGCACACAGAGTGAGTTTGGGTTGCTTGGAGGTACTCTCCAGCAGTCTGCCCCTCTCACCTGCCTGCTTCTCCCTGTGCACAGAGTCTTACCTGACCCTCGATGAACCGATGAATAATATCACCACGTCCCTGGGGCAGACGGCAGAACTGCACTGCAAAGTCTCTGGGAATCCGCCTCCCACTATCCGCTGGTTCAAAAATGATGCACCTGTGGTCCAGGAGCCCCGGAGGATCTCCTTTCGGGCAACCAACTATGGCTCTCGGCTACGGATTAGAAACCTCGACACCACAGACACGGGCTACTTCCAGTGCGTGGCGACGAACGGCAAGAAGGTGGTTTCTACCACTGGAGTCTTGTTTGTCAAGTTCGGTAAGCAGCTTCCTCCTGGGGATGGCCTTTGGCCCTCAGCCTCCATGGGGGTGAGGAGGTCCTGGGTGTGCCCAGCAACACAGAAGCTGGTCCTCTTGTACCCATTTTAGAAATAAGTAAACCAAGGCCCAGCAGTTAAGTACTGTGCTCAGGGTCACGCAGCCAGTAACCTGCAGAGCAGGAGCAGAGTCCAGATAGGTCTGACCTCAGCCCCAATTCTAAGTCACCGCATATCAGTGAATTCTTCTCAGCAGGAATGTTCCTTGTCCAGAGAGGTTGGGAAGATTTCCAGCACGCAGGCCCCTTTGCTGTCCAGCTGCCATCAGAGACCCCTCCCTGCTGTTGCAATCGATGTCCTCGTACTCATTCAGCCTCCCACTGAAACTCGCTGCATCTCGTGAGGATGCCTACTCTGACTCATTTTTTAGCCCTTGTCTTAGCATTTTTCAGGCTCTGAACTGTGGGATATAGACACAGTCTCACTGGGATGTTTTTTCATAGAGGTGGTTGGGGGAGCTGGAGCAAAATAATAAATTCCAGAAAAATAAATATCACCTCGGGGTGGCTGAGAACTTTAGTCCGTAATGGTTTGACTGTACTGATGTTCACCCTCCAATAACCCAGACTGACTGTTTCTTTTGTTTTTCTTTCATTTCTTCAGGCCCCCCTCCCACTGCAAGTCCAGGGTCCTCGTAAGTACTTATATCTTCTTTCTTGTCTTTTTTAAGCGCTTTTCCAGAGTTGCTAGGGCAAAGGCAATGTTGTCCTCTGCTTGGGTCAAAATACTGTGTTTCCAGATTTCATTCCACTTTGCCCTGCCCTCATTCCATTTTGCTTTTTCTTTGATATGAAGATTCATAGGAGACCAGCACTGGCAGTAATCTCAAGCATGGTAATGTTGATTCTGAGCAATCAAAGCAAAAAATCTACTTACATGTACTATTTTAAAATTAAGCTAACATTTAGTTACAATGGAGTTGGTAAAATCAAACCAAAAAAATGAAACAGTGCTGGCTTAGGAACCTATACTCTAGTCTTTGCTTAAAAGGATCTGTTCTCCGTTTCTGCAAATATTTCTGCTGCTTTAGTTATTGAACAGGTCATCTGTTGGGTGATCGATCACCTTATTTTCATTCCCTTTAAAAAACTCAGGCAGAAGTTCTGACTCACCTAGGAGAAGAAAGCCCTGTGTCTGGATGAGAGTTACATGGAAGTTTGATTCATTTTGAGTCCCATATTAATAGAGTCTCAAGATCCAGTTTCTTTAACTGACACTATTATTGATACCTTTTTCCTTTTCTGGCTAAGGGAATCTCTTCTTTCATTGTAGGAGCATTCACTTGGGATATTTTTCTTTATGTATAATTTTTATTTGGGGGGGGAGACCCATTTATTAAAACCCTTGCTCTGCAAGAAAATATATTCCATATTTTGTAGATTTCTGAAGTAAAACTTGCTGGGTTCTGCCATGAGAGCATCAAAATGCCTGGCCTTGACTAAACCAATGGCAAGTACAACAGCCGCTTAATTTGCTCTAATCCTCTCTGTGCCTCTTAATTACAGTGTGGGATATTTTAATATATTTGTGTGTTCCTGGAGGCCCAGTGGCCCACAATCCCATTAATAAAACAGGTAATGGGTAAAAATAAACATTGGCTTTCAGCCACACTGTTCTGCTATTTCATCAGCCAATTAAAGGCAACTGTTAAAGAGTCTTTAAAATCACCCAAGTGCTAACTGCATTCTACTTGCTCAGGTAGAAAATGCTGATTCATCTTAAAACAGATCAGAAGTGTGGTCACTGTGCCTTGCATTTCTTTCTTTAAAAAAAAAAAAAAATTATTTATTTATTTATTTATTTTTGGCTGCGTTGGGTCTTCGTTGCTGTGCGCGGGCTTTCTTTTTAGTTGCGGCGAGCGGGGGCTACTCTTCGTTGCGGTGCACAGTCCTCTCATTACGGTGGCTTCTCTTGTTGCGGAGCACGGGCTCTAGGTTCGTGGGCTTCAGTAGTTGTGGCACGTGGGCTCAGTAGTTGTGGCTCGCAGGCTCCAGAGTGCAAGCTCAGTAGTAGCGGCACAAGGGCCCAGTTGCTCCGCGGCATGTGGGATCTTCCCGGACCAGGGCACGAACCCGTGTCCCCTGAATCAGCAGGCAGACTCCTAACCACTGCTCCACCAGGGAAGCCCTGCCTTGCATTTCTTAAAGTTAATCTTTTTTTTTTTTTTTTTGATGAACTCACTTATTGGTTGATATGTGGAATCCTTTTGAAGTCTTATTTAAGCAAAGATGAAAACTTTTGTTACTGGCTATAAAAGTGCTTCCCACTCTGGTACATTATTTGTTCCTGTTAATCTGAGTTTCAAATGTTGTTGATAATCTGTATCCTAGGTTGATTAATGTGGTTCACTAATCTGCCTTTGCTATTAAGCACTGGGCTGTTGACTTTCTACCTGTTGTATTTGCATCAGAGTTCCTTTTTTAATATCAAAATTATTTTAAAATCCTTTTATGTCCTTACTTGAAGTTTTCATTCTTTCTTTGCTGCTACCTTTCTGATGAACCCAGTCTATCTTTCATGGTTTTAAATTTCATACAAAGATAGTATTCTGCTTTTCTGAGCTGCTATCTATGGAAAGGGTATTGAAGTTCCTTAAGGATGCTCAACCGTAGCTAAAAGTATCCTTTGATGTCAGGCACTCTGTTTTATGTTAGCTGTCCATTTATCCATCATGTTAATTGGCAATAGCATGAAATGTACAGTTGCCATGTTTGCTTGGAGGGAGCTGCAAAAAAAATACAATCAAAGTTGGAAATCCTACAGGGCCTTCTGTAGCTCCATCTTTATCCTCACTTTGGCATTTTGATACCCTTTTCTCTCATTCCCTTAGAAACTGGCAATGTATCCTGCTTTTTTTCTCCTTTCTCAGCTGCCACCACTTACCCTATCTTATCTAAGAGTTCCTTTCTTCCTAAGACTTACTCCCAAATGGAATGCTAGTTCCCTTCTCTATCCTCATAGCCCTCAACAAGCAGCCAAACCTCCCTACAAGGGGACAGGCAGGACGTAACAAAATAATAGCCATGGGGAATATCACCGCATTGAGGAGTGCTCCGAAAGCCTTTTGTCAAACTGCACAGTCCTTTCCCAGCGCAGGAGTGAAGTGCAGTTATAAGATTGCCCTCTTTGCTTGAAGTTGGCACTGCAAGAGTTACTGCAAGGAAACCAAATGCAAGTTCATGACGCACGCTGACATTTGGAACAGTGAAATATATTAAGTGTATGAAACCTGGTGAGACCTGAGTGCCCACTGAGGCCACAGGGCTATATGCCCCTGCACTGGGATGGGTTTGTAGGACCCTGAGGACTATGGCCCAGGAAGGCAAAGCATGTGGGGCACTCGCCACTCCCTCTAGGGACTGCATCAGGTCCTCACATGAAGCTTCCAGGATGGCATTTTAGTTTGTAGTAGGAGCAAGTTAGAGCTGTTGGTTTGGCTTCTGTTCATAGCTGCAGGCTAGCTTTCTTCTGTCATTGCTGGGTCCTGCCCACCTCTTAACAATTATCGTACCTGGGCCCTGAGCACACGTGGAGGCCCACATACCACACATCTACATATTTAAATGTTGTAAATCAAGCTAGCAAACTGCTCAGTGAAATATGTTCTGTCCTCCCACATTGACACATATACCTTCATAATCACAAAAGTTAAAAATACATGCAAAATTATGGTTTGTATATGACTGGAAGCCAGGTACTATCAAAAATGACTAATCATTCTTCATGTCTGGATATTCTGTAAATGGGGCCAGAGATATTATATGTAATTCATAGATTGTTATATATTAGTTCCATTAAAACTTTTTTTATCGCCTTCATTTCAGCAAAATGAATACCTAATGTTGTTCTAAACAAGATTTTCGCATAGTGTGTATTCTTTTGACATTCTTTGGCTTGTAGGTGCATCACCCCATTTTCTGCTTTGATACTCGCATGGCATTCTCCCTGTGTGTGTCTCCAAATTTCCTCTTTCCATAAGGACACCAGTCATATTGTATTTGGACCCATCCCAATGACCCCTTTTAAGCATGATTACAGGGGTGACAGATTACCTCTGTAATCAGGTTACCCTGTTTCCAAATAAAATCACATTCTGAGCTGTTGGGGATTATGACTTCAACATGTGAATTTAAGGGCACACAATTTGACTCATAATGTAATATTACAAAATTTTTCTCAGCCATGTGAAACTGTTGCAAATATACTCTCATTTGTGAGAACTTTCAGAAGCACTTATTGGAATACAAAGAAAAACAGGAAAATGGATGCTCGGTTATACTGGGAATGATTGTTGTGCAAGAAACTGTTGCATTCAGACTGGGAAGAAGAATTTGACAAGTTGATTAATTAATTTATCTTTTCTCTTACTGAAGTGCTTTTTTTTTTCTTTTTTTCTTGTTTAAGCTACTATTTTTTTAACATCTTTATTGGAGTATAATTGCTTTACAATGGTGTGTGTTAGTTTCTGCTTTATAACAAAGTGTATCAGTTATACATATACATATGTTCCCATATCTCTTCCCTCTTGCAACTCCCTCCCTCCCACCCTCCCTGTCCCACCCCTCTAGGTGGTCACAAACCACCGAGCTGATCTCCCTGTGCCATGCGGCCGCTTCCCACTACCTATCCACCCTACGTTTGGTAGTGTATATATGTCCATGCCACTGTCTCACTTTGTCCCAGCTTACCCTTCCCCCCTCCCCATATCCTCAAGTCCATGCTCTAGTAGGTCTGTGTTTTATTCCCGTCCTACCCCTAAGCTCTTCATGACATTTTTTTTTCTTAGATTCCATATATATGTGTTAGCATATGGTATTTGTTTTTCTCCTTCTGACTTACTTCACTCTGTATGACAGACTCTAGGTCCATCCACCTCACTACAAATAACTAAATTTCATTTCTTTTTATGACTGAGTAGTATTCCATTGTATGTATGTGCCACATCTTCTTTATCTATTCATCTGTCAATGGACACTTAGTTTGCTTCTGTGTCCTGGCTATTGTAAATAAAGCTGCAGTGAACATTTTGATACATGACTCTTTTTGAATTATGGTTTTCTCAGGGTATATGCCCAGTAGTGGGATTGCTGGGTCATATGGTAGTTCTATTTGTAGTTTTTTAAGGAGCCTCCATACTGTTCTCCATAGCAGCTGTATCAATTTATATTCCCACCAACAGTGCAAGAGTGTTCCTTTTCTCCACACCCTCTCCAGCATTTATTGTTTGTAGATTTTTTGATGATGGCCATTCTGACCGGTGTGAGATGATATCTCATTGTAGTTTTGATTTGCATTTCTCTAATGATTAATGATGTTGAGCATTCTTTCATGTGTTTGTTGGCAATCTGTATATCTTCTTTGGAGAAATGTCTATTTAGGTCTTCTGCCCATTTTTGGATTGGGTTGTTTATTTTTTGATATTGAGCTGCATGAGTTGCTTGTAAATTTTGGAGATTAATCCTTTGTCAGTTGCTTCATTTGCAACTATTTTCTCCCATTCTGAGGGTTGTCTTTTTGTCTTGTTTATGGTATCCTTTGCTGTGCAAAACTTTTAAGTTTCATTAGGTCCCGTTTGTTTATTTTTGGTTATATTTCCATTTCTCTAGGAGGTGGGTCAAAAAGGATCTTGCTGTGATTTATGTCATAGAGTGTTCTGCCTATGTTTTCCTCTACGAGTTTGATAGTGTCTGGCCTTACATTTAGGTCTTTAACCCATTTTGAGTTTATTTTTGTGTATGGTGTTAGGGAGTGTTCTAATTTCATACTTTTACATGTAGCTGTCCAGTTTTCCCAGCACCACTTATTGAAGAGGCTGTCTTTTCTCCACTTTATATTCTTGCCTCTTTTATCAAAGATAAGGTGACCTGAAGTGCTTTTGCCACTGCAATCCTTCCTGCTCTCCAAGCAGTGTCCATCACTTCCACTGGCAGTGATACAACTCACAAACCTTCACAGTATACAATCGTGGTTGTCTTCTGTTTCAAGGACATAGGGTAAGAGATGTTAGAGAAGTGATCCCTAGGACCAGAACATTGTTAGTGGGTCACAGGAATGGATGTTTAAGGCTTGGATCACTGTGCCAGCTCTAAGTGCCAGATCCCAAGAGGCAGAGAGTCCCATGTGTACTCTACGCTTATGCAATTTATTTTCTATGTACTTTTTGTATGTGGGCCCAGGACAGGGGCCGTCTTCTTCTTTTTCTTTTTTTTTTAATAACAATTTTACTGAGATATAGTTCACATGCCATAAAATTCACGATTTTAAAGTGTAAAATTAGTGTTTCTAATATATTCACAGTGTGGTGTAACCTCCACTACTATCTTATTTTAGAATATTTTCACCATCTCATGAAGAATCTCCTCCCAGTCCCTGATAACCTTTAGTCTGCTTTCTGTCTCTATGAATTTACCTGGTCTAGATATTTCATATAAGTAGAATCATACAATATTTGTCCTTTTGTGTCTGGCTTCTGTTATCTAGCATACTGGTTTCAGGGTTCATCCACATTATTGCATGCGTTGGTACTTCATCCTTTTTTATGGCTGAATAATGTTCCATTGTATTCCATGTTTTGTTTGTCCATTCATCTATTGGTGGACTTTTGGGTTACTGCCACTTTTTGCCTATTCTGAATAATGCTGCAATGTTCATGTACAAGTTTTTGTGGGGTGTGTGTTTTCTGTTCTCTTGAATGTGTACCTAGGAGTGGAATTCCAGGGTTATATGGTATTTCTATGTTTAACTTTGCGAGGAACTGCAAAACTCTTTTCCAAAGGGCTGTACCATTTTATACTTCTACAAAGAAAGTATGAAGGTTCCAATTTCTCCTATTTTACTTCTATTTATTTTTAATTATTATAACCATCCTAGTGGGTGTGCAGTTGTTATTTTTTTTTCATTGTGATTTTGATTTGCATTTTTCTAATGCCTAATGATGTTGAACATCTTTTCATGTGCTCATTAGCCATTTGTATGTCTTCTTTGGAGAAATGGCTGTTCAAATTCTTTGCCCATTTTTAAATTGAGTTTTTTGCCTTTTTATTTTTATTTTTATTTTATTTTACAGTATTTTGGATACTGTACCCTTATTAGATATATGACTTGCCAGTATTTTCTCCCACTCTATGGATGTCTTTTCATTTTCTTAATAGTGTTCTTTGAAACAAAAAAGTTTTAAATTTTGATGAAGTTCAATTTATTATTTTTATTTTATTGCTTGTGCTTTTGAGAAACCATTGCCTGATACAAGAGCGCAAATATTTATTCCTAACTTTTCTTCTTACTTTTATAGTTTTAGTTCTTATATTTAGGTTTTTGGGTCATTTTGAGTTAAATTTTGTCTATGGTATGAGGTAGGAATCCAGATTCATTCTTTTGCACATGGAAATCCAGTCTTCTCAACACCATTTGTGGAAAAGACTATTCCTTACCTATTGAATTGTCTTGGCACGCTGTTAAGAACCATTGACCATAAATGTATGTGTTTATTTCTGGACTCTCAATTCTACTCCATTGATCAATGTCAGTATTCTTTATGCCAGTTCCGCACAGTCTTGATTACTGCAGTTTTGCAGTAAGTTTTGAAATCAGGAAATGTGAGTCCTCTCTTTCAGTCAGTGTTCCACTGGAAAAACAGAGCCAGAGATTTATTACAAGGAGTTGGCTTATGTGATTGTGTGGGCTAGCTAGCCAGATCTGAAATCCATAGGGTAGGGTGTCAGAAGGAGCCGGCTAAACTCTCCTCACCAGATACTCATGCTGCAATCCATAGATATAATTTCCTCTTCATCAAGGAAGCCTTACTTCTGTGCTAAAGGCCTTTCAACTGATTGGCTCAAGCTCACTCATTTATAGAGGATGATTTCCTACAGTTAGTCAGCTGACTGTAGATGTTAATCACATCTACCAAGTACCTTCACAGCAACACCGAGACTAGTGTTTGAATAACTGGGAACTATACCTTGCCAAGTTGACACTTAAAACTGACCATCACATCCTCCAAAATTGTTCTTCTTTTTGAAGATTTTTTTCCCCTATTCTGAGTTCCCTTGCATTTCCATATGAATTTTAGGGACAGCTTGTTAATTTCTGCCAAGAGGCCAGCTGGGTTTTTGATATGGATACCATTGACTCTATAGATCAATTCGGAGAGTATTGTCATCTAAAGAATATTGAATCTTCCAGTGCATGAACATGAGGTGTCTTTCTACTTAATTTCTTTCAGTAATGTTTTGTAGATTTCAGTGTACAAGTTTTACTCTTTTATGTTAAATTTATTCGTAAATATTTTATTATTTTTCTTGCTATTGTATATGGAATTGTTTTCTTAATTTAATTTTCAGATTATTCATTGCTACTCTGTAAAGATGCAACTGATTTTTGTAAGTCAATTTTATATCTTATACCCTTACTAAACTCATTTATTAGCTCTGTGTATGTGTGTGTGTGTGTGTGTGTGTGTAGCTTCCTTAGTATTTTCTATCATACGATCATGTCATCTGCAAATAGAAACTGTTTTAGTTCTTTCTTTTCAATCTAGATGCCTTTTATTTCTTTTTCTTGTCTGATTGCTGTGACTAGAGCCTCCTGTACGATGTTAAATAGAATTCATGGGAAAAGACATTGTCTTTTCCTGATCTTTTTTTTTTTAAACATCTTTACTGGAGTATAATTGCTTTACAATGGTGTGTTAGTTTCTGCTTTACAACAAAGTGAATCAGTTATACATATACATGTGTTCCCATATCTCTTCCCTCTTGCGTATCCCTCCCTCCCACCCTCCCTATCCCACCCCTCTAGGTGGTCACAAACCACCGAGCTGATCTCCCTGTTCCGTGTGGCTGCTTCCCACTAGCTATCCACCCTATGTTTGGTAGTGTATATATGTCCATGCCACTCTCTCACTTTGTCACAGCTTACCCTTCCCCCCTCCCCATATCCTCAAGTCCATGCTCTAGTAGGTCTGTGTTTTATTCCCGTCCTACCCCTAGGCTCTTCATGACATTTTTTTTCTTAGATTCCATGTATATGTGTTAACATACGGTATTTGTTTTTCTCCTTCTGACTTACTTCACTCTGTAAGACAGACTCTGGGTCCATCCACCTCACTACAAATAACTAAATTTCATTTCTTTTTATGACTGAGTAATATTCCATTGTATATATGTGCCACATCTTCTTTATCCATTCATCTATTGATGGACACTTAGGTTGCTTCCATGTCCTGGCTATTGTAAATAGAGCTGCAATGAGCATTGTGGTACATGACTCTTTTTGAATTAAGGTTTTCTCAGGGTATATGCCCAGTAGTGGGATTGCTGGGTCATATGGTAGTTCTATTTGTAGTTTTTTAAGGAGGCTCCATACTGTTCTCCATAGTGGCTGTATCAATTTACATTCCCACCAACAGTGCAAGAGTGTTCCCTTTTCTCCACACCCTCTCCAGCATATATTGTTTGTAGATTTTTTGATGATGGCCATTCTGACCGGTGTGAGATGATATCTCATTGTAGTTTTGATTTGCATTTCTCTAATGATTAATGATGTTGAGCATTCTTTCATGTGTTTGTTGGCAATCTGTATATCTTCTTTGGAGAAATGTCTATTTAGATCTTCTGCCCATTTTTGGATTGGGTTGTTTATTTTTTGATATTGAGCTGCATGAGTTGCTTGTAAATTTTGGAGATTAATCCTTTGTCAGTTGCTTCATTTGCAACTATTTTCTCCCATTCTGAGGGTTGTCTTTTCGTCTTGTTTATGGTATCCTTTGCTGTGCAAAACTTTTAAGTTTCATTAGGTCCCGTTTGTTTATTTTTGGTTTTATTTCCATTTCTCTGGGAGGTGGGTCAAAAAGGATCTTGCTGTGATTTATGTCATAGAGTGTTCTGCCTATGTTTTCCTCTACGTGTTTGATAGTGTCTGGCCTTACATTTAGGTCTTTAACCCATTTTGAGTTTATTTTTGTGTATGGTGTTAAGGAGTGTTCTAATTTCATACTTTTAAATGTAGCTGTCCAGTTTTCCCAGCACCACTTATTGAAGAGGCTGTCTTTTCTCCACTGTATATTCTTGCCTCCTTTATCAAAGATAAGGTGACCATATGTGTGTGGGTTTATCTCTGGGCTTTCTATCCTGTTCCATTGATCTATATTTCTGTTTTTCTGCCAGTACCGTACTGTCCTGATTACTGTAGCTGTGTAGTATAGTCTGAAGTCAGGGAGCCTGATTCCTCCAGCTCCATTTTTTGTTCTGAAGATTGCTTTGGCTATTCAGGGTCTTTTGTGTTTCCATACAAATTGTGAAATTTTTTGTTCTAGTTCTGTAAAAAATGCCAGTGGTAATTTGGTAGGGATTGCATTGAATCTGTAGATTGCTTTGGGTAGTATAGTCATTTTCACAATGTTGATTCTTCCAATCCAGGAACATGGTATATCTCTCCATCTATTGGTATCATCTTGAATTTCTTTCATCAGTGTCTTATAATTTTCTACATACAGGTCTTTTGTCTCCTTAGGTAGGTTTATTCCTAGATATTTTATTCTTTTTGTTGCAGTGGTAAATGGGAGTGTTTTCTTAATTTCACTCTCAGATTTTTCATCATTAGTGTTGTCTTTTCCTGATCTTAAGGGAAAATCTTTCATGATGCTAGCAGTGGGTTTTTTGTAGATACCCTTTATCAGGCTGAGGAAGTTCTGTCCTTTTCCTATTTTATTGAGTTTTTTATTATGAAAGGGTGTTGGATTTTGTCAAATGCTTTTTCTGTGTCTATTGAGATGATCACAATTTTTTCATCCTTTATTATATATTAGCGTGGTATACTACATTGGTTAATTTTTAATGTTAAACCAAGCTTATATTCCTGGAATAATTTCCAGTTAGTCATCATGTATAATTCCTTTTTATATGTTGCTGGATTCAGTTTGCTAGTAATGTTTTTGAGAATTTTTGCATCTATGTTTATAAAAGGTATTGGTCTGTAGTTTTCTTTTTGTATGATGTCTTTGTCTAATTCTGATGTCAGGATAATACTGACCTCTTAGAATCAGAAGTATTCTCTTCTATTTTTGAGGAAGAGTTTGTGAAAATTCTTCCATAAGTGTTTGATTAAAATTAACCAGCAAAGCCATTTGGGCCTGAACTTTTCTTTCTGCGAAGTTTCAAAATTACTGATTCGACTTCTTTACTTGTTATAGGTCTATTCAGGTTTTCTATTTCATTATGAGTCAGTTTTAGTGGTTTGTGTCTTTCTAGGAATTTGTCCATTTCATCTAGCTTATCTAAGTTGTTGGCATATAGTTGTTTATAGTTTCTCTTATGTTTTTTAAAATTTCTGTAATATCAGTTGTGATTTTGCTCCTTTCATACCTAATTTTAGTAACTTGTATTTTCTTTTTCTTTTTTTTCTTGGTGAAACTAGCTAGTCTAGCTAAAGGTTAGTCAATTTCATCAATCTTTTCAAAGAACTACCTTTTGTTGAAAGCTGAGCATTTAAATAATGTAATGTGGCAACTCTAGAAATCAGATCACCTCCCTTCTGATGTTGCTGTGTGTTGTTGTTGTTCCTGTTTGTTTAGTGAATTTCCTGGAATAATTCTGAATAGTCTATATTACCCCATCATGTGTGGCTACTGAAGTCTCTGCTCAGTTAGCTCAGTGATCAGCTAACAATTGGACAGAGATTTCTTTAAACCAATGTCTCCCATCCTTTGCCGAGGGGCTCCATGTGTGTTTTGGGGGATTACCTTTAGCACTCCAGCAGTTTATAATTCTGCCTTTGCTTTCATTTCCTGCTTCAGCATGGCCTCAAAGTTAGCCAGGGCTTTCTCAGGTCTTTCCTTGGCATGCACACAACCCCTCACATGAGTGCATCCTTCTACATCCCCAGGAATATGTCAGAGGTTTTCAAAGTCTGCCTATAAACATCTCATCCCTTAGATCCTCCCTTTGAGCTTTTTGGCCAGGCTCTTCTTTTCCCCAACTGGTATTGTTACCCCAGACAACTATGAGTTTTTTTCAACAAATGTCCTGGAGCTAGGGCTTTTCCCACGGAGAAGCTCTGAGTCCAGTCAAAAGAAATAATCAAGCCCTGTGAATGGGGCTTTACCAGAATGCTGCTGGACAGGGCAAGTCATACTGGTTCTCTGGAGATGTGGCTTTTGAGGTGCTCCAACCCGTCTGCCTCCTCCAGTGATTGCTAGGCTGCTGGCCTTCACAGCTACTTTTGGGGGAAAGCTGCTGCTTTTAAGGCTACTGTGGAACTCAGAAGAGGGAGATGAGAATAGGGCAAGTTAAAATTCCATAGGACTCTGATTTTACCAAATTTAAGTGTTTTTTTCTTGAATAAATCCTCCTCAGAGTATTACAAGCCTTTGGCTAATTTCCAGAGTTATGAAAATGTTGATTTTCACAATTTTTTTTGCCACTATTGATGCTTTTATGGAGGAACAGATTTTTGGAGGTCCTTACTCTGTCATTCCATATTTCCTGCCTTCACCTGGGCATCTTATTGATGTCACGGACAATACAGGGTGGGTGCTGTCTTAGGAGGCCAGTGAGGCCCCAGGGTATGTTCCATTTGATGATAGCTTCCCTTCGTTGAATTTCTTCCCCCCGTAAGGCAACGGATGGGATTTTTATACATACATCACCTCTCTGCTTCAAAACAGCTCTCCAGGAGAGATGTTTTGATCTCCATATTACTGAAAAGGCTCACAAAAGTTAAATGGCTTTAATTGGACCTAGTTCATATTCGACTTCTTCAGTTTTAATCTTTGGGGATCATTAAATTTATTAGTTGACCCCAGTGAAGCCTGGGGAGCACCAATGCTATATCACTCCTGTTTGCCTGAGGTCTCCTGGTATACATCTTGAGCCTTCTAACAGGCAAACAGATCCAATACAGCAAACACTAAGCATCAGTTCGGTCCAACAAATAGTTATCAGTCACCCACAAAACGCCAGGCTCTTGTCGAAGCTCTGTGGAAACTACAAAGACCAAGCTTTTCCCTCCAACTGCTTACCCAGTGTGCTGGGGCCTTCCACTGCCTCAGCAAGCGCTTCTGACCCCTCCACCCCCTCTTCTCCGTCTTCCCTGCCACCCTCCTCTCTCAGCCACTCTCCTATCCTGTTTGAAATTCGTACTAAGGCCGATTAACCTTCTTCCACCCTTGTCTCCTACAGGCGATTTCTCATCACAGAAACCAGAGTAGCTTTTAAAAATAACTTCTGCCCTGTTAGGCCCCTCACCCCGCAGGACTTCCCATTTGGATTGATTCCCAACTTCTTGCCCTGATGTGTAAGGCTCCCTGCCTCCCTCTGTAGCCTCCCACCTCTGACATTCAACTCCAGCCACGCTGGCTGTGTTTCTGTTTCTTGGACTCTCCAGGCTTGTTCTGCAGGCCCTAGGATTTCTGTGTTACCCCTTCTCTCTACCTGGAAGGCTTTGTTCCAAGATCTTGGTATGACTCACTCCTTCTTGTCATTCAGTGCTCATCTAAAATGTCACCTCCTCAGAAATGACCCCTGAATCTAAAGTAGCCCCAGGCACTTTCTATCATATAACCCTACTTCATTTATATCAGAGTTTTTATCACTACCTAACATTTTCTTTTTTTATTTATTTGTTTGTCTGCAAACTAAGCTTCATGAGGTCAGGGCACTGGCTGCTTCATATACCAATCTATCCCAGTACTAGAACATAGCCAGCATTCAGTAAATAGTCACTAAAAAAAAGGGGGGGGGGAAACAACATGTAAGCATCCTTTTCTACAAGATGGCGATAACAGTACCTATCCTATAGGATTGTCATTGGCAGTAATGAGACTATGACTATGGAGTACTTAAAACCTAGTAGAACTCAATAAGTATTCCTCCAATGAGTGAGATAATATTTGTTGACTGACTGACTACACTGTTCCACTATCTTCTGACACATGAAAAATCCCAGCATGGGGCCTGGTAGATAATTAAAGTGCAATGAATTTAAGTTGTATTTCTTTTCTTTAATCCTGTCAGGGCTCCTGCAGAATCAGTCTGTAGAAAGATCATGATTTTTAAAAAAGTATCTCATAGAGTTGTTGTAAAGGTTAAATAATAAGATGATACGTGTAAAGTAGGTAGCACTGTACCTGGCGCATATTAGAAGCTTCATAATATTGACTGATGTCACCGTCATCATCACTGCTATTTTAGCAAAGAGGCTATGCCTTCTTTCCAGCTAGAGTCCTTCTGGACGGTATATCCTGCTGTGAACGCCAACCAGGGACCTTGAAGCCTTTATTCCCTTTCCTCTCGTTGGCCTTTGGCTTAAGTCCCTTTCTGCAGAGAGACAAAGTGACCAGCTTTTGATGAATTTTTTCCTTCTCTTATCTCAGCCACAGTGAAGAAGTGTAGCTGGGTGCCGGCCCAGCCCAGGAAGAGATAATGTAATTTTCAATTCAAGATAAACTTAAGGCTAACTTTCAACACAGTTACTCAGGCAGTTCAAGGGTGGAGATGCCCTGCAGAGGGGAGACAGGGAAGTCCCTCAGCAGCTGGCCCAGGACACAGGGGGCCACGGCTCAAAGAGAAGTAGCTAACCTCCATCTCTTCATCAAACCGCTTGAGACACAGTGCTCTGCAGAGAAGGGGCTAGAGGGAGGGAATGTGGAGAGATTAGATAAGAAGGATTTACCAATCCCACTGGGGGATGGATCCAAAAGTACAGAAGGTTGAGAAGCCAAGCTCTTATATCCCAATCCACCCCCATCACTCAACAATTCCCACTGTATGACTAAGGTGTGGAAAGCTTCCAATTAGAACGATACTTGTGAATATTGGCAAAGTGTATCTGTGTGTGCAGGGCACATTTAAAGGGAGAAGAGGGAAGATAAGTCCTTGCTTTCTAGGAGCACATGCTCTGAAATGAGCTTCTCAGTCTATGTGTTAGTCATAAATGTATCCCCACACCTAACACAGCACCTAGCACATAGTAGGTGCTCAACAAATGTGTATTAAATTGAATATCTAAGAGTCTCTGTTCTGAAATACTTTCTCCACATATGACAAGGTTTTATTAATTTGCTTGACACATTTTTATCTAGTTCCGTCTATGTTCCAGTCTTCTGATTCTTAGAAGCTGTTTTTAAGTCATACAAGTGGATGCCAGGCAACAAAACCAATCTAAAAGTCCTCATTCAACATGATTTATACTTTCCTTCCCTGTATTTATGATCTCTAATATCAGCTTCTGCTATGTTACAGAGCCAGTACTTTTCTCAAGAAATAGAAAACATCTCTACCCTAATTCTGGCTGTGGGTGAACAGGAAGCCCCAGAGGAATCAGGGTGTGGTTTCGAGCACTACTTCTTAAATTAATGTACTTTAATTTAATGTAAATTCTTAAATTAATGTAATGTACATGTAAGTCTCCTGGGGTCTTGTTAAAATGCAGATTCAAAAGGTGTAGGCCTGGGGTGGGGCCTGAGGCACTGCATTGCTAGCAGGCTTCTAGCAGGAACAGGTTCTGGTACTGCGCTGGTCCACCAACTTTGAGAAGCAAGGGTCTAGAGAAAAGGCAGCTCTCTGGATTCTAGTCCTTTCTTTGTCATTCACTAACCAGTGACCCTAGACAGAATGCTTACCTCCTTTGGGCCTCAGTTTCTTTATTTGCAAACTGAAGAACCTGAGTTCAATGTGATCCAAGAGTTCTTCTAACTCTTAATTCTATGGCTCATTGACTCAATATTTGTGGGGCGCGGCAAAGCGTTGCCGCAAAGCAGGATAGAAAAAGCTGAATCATCCATCCTGTAGCCAGTGCGCATGCGTTGGAATATGCTAACAAGGTTTTGGAGCAGTAACCAGTCCGAAGGTGACGCGTGGCTATGCCTCCGATATGAACCAGTCAGAGACTTGCACAGTACCCCGAATCTTATATAGGCAGCTGCCGTTAAGGCTGCGGCGTCTTCCTTCCATCTTTCTATAACCAAGCTGTACTCCAATAAAGTGTGATACGAGAAGAATCTAGCGTGTGGTGACTGTTATTCTGCTGGTCAGACGCAGCTCGCCATAAATATTTGCTGTTTCCTTTATTATAGTAAGATCTCTTCAAGTTCTGAATTTCATGCAATTTGTTCTTGCGTTCTCTTTCTCTGCTTTGAGGTGTTAATTGTCCTCTTTTTATCTGTCATGTACATCCATCCTGCCCATTCCAAGCATGATGGTGTATAGTTGGATCAATTAGTGAGAATGATTTTGCAGAGAACTTCCACATAGGAACCCTCACCATCACCACCACCAGATTCTGCAGTAATGTGATATCGTGCCCTTCTAGGTGAAGAGGAAATAACTATTCGTTCTGCTGGTCCGTAGCAGGCTCTGCTTGCCTCCGTTAAATAGAACAGCATTTTCCTGCCATATTTCTTCACTAGGCTCCTGCCTTGAGGGCTGAGTTCCTCTGCTTAAAGTTAAGCAAGGGGATTACAGCGGGAAACAGTGTGATGTAGTATTGGAGACAGCCCTCTGGTGTCTTCACGTGGGCATTTTTAAAGCACTGATCAGATGACCTTGTTGCCTGACTGGCAGGCCCTGAAGGCTCATAGGAAAATAAGGACACTGGTTTGCATGTGTGACTTGTGAATACAGGGTCATTACTGATTCATATACTCATAGAGCTTTACAAGAGAAACAACCAAATCTTACAACAAACACAATAAATGAAACGTGATGAATAATCTTGACTCTGCTAAAGGTTGATGATGCTACTCAAAGATCAGCAACAGACAGAAGCTGCAACCATGCCTAGACTGGCAGGACAAAGGATAGAGGCAGTTTCACCGCAGCCCAGGACTAGGGTCATCTGTGAAGGTCGGGCTATTGGCAAGCCTGTCCTGTGGGCACTGGGGCTCCCCCTGACCTCCCAGGGCAGAAAGAAGGGGGAAGGCAACTTGGCTTCTACCTTCCTTCCCACTTCCAAATGCCAGCCAGTGCCTCCCATTAGGGGAACTCTACAAGAAGCCAGCTGACACAGGAAGCCTGAGAATTGCAGCCTGCAGAGGTCACCTCCCTTATGCATGCTGAGCTGAGCAGGGGAAGGGCGAGGAATGAATCTGAGGGCACATAGCACCAACATGAATACCCCAGATTGATTTCCTTGCCACTAGAAAGCTGGGGTGGAGGCAGGCTAGGAGGCAACGGTGAGTCAAAGAAGCATATTCAAAGTTGCTGTCCCTGCCTGATCTTTGGGTGGAACCATTCAGTGGACAGTTTGGGTTGTAGAACTGGGACCTGAGATAGAAATCAGGACTGAAGGGGTAGGCATGGTAGTCATTTTGCCTGAGTTGATGGGCAAAGCTTTGCATGGGGTGAAATTCCCAAGAGAGATTGTAAAAAGGAACAAGAATAAGAAGACCCCTTACATTTGTATGACTGTAATTTTCAGAACCTTTTTTCCTATGTCTTTGGACCTTACAGCCATCCAATAACTTTGACAGCATAGCCTGGTGCTCTACTTTCCTGCCTAGAAATATAGACAAATTGATAAATGATCATGTCTGTGCTTTTTCTTATCATAGTAAGTTCTTTTAAATTGTGTAGAGAAGTGCTCAGAGTCCAGACCTCAATGTTTATGAACTCTTGGAGGCTAAAAACAAAGACAGAAAACTTCTAGAAATTTTCTTCTTGGGACTCTACAGACAGAATTTGCTAATAACTGGGGTAAACATGTACTGAGTGCTATTCTGTTGAAGAAACTATTGCTCTGACTGAACTTTCTCTGAACTTACAACATCCTTCTCATAATTTACTGACTTCTGAACATTGACACCTCGGTCTCTGAAGAGGGTATAAAGAATTTTTTTCAGTCAAACAAAAACAACAACAGCAAAAAAAAAAAAAAGAGTGCTATTCTGTGCCAGGCATCTTTCTAAAACCTTGCATGAGGATGTGCTCATCAAATCCTTTGGTGTAGGCATTACTAGTTCCCCATTATACAGATTAAGTAACTCACTGTGTCTTAGTCAGTCCAGGCTGATGTAACAAAGTACCATAGACTGGGTGGTTTTTAAGCAACAGAAGTCTATTTCTTACAGCTCTGGAGGCTGGAAGTCCGAGATCTATTGATAGTTGCTAACATGGTCAGGTTCCAGTGAGAGCTCTTCTGCAGTTTGAAGACTGCTGTCTTCTCATTGTATCCTCCTATGGTGGAAAGAGAGCAAGAGAGCTCTCTGGGTTCCCTTTTGTAAGGGCACTAATTCTACTCATGAGGGCTTCACTCTCATGGCTTAATTACCTCCCCAAAGCTTACCTTCTAATAATATCCCTTTGGAGGTTAGATTCCAACACATGAATTTTGCCAGGATGTAAACATTTAGGCAATGAACTCACTCAAGGAGACACAGCTAGCACAGGATGAAGCCTCACTCTGAGCCCAGGCAAGTGGACCCCAGGGCTCAGGCTTTAGCCAGTCACCTGTATGCCTCCTCTGTGGGGAGACAATCAGTCGATGAACTCTTACATGAATCACACATTAGCTACCTGACGTGTATGACTGCTAAAAGGACTCCCGGCACTTAGTTTACCCTCATGAAACAGTCTTATTACAGGCAAGGGATACAGCACAGCAACAGTAGGACGTGGATATGCAATGCAGGGGGTCCAGAGATCTCAGGCATAAGTTTTGTCTTACAACTAGTTGCACAGGACACCCTTTGTCTCAAGGTCTCAAACCTCTGCTGGCCTGCATGTGAAGCACCTGGGTACCAAGAAGCCCAAAGTCAGCTCATCGTGGAGGTCCTTTCTTAGTGAGCTGGTCACATAGGCATATTCCAGCCACGTGACACAACTCAACCGATGAAACTCCAAGACCCCACTGAAACCAGGTGCAAATCATAAATCCAATTATTTTTACTAAATGATGCTGACAGGCCAATATCCCCTGCCCTAAGTTGAACTCATGGTTACAGACCATCATTTATCTTTAGTAAATACATTCCATAGTGATTGCCGGTGGTTGATAACATTAGAAGATTAGCCGGAATCAATTCAGACCAGCTGAGATTAACCCACGCTCTTCAACCCTCTTGGCTTTGCTTAGTGCGTAAGTCAGGAACCTACTCCTACAACTTGGACAATGGTGAAGTAACCTAAATGTGAATGCTTGCCATTGGGATGGGAATTATTCTATAGAGAATGGAAAAGCCATCATTGGTCAGTTCTTACAGACATCTGTTACTTCAGCAGATGGCCTCGTATTGCTGTAGCCAACTTCTAATGTCCCTACCCTTTGCTAAGTATTCCAAGACTGTACCAGGTAGCCGTTCTGTGTGCTTGCATGAAACCCTAGCTTTGTCTCAAGGCCATTGGAATATAATATGATGAGTGCTGTGATATTTACTTGTGTCTGTAGAGCAATGCTGCCCATCAGAAACATAAATGCAAGTTATATATGTAATTTTAAACTTACTAGTAGCCACATTTTAAAAAAACGTTTAAAAGAAACAAATGAAATTAAATTTAATAAATAACTTATTCATCCAACATGTCCAAAATATTGTAATTGCAACATGAAATCAGTATAAAAATCATTAAAGAAATATTTTGCATTCTTTTTTCGAAATTTTCAAAATCTAGTGCATAACTTATATTTGCAACCCATCTTAATTTGGATACTAAATTTTCATCAGAAATACTTGATTTGGGGAATTCCCTACCGTCCAATGCTTAGGACTCTGCTCTTGCACTGCCAAGGGCCCGGGTTGGAGGAACTAAGATCCCTGGTTGAGGAAATAAGATCCTACAAGCCGCACAGTACAGACAAAAAAATAAATAAATAAAACAAAACAAAGAAATATTTGATGTGTATTTATGCTTTATAAAATTAACAATTAAAATCATAGATTCACATTCCCAAGTTGTTCCAAATATGCTCAGTTTTCCAATAACCAAATTTAATAACCAATAACCAAATCGAATCCAATAACCAAAAAAATCGTTTTTCCTTAATATTCACATCCACATTACAAAACTGGTTTATCATTTTTAGAAGAAATGATTTGACTTTGAACCATAAGGATATCGGTTTCTAAACTATGTCTATCCACATTAAGTAAATTCATTAAATCTTATATCAGCTCAGTATTAATAATATTGAATTCAATGGTGTAGTTATGCAACTCTAAATTTATCAATACCAACAAAGCATTCTTCAAATTTTTCTTGTAGTTTTTGCAGTAAATTTATAAAACTCTGTCAATTACAATTAAAATATTCTGCATATAAATTCATGTTAAATATATAAAAATCATGATTGTTGATTTGTATTATGAAAAGTCTCGTTTACAACATGCATTCTCATACTTGACTACTTAGGTTACAATAAGCTTTTCCTTTCCTTGGAGACGCAAGTTTAGCTTGTTCACGTCCAATGTGGCATCGGCAAAAAATGTAAATCATTCTGCAATTTTCTTGTCTTTGATTATTGAGTATTTGGCAAGCATCCCTTAAATTTCAAGAAAGTCTTGAATTGGAGTTAATAGCAAAGTAAATCTTTGTAAAATTCTTCCAAAATGCAATCAACAAGCACTGGCAATGAACACAAGATCATTACATTGATTGCCTTTAATTTCTTTCACCATTTCTGTAAACTGGCAATGATTCCATTTGCATGTATATATGAAACAATTTTAACAACTGTATGATGCTTTTCATAGAGTCTGCTTAATAAAACTGAGCACAGATATTTTCAGTATGTTTCATACAGAACTAAGCAATAAGGAAACCATCAGTCATTTTAAGATTCCACTAAGTCTAAATTTTTGACCTAACAGCTGGAATACCATCCATCGTGGGAGAAACTAATTTTTTCATACATAGCTAAAATTCTTTGACAAATGTAAAAGGTTAAAAACTACCTACTCCCGGAGTTCCATTTTATGGGCTACAAATTGACATTTCTTTGTGAATATGGAAGTCATTTAAAGTAAAATGCACCTGAAGTATTAATTGGCCAGTTTTATAACTTTCGACTCATCTAAAGCAAAAGAAAAGTTCCTACAATTTTTTAAGTTATGAATCAATTTGTCTTTGACTTTGTTAGAAAAGTTTTACATTCTACAGCCTACCCATAACTAAAACAAAGTGGTTTTATACTCTCTCCATCTCAAAGTGGTTTCATAATTTGGCCAAAGTCACAACTAAGATTCTGTTAAAACTGTGTAAAAAAAACTTTTGTACAACATTTAATTCTGACTTCAGGTGACCGGTTTCATTGATTCTTTTTTGACTGTTGAGAGGGACCTATTTTAAAATCAAAGTCACTGTGTAATTGCTGAAAATGCCTCATTAATATTGTCTACTTTATTATCTTTAATTTTTTAACACAATAAACAACTTTTTTGTTTGGCTCTGCACAGTTGGCATTCATCATGAAACTTGCAACATACCTTATTCCAGTCTCTTTTCCCCGTTACTGTTCTGGTCTTAGTCCTGTCTTCCAAATCACTACTCAATTCTGCATCAGTAGTATGCCTTCATTTTAAACTTCAAAATTTGTCCATAGTTATTTTTTAACTAGAAAAATAAATTAACTATATTATAATGAAAATAATAGTATTTGAAATTAGTTACCAACTATGATTTACATAGGTTTCACCATAATTCATGCTCTCTGCATAAAGTACTCAAAACAAGCAAATTACATTGTTACATAGTGTACAGAAAAAAATCATCTGAAATTACTCTGTTTTTACCTTATAGATTGGTGATGTGTTAATATGTAATGTTGGAAGCAATGTACTTGCTTGACACATGAAACATAGTAAAAGAATAAAATCTTAGGTGATACAGCAGTTAAAGTAAAATGTAGTCCTACCAGAACAAAGTTGTGTTTAACAGAAAAATATTTTACACTGCTTCAGTTTTTAATTAAAATTAATTAAAATTGAATACAATTAAAATTCCATTTTCTCAGCTGCATTAGCCATATTTTAACTGTTCAATGGCCACATGTGTTTTGTGGCCACCATATTGGACAGTGCAGCTCTAGAGTCTACACAGATCATCAACTCTGGCAGCAGCGACCTTATTTACCTTGTTCACTCTTTATTCCCAGTGCACAGGAGGAGTTGAGTAATAACTTGTTCTACTAAAATGAAATAATGGGTTTAGCACAGTGACTAGCACTTAGTAGGCATTTGTTGAAGTGCTGATTGAATAAATGATGTGCCCTTTACTCATTCATTTACCAGTGACCTGGACCCAGGCAGCCTCTCTAAGCCTACTCTGCCCAGGTGACCCAAAAAGGCAGTGAACAATCACACTGTGGTCTCATTCCAAACAGTCCTGAAAACACCGTCTTCCTAGTGTTGTCCAGCCTATTTCATTGAATTCAGGGGAAAAATCAAGAAGTCAGCATTTCTAACCCTGATAAAGCACTCTGATGGTCAGAGCATGGGGAGATATGATATTTGGGAGCAAAATGAGAAGCATTCTGTTAAACTTGGGGACTGGATAATGTTCCAGCTTTGGGGTTAGAAAGATGTT
Source organism: Kogia breviceps (assembly GCF_026419965.1). Lineage (NCBI taxonomy): Eukaryota > Metazoa > Chordata > Mammalia > Artiodactyla > Physeteridae > Kogia > Kogia breviceps. The sequence goes on along the minus strand of NC_081310.1, from coordinate 147,348,582 downwards.
TGAGGCATCTTCCAGCACAGAGCACTACCCCAATCCCCACTGCATCCCCCCTCAGTTCTGTTTGAGAGAGACTTTCCTTGGTAAAAACACTACAGAACTCACCACTTCTCCAGAATAATATTTGTTTGAGTCAGTTTTCTGTTTAGGGCTAAAAACAGAAACTCAAATATTGAGAGCGGCAGTCAGACAGGATTTCAAATCAGCATTCGGCAGGCTACATTGTCTCTTGGATTAAAAACAATATATATATGATTGTTTGGGTGATCATCCTGATTAAAGAGAAAGGGTAAATTACAAAGAGAAACACTACGAAGTTGCAAAGTAAAATGTTATTCTTTTAGATTAGGGTTAATTGTGAAACAGCCCACCTCGCTGGCAGGCAGATCCTGCAGAAGGTCAGGACAATGACATCTGCAGCCAGCACCACCGAGGGGCCAAGGGGACCACGGCTTGGAGTGGGTTCCTGGCTCAACTTCCAAATGGCTGGGGAATCTTCCTTGCTTTTATTATTATTATTATTACAAAATATATATAACACTAAATTTACCATTTTAACCATTTTTAAGTGTACAGTTCATTGGCACTTAGTATATTCACAGTGTTGCACAATCATCACTGCTATCTAATTGCAGAACATTTTCATCACCCCAAAGGGAAACTCTGTACCCATTAAGCAGTCACTCCCCATCTCCCCCTGCCCTCAGCCTCTGACAACCACTAGTCTGCTTTCTGTCTCCCTGGGTTTGCCTCTTCTGGACATTTTATATAAATGGAATCATGCAGGATGAAGCCTTTTCTGTCTGTCTTCTTTCATTTAAGCATGTTTTCAAGGTTCATCCATGGTGTAACCTGCATCTTGTATTTTAATGGCCTTGGGACACTACCTGGCATGCTTACAAGAGGCCTGGCATAGGAGCTGTGCAGACCTGGGTTTGAATCCCAGGCCTGCCCTGAGCTTCGGTTTCTTGAGCTACAGAATAAGAATGCCCTGAGATGTCCGCCTTGGGAGTCCTTGGGAGGGTTCGTTTGTTAATATTGCTAATTCAGCAAATATTAATGGAGCAGCTGCTGTGTGCCAGGCCAAGGCTTTGGGAACACATTGGCAAGCAGTACCAGGCAAGTTCTTTGTCCTTATGGAACTTGGTTCTAGTAGGAGACTGACAACAAACAGAAACAAATAAGTTAAGTAGGAAGAATATTGAGTGATGTGCAATTTTCTGCGGGTAGGAAAGGGGCTGCTTTCACAGCTTGGTAAGCAAAAATTTTCCCCCAAGGAGTTGGCATGTGAGCTGACATCTAAAGAATGGGAGGAGCCAGACTTGAGAAGAGTTGGGGAAAGAGAGACTATCCTAAGCAAAAGCACAGCAAGAGCAAAGGCCCTGGAGTGGGAAAGGATTTGGCACAATCATGGAATGGAAAGAAGGTCAATGTGACTGAAATTGGGTGAGTAGGGGTGGAAGGAGTGACGTGAGGTTGGAAAGGTAAGCAGGAGCTGAGTCTTGCGGTGCGATGTCGACATCTAAATCCAAGAGTGATTGAAGCCATAGGAGGCTTTAGCTGAAGGAGTGGCATGTTCTAACTTATAATCAGAGGAATACCCTGGCAGCCATGTGGAGGCTGAGGCAGGTACTGGCAGGAGCCGGCAGGCTAGTAAGGAGGCTGCTGTATTAGTCCCTATGGGAAAAATAGGTGGTTTGGTGACTTGGTCTAGGATGGAAGTAGGTAAGTTGTAAAGAACTAAAAAGATCTGAGATGGCCTAGAGAAGAGGGAAGTGTAAAAGATTAAGTTCAATAAATAAAAGTAAACGAAATGAAATCAAATGAGAAAATGCATGCAAAATGCCAAACAGTGCCTAGGACAGAGCTGGTATTTAACTCATGCCCCCTTCCCCACCCCACCTTCACACCCCCCATGCACATACTCATAAACCTTGGTGGCTCTTTTTTTTTTTTTCTTTAATTTATTTATTTTGGGCTGCATTGAGTCTTTGATGCTGCGTGCGGGCTTTCTCTAGTTGTGGCGAGCGGGGGCTACTCTTCTTTGAGGTTTACGGGCTTCCCATTGCGGTGGCTTCTCTTGTTGCGGAGCACGGGCTCCAAGTGCACGGGCTTCAGTAGTTGTGGCACACGGACTTAGTTGCTCCACGGCACATGGGATCTTCCCGGACCAGGGATCGAACCCATGTCCCCTGCATTGGCAGGCGGATTCTTAACCACTGCGCCACCAGGGAAACCCAACCTTGGTGGCTCTTTGATGAAGTATATTATGGGCCTCATCCTCACCTGGATTTTTCCATCATCAGAAGTGAGTGTTGACTGCAGGGAGAGCGACGTGGATATGTCTCTGGCTTTCATGGGAAAATCATCTTCATGTCCTCTACCACTGGCACAGAGAGGGCATTTGATGAATATCTAAACAATCAACTGGGGAGTCACGTACACTCCGACACTGAGAAACTTCTGGGGATGCAGAATAACCTGTGAGGTTTCCTCTTCCGTAAAAGTGGGGATCATAGTAGCATCTATTCAAAGGATTTTTCAGATTAAGTGTGATAATGTGTGTGATTCATTGCACACAGTGCCTGGCACATAACAAACCCTCAATGGAAGTTTGCTATTATCCCAGTTATTCAGGGTCTGCTTTCTGTGGCTTCTTCATTAGGGTTGTTGAATGTAAATGGCCCATGGAGACTCTCTTTGGGGCCCTGGATTAAGTGGGGAATATGGGCCAGTCTCTAGGAAAGCAGGGCTCAGGTGCAGGAGCCTGACCGTGCTCTCCTATTCTCACTGGCCCCGGGAGGCATGAAAGTAGAATTAATAAAGTGCAGTAGGTTTTCTGCTGGTTCCTTTACAGCCTGATTTCCTGCATGTTGTCTACCAGATGAGACATAAGGGATTGCAAATGCAGATGGAAAGTGGGATATTTTTAGCTGGGGCCAATATAAATATATTTGTGGGGGAGGGCAGAACAAAGGCCTGAGGGCCTGATGTTGACAGAAACCATGTTATTGTTAATATATGACTTCATCCTAGTAAAAATGATAGCTCCCCCAGGCCTGCCAGGGAACGGGAGAGCTGGGTTATCTGTGCCTATACATGCCAGGAACCTTAAGGTGGGGGAGCGACCTGCATGTGACCCTGACCCATTCCCCGCCACCCCCAGCAACCCTCTTGGCATGTCTGGGGCAGGGGCTTAGCAATTGGTACTCACCTTGGAATCAGAAGTCTGGATACCAGCTCTGCCAGACACCAGCTACAGCCAAGGCTTCAGCTGGGAGCCTCGGTTCACCCTGATAGAAATTCAGAAAACGGTTGAACCCTCACAGAGTAGTTGTGATGAATAAACAAGATAAATAAGGTCCGCAAAGTTTAAGAGAAATGCTAAATTAAAGAGAGCCTCTGGTATTTGCATTAACCTCACCGGGCCCTGTGTGCCCGTCTCCCACCACCACAGGAAGCATGGCAATTCCAGGCTCCGTCTCCAGCCTCCCCTCCCCACCCTTCCCCCACTCTGCTTAGCTTATCTGCTCTCCATAAATCTGTTTTATTTCATCAGACCCGTTGCAAGATGTATAAATGTTGCTGGGCTAAGAAAGCAGAAGGCCAGGGAAACCTCTAAGAAAAGATTGGCCGCTTGGGGTCCTGATTCTTGCCCAGCCAGCGGGAAGATGCCAGCTACTGCTCTTCCTGACCCTTTATTCTACCCATTTCCTCCATCATAAATGGAAGCGTGAGGCTTTGATGCCACAAGGGGAACCTCCGTGAGTGGAAATTCTTAGGCAGTCAGTTGAGGAATCTCTTCAATTTTAGGAACACTAGGGCCCAAGAAGTGGACTTAAAGCTCCCCCCTTGGCCACTCTGTACCTTCCATTTTCTTCCCCTGAAAGTTTCCACTGGACATTCCCCAGCTTTGGTTTGAGTGCTTGGCTCTGTAATCTTGGAGACATTCAGCATACACCCCGCAATTAAGACTTTGCAACTCCATGCAGCATTTCTTAAGAGAAAGTTAGAGTCAATTAGATCATTTGAAGATGGATTAGCCTGCCGTCTGCACAATATTAAGAAAAATCACGTTGGCAAATGACGGAGCCTCTTTGAAGAGCTCTAAAGGAAAGCTACTAATGAGCTCTACACAGGGTTTCCCCCCTGTCCCCGAAGGGTTAACACAATTTGTGGGAAAGGAAAAAAATCCCCTGTGGTATTAAAATGCTGTGTCAGAGATTTGTAAGCTCTCCTTTGTAGCTCTGCCCCTCGCCTGGCTCACTTCAGTTGAGATCAGGTTAATAAGACCTCTGTCACTGCCTGGCAGTTCCAAATGGCGTTACAGTCTGGTGACTGACCAGAGAAGAACAGTTATTATTATTATTGGTATTAAAGTGCTGAGGAATTTGATTCAATAAGGTAAGGGACATCTGCTGTTCTTGCCTGCCCGGTATCCATTCATCCTTTTTGACAAGAGCAGCTTGCTCTTCCTTTGGGGAAGACTGTCTCCTGTCCACTATCAGTCTGGATGGAGCTGGCCCAGTCTCCAAGTGGGGTAACCACATGCCCAAGCCAGATCAATTGGTATATTGGAGAATCCAACCATGCACCAAGCCATGGGAGTTGTCAGTTACATGAACCTATAAACACCTCTTCTCTCTACCCTCACTTTTTTTGTTTTTAGCTTCTGCCAGGTGGAGTTAAGTTTTCTGTTATTTGCAACTGAGAGTCCTGAGTCATACAAATACTAAAGGAACTTGTACTATACTAGGCATTCTGAAGGGACAGAAAAAGAAACATATATAAAATTGTCTTACTCTTAGGAACCACCAACTTCAGAGAGTCAAGTCTTAGATACATTAACTATTTAAAGGATTGAACAGTGTGGAATATAATTAAATGACAAAAAAATATGTTCTGTGGGAAGTCCAGAGAGGGAGAAATTGATGTGGGCATGTGGGCTTCCTGGCAGAGGCTGAATTTGAACTGGGTCCTAAAGGATGGAGAGGATTAGGTGAGACCAAGAGAATGCAGTGCTCTGCAGGAGGTGCTGGGAGAACTCAGAAGTTCCTTTGAGGATAAGAAATGGAAATGGATTTTGACACATCGGTCAGGGCAGATACCAGAGGACTTGGAATCCCTGGATATTTCTCCATTGTGGGCTTATGTACAAGTAGGGGAAATCCACACTGGTTTGGGCTTCCGGTTTAGGAAAGTATATCCATATATGTTTCATTTGCGCTGGAGAGAAGCTGGTACAGAGGTGGGGGAGCACCACTGTGCTTGGCTCTACCACTTAGTAACTGAGGAACAATGGGTGAGTTCCTTAACCTTTCTGAATCTCAATTTCCTCATCTGCAAAATGGAGATAATAATAACTAGGGCTTCCCTGGTGGCGCAGTGGTTGAGAGTCCGCCTGCCGATGCACGGGACACGGGTTCCTGCCCCGGTCTGGGAAAATCCCACATGCCGTGGAGCGGCTGGGCCCGTGAGCCACGGCCGCTGAGCCTGCGCGTCCGGAGTCTGTGCTCCGCAACGGGAGAGGCCACAACAGTGAGAAGCCCGCGTACCGCAAATAATAATAATAATAATAACTAAACACTCAGGGCGTTTGTGAGGTGCACTTAGGACAGTACCTGGCACATGATAATAACAGCAGATAATATCTATTGAGTGTTTACTATTGTCCCCACGACACTGTGCTAAGCACCTGACCTGCCTTATTTCATGTACTCCTCTCTACAGCCAGGGCTCAAAGAATGTCTGCTGAATCTGATTTGGGGTAACATTTTCATTTCTGTGCTTCATCAAACAATAAGCCTTATCAGAGTTCAAATTCACTGTCCAATGGGAAATGAGTATATTATCTGAACATTCTCAGAAGTTATGAGTTCTAATTTAATACATATTTTTTAATGTTTTAAATTTAATATAATCACACTACAGAACATTTGGAAAATAGGTTAAAAGAAAAAAATCTATACATAGCTCCCATACCTACAATAAAACCGTAATTTCCTAATAAGGAGAGGTTAAGAGTATCTGCTTCCAACAATTAACCACAGTGCGATCTTAGGCGAGTTACTTTAACTTCTCTCATCCTGTTTTCTCATCCTATCAAGAAGCATCTTGATAGAAGCTTCCTCATAGAATTTTTTGGTAAGGATGAAATGAGATTATTCATGCTTTATTGGGCACCTGGCACATAATACACACTCAATAAATGTTATCAGTACCTTTGGGTCATTTTCCCCATACGTCTTTCATATGATTGCAATAGCCATGTATGTACAATTGCTTCCATCATTTTTTTCCCACTTAACATTCTACCTTAGATATTTTCCACACAGTGACTTGATCTCCTTATCTCTCATCACTAATGTGTATGTTCTCCTGACTAAAATCACTGCCATTTGTCAACTTGTTCCCCCTTTTTTAAACATTTATAAATAATGCTGCACGTTACATCTTCACACAAGTGGTTCTTTGTAAAGGTTTAAGTCTCAATCCACTGTTTCTTTGAGCTCAGACCATGAGTATGTCCATACCTTTTCAGAAAGTGGTGAGTAAGAGTCACACCCATGTTAGCAAAGACCTTTAACAAATTGTGGATTATGCTGGTTTGATGGACCGCCACCAGAAGATAGGATTGTCATTAATTTTCCATCAGTGAGTTCCCTGCAGTGTGATATTCTGTGCCTCATCTTTAAGGAAGTTTTATTGTGGGTCTGAGTGTCAGCTCAGTCTCTCTCTACCTTTCTTGCTGACAGAGCAAGAGGAATCCCAACATCTTTTAGCTGGAAGTTATTACCCTGGTCTCTCTGAATCTTGTTTCTTGGAGTAGAATGGACTCTGCAAAACAATTTGAAGCTGTCTTTCTGTTGCAAATCAAAGCCTCAACCCCTTATTTGGGTCCTGGAGTAAGAATTTCCTAAGGACTTTGAAATCGGACCCTCCTGCTTACACCTGGAGTCACCAGTAAGCCTGGCCCCCAGATCCCCCGGCTGATGGATACACAAAGTTAAGGGCAAAGGTGAGCTTTTCATTTCTTCCCCAGGTCCTAAAATTCCTTTGAAATCTTTATGATCTGTACCTTCAGGGATCATGCAAACAGCTTGAGGAAATCCTAAAATTGTGTTTTCTCCAGATAAGCATTCAGGTCAAAGGAAAGACCTTTGCATGCCTTCCCGTTGGACAGAATCTTGCCTAAGTTTAGAAAGGGCCACCAAGAACAAAAATGGCATTCAGCATTTATGCAGTACATTGAGAAATTGTTTTCAAAGGGCAAGCAGCAGAGAATAATACCCTAGAGCAGTGACACCATCCTAGAAGTCTCAGACCCCACAGACACTTGGAGTGAGTAGTAAAAGTCCCAGAACTATTTGTGAAATTTCAAAAGTCCTACTCTTGTACATTATTATTATTACTTTTTTAAACAGCACAGGATAACTAGAGCCAGAAGTTTATTCGTCTCAAATTAGATCAATTAAATGAAAAAACATTTGCATTCTCATACTAATTAGAGACTTTAATTGGAAGTAGTATTTTTATATACTTACTGTATTTATATGTTGTATTTTAATACACTCTGGTTATTTTTGTATTTTATAAAGATACTTATTTTAGTAACAGTAAGGGGAACAGTTACTTTTTTACTTAATTAGCTGTTAGTTAATTGAGATCGTTTAAAAAACTGTGTCCTTAGACAAACTGACTACAAATAAGATCTTTTATAAGGTGTGTGGCCCTGAACAAGTTACTTAAACTACCTGAGCCTCAGTTTCCTCATTTATAAAATAGAAATAATAGACTCTCCCCATAGGGTTATTATAAGGAATAAAAGACAATATGCACATAGTACAGAGGCAAAGTACCTGGCACACAGTAAGGACTCAATATATAAATTTTTTCCCCATAAAAACTGCCTATTTGTATATGCGACAAAAATATTTAAAGCATAGGTCTTTGGGGGCAGGCAGATGTAAAATTTAAAAAGGAGTCTTATGGTAGTGAAAAAGTTAAAGGACAGCTCTTTGGCTCTGACTAGTATTGTATACTTAAATAAAACAACTAGCCACACCATGACCAGAATGAAATGTCCAGTAAAATTCATCTCCGCTTGGTAGCTACCAAGCAACATTCCTTCAAGCGCTTTCACACCTGGCATAAACATACCTTTTCTCCTTGTACTTGGTGGCTGCCATTACCCCAGTTCCTGAAGGCAGAGGTGGAACCAAGTGCTGTGTCTGGAGGAGAGAAGCTGACAAGCAAGTCCTCTGATCGTTGCCCAAGAGCCCACTTTGAGCCATGGCAGCACTGCCACTTTTTTTTTTTAACATCTTTATTGGAGTATAATTGCTTTACAATGGTGTGTTACTTTCTGCTTTACAGCAAAGTGAATCAGTTACACATATACATATGTTCCCATATCTCTTCCCTCTTGCGTTTTCCTCCTTCCCACCCTCCCTATCCCACCCCTCTAGGTGGTCACAAAGCACTGAGCTGATCTCCCTGTGCTATGCGGCTGCTTCCCACTAGCTATCTATTTTACATTTGGTAGTGTATATATGTCCATGCCACTCTCTCACTTTGTCTCAGCAATGCCACTTTTGTTCCGCCTTCAGTGTTTTGCCCACAGCTGAACCTGGAGAGGCTGGCTGTTAGGGCAACCCTGACTCTCCAAGGGCCGACAGCGCCAGCCAGGACCAAGAGTTCAACCAGCACGGTGGTTCCCCCTACTAGGGAATCAGTCTCAGGGAACACTAACTCGCTCTTTGGCATTCAAATCCATTCCAAACTTCATGGACATAAACTGGAGTTTTGAAATGTGATATCACTGCTGAAAAGGCCAGAACCATTAGCCCAGAACGGGTTTACCCTTGTTAATTATAAGACATGATAATTGCCTTGTACTCATGCAAGTGAATTGTCATTCACTCATTCATCAGATATTGAGTTCCTACCAGGTACTAAGCATTATGCTCAGTGTTAGGTACATATAAATGAAAAAATGGTGTCCCTGCCCTTAGATTTGCAGACTGGTGGAGAATTTGTCACCTGCTTAGACAAATACAACGTAATGTCCTGCAGAAGATAAGGGGTACCTAGAGAAAAGGAAACGGAACCTGCCTAAGAGGCTAATAATAATAGCTGCAACTTATCAAGCATTTATCCTGTGCCAATCACTGCACCAATCACTTGGTATATATTATTTTAATTCTTTTTAAAAAAATTTATTTATTTTTGGCTGCATTGGGTCTTCATTGCTGTGCACGGGCTTTCTCTAGTTGCGGTGAGTGGTGGCTACTCTTTGTTGTGGTGCACGGGCTTCTCATTATGGTGGCTTCTCTTGTTGCTGAGCACGGGCTCTAGGCACACGGTCTTCAGTAGTTGTGGCACACGGGCTCAGTATTTGTGGCACATGGGCTTAGTTTCTCCGCAGCATGTGGGATCTTCCCAGACCAGGGATCGAACCCATGTCCCCTGCATTGGCAGGCGGATTCTTAACCACTGCACCACCAGGGAAGCTCTATTTTATTTAATTTTTAAAACACACCTATAAAACTGACTATGTGGTGGTCTGATTATCTTCCTACCTCTCTAGGGAAGGCCATGCAAAGGAGATGGCATCTGAGGGTCTTAAAAAAAATGAGTTTGCTAACTGGACAAGGGAGATATCATTCCAGGCACAGAAAACAAAATGGTTTTCAGATCCCTTGGTATGTGTGGAGCAAAGGGAGTATTCTGACATGAGGATGCTAATTGTAGTGAAGTAAGAAATAAATGAGATAAGGCTTCCGATATGGATGACCCTTAGCAGAGCCAAGATGTAGAGGAAGGTGGCTCCGTCCTGTGGTGCTCTGGTTACAGGGAGGAGTGGCCATGTTTGTTGGTTGGTTTTAAAAGGGAAAGCCTACACATATAGATAGGCTGTGAAAAGGGGAGAATGAGAAGGAAAAACTAAAAACACAGAATAGGAAGAATGATTGGTGGAGACAGATCTTTATCCTCAGACTGGAGGAGAAATAAGAAGAGATCTAAAGATATAGGTAAGATGTTAAGAATAAGTCTGGGAGGGAGGACCCAGGTAGGAGGCAGAAGGAAAGGATGTATGATCTTGAGAGTTGTATCTATACGATGCCTGTTCTGTCTGTGAGACCAAAGACAAGTCTTCTGAGGGGAATGAGAGGTAAAGGAGTATGTTAGGGCCTTGATGACAGGAGTGAGAGTTTAGCATCATTGTTGACTGCAATTATTAGGTGCTGGTGTGACCCCTTTGGATCCTGAGGAAGGAATCAGTGGTCAGCGGAGGAAGAAGAGAGTGACTGGTGGTGAGACAGGGGATGATGGCATGTGAAAAACAGTTGAACGTACTGGGAATGGTTGACTGGAGTGGAGAAGAGATGTTGAAGAAAAGACCTAATAGGTGACTTCAGGGTCTACTTTCAGACATCCAAATGAGGGAGTGGACTTATTCCAACAAATGGTCATTTCTCGGAGGCAGATTGTAACCCCCAACATGAAAACTGGTAAGTAAGTAGTGCTGTCCAATGATGGAATAACCTACCTTGTGAAAGGTTTCAATCATCTGTCAAGGATCTTGTGCAGGAAATTTGGTAAGCTTAATTAAATAGCTTCTTAGATCCTTTCAATACTAAGATTTTATGGTTATGTAGCAAGTAAAGTATTAAAATAGAGGGAAGCCAGTTTAGCATCCTTGCAGGTTGTCTCACTTTCTGAGCATGAGAATCTTGATTGTGATGTTCAATAGGGTTTATGCAGTTCAATAATTATAGAAACAATCTTGGAATTTTTGTTAATTCCAGGAGGACTTTTGTTAAGATTGGCAGAAGCCATGCTCTGGAGAAGACCCTTAGCTGGGGTGACTAAAGGAGGACCTTCTGTTCTTATCTGATTTGAAGTCCTCTGCTCAAAAGATGTTTTGCATATCTTCCATGTCAAATAACTTTCTTTTTATTTGCCTCCCACATTGGGATTGGCTACTTTCTTTTTTGGAAACTATTAGTTTATTTCAGTGATTCTCAACAGGGGTGATTTTGACCCTCAGAAGACTTTGACATTGTCTGGAGACAGTTTTGATTGTCATGACTGGAGAGGGGTGCTAGTGGCATCTGGTAGGTAGAGTGCAGGAATGCTGCTAAACCACTACAATGCACAGGACAGCCCCACAATAAAGAATTATCCAGCTCAAATGTCAGTAGTGCGGAGGCTGAGAAACCCTGGCCTATTTTTAAATTTTCTTCTAAATCACTTGCTATCATCACATTCTATAAAACCCTAGATGCCTCCTTTTATTTTCTCATTTAAGAATTGTTACATGGCTGAATGCTCTGTCTCTGTGAACTGCACACCCCACCCATTCCTTTCTTCATGTTGTAGCAAAAAGAGGGGCATTTTTAACTCTCTTTGGCCGGAAAAGTCACTTCTTGGTTAGGGTCCAAACAAGAACTAGATCTCTCCCTGGATAAAGGCAGAGGTGCCATGACTTTGGGGGTAAGAGCATCAGATATCTCCTAACTGCAGCAGCTCTGGGCCAAGGGTACGGATGGAGGACAAGCTACAGATACAGCTGCATGGCACCATTTGTTTAACTTTAAGTAAGAGCTCATATCCTTTTTAAAAGACTGGGTATTAGAGCTCAGTCATGAAGGACCCCTGCAGCCTTTCCAAGCCCGGACAAGACCAAGACAGTAATACTGATGCAAATGTAACTACAGCACAAATACACCCTGAGAAAATAGTAGGTTACTCCTAATCCTCTGATTCTCGTGCTACCTGTACCTACACATCTGAATCCCAAATCATGCTGAAGTTTTAAGGGAATTAGATTGTAAGTTATCCCTTTGTAGCTCCCAGGCCTTCTACCCCCTAAAGAATCCTAGGACAGCATCCCTTCATGACCCTGCAGGGGTAGCCTGACCCAATACAAATAACTTAGGGCTGAGATTTCCCTTTTCATTCCTTACCTTTACAGGCTGGATGGCCTTGGGGAAATTATTCAAATTCCTAGAACCTAGGTTTTCTCATCACTGAAATGAAGATACATACTTTACCATTTCTGGAAATCCATTCTGAGGAAATACTCTTTAATTTGGATGAAACTTTACGTACAGAGTGATTTATTGCTTTATTATTTAACATTAGACATCATTATAAAATAGATTAATTGTGACACATCTACAGAATGAAATGTGCCAATGAAAAAATAATGTGAGGCTTCCCTGGTGGCGCAGTGGTTGAGAGTCCACCTGCCGATGCAGGGGACACGGGTTCGTGCCCTGGTCCAGGAAGATCCCACATGCCGCGGAGCGGCTGGGCCCCTGAGCCATGGCCGCTGAGCCTGCGCGTCCGGAGCCTGTGCTCCGCGGTGGGAGAGGCCACAGCAGTGAGAGGCCCGCGTACCACAAAAATAATAATAATAATAATAATGTGCATGAAGAGTTTTATTGACTAAGAAAATGCTTGTGCTCTAATGTCAAGAATCAGAAACAAGATACAACATACACATATACATAATATGATCTCAACTATGTAAAATATGTGTAGAAAAAAGTCTGGAAGGAAACCAAACTATTACCAAAAGTTTATACTTAGTTTTATGTTAGCACATATATCACATGTTTAATAAAATAATGCTAGGGTAGACAATAATTTTTTTCCCTTTTGAAAGCAGAGCATATAACACTCAAGTCTGAGAAACACTGATTTAGAGTTCTGGACAGAACTGGGCCTGGAGATAAAAAATTTTGGAGTCATGAGTATTTCAGTAGAGGTTGATTAATGGATAAAGTCATCGAGGATGAGCCTGTTGTGTGATAGGAGACAAGAGTTAAGGACTGAATCCTGGGAAACCACAACATTTAGGGGGTGAGTGAGAAAGATGAGCCAGGGAGAACAATAAGCAAGTTTAATCAATATGCAGTCTTTACGGAATAGGGGCACTGAGAAGAAAGATGGATTGATAATGCTGAGAAGCATTTTAGAAGAATTTCAGAGTTCCAAATTGGATATAAGCAGTAAGGATATTGGAAAAACCAAAGATCACTTGAAGTTATCTGGTTTGGAAGATGGAAGAATGCTGATACCAAAGGCAGAGATGGGATCATTTGAAAACTTATAAGGTGGGAGAGGAGGAAGGAAAAGCTTAGTTTTGCATGGATTGTGTTTGAGATTTCCTTTTGAGAGAGAGCCTGCTGTAAGAAATGCAGAACCTGCTGTAAGAATTGCAATTAGCTGACAGCCTCCAGCTCTAGTGCCTTGGGCATCTGCCATAGCACGCAAGCAAGGTCACACTCTCCCCGGGCAGCTCACAATCAACCAGTGACTAAGCTCCGAAGGGGTGATAGAGCTGAGCCTTTCGGTCCCACGTTGGCCTCCTCTGATAGGCAGTCAGTGCTCTGGGGCTGTCCACTGGGCTGGCCCAGACTCAGAGCTGCACCTTGGTCTGATGCTCTTCCTTCCTAATCCTCCTTCCCACCCCCTCTCTTTACTAAGATGTCAGGACTGCATCGCAATCTGAAGCCCCTCTCTGTGTGTTTTACTCTTTTCCCCTTTTTCATCCACAAACAACACCCCCAATAAATCTCTTGTACTTTTAACTTCATCTTAGCATCTGCTTCCTGAGGACTGGAACTGACCCAGGTGATGGTTTGTACATCCAAATGCAATTATACTAGAGGGAAAAAAGGATGGGTCTTGAAGACAATCAGATTGAGAGATAAGTGAATTCCAAGGACCTTCCCAACAGCATGACCAGAAGGAGGAATGGAAGAGCAAGGTTTGAGCATTAAGTGACACTCATCATTGGGAGGGGGTATAGGAGATGAGTACAGGAGGGGAAAAGTTATTAGAGATTTAGAAGAAAAACCAGGAAAGTACAAGATCATAGAAACCATGGGGGAGAGAGAGAGCTTTTGGGGAGTAGGGGATAAACAGAGTGTTTCAAAGGAAAGTGAGTGGAGCCTAAGATTGTGCATTTAGAAACCAAAATTGTGGTTGGCCATCGAGAGATCGCTTCAGAGGAAGAATGGTGCCTTATGTACAGTAATCAAGAAGAAACACTGGGAGTTCCCTAGTGGTCTAGTGGTTAGGACTCAGCACTTTCACTGCCGTGGCCCGGGTTCAATCCTTGATGGGAGCTGAGATCCTGCAAACTGTGCGATGTGGCCAAAATTTTAAAAAAAGAAAAAGAAAGAAACAAACACAGTGAGAAGTTACTGGAGGTAATGACAGTAGAGGTCACATTTGAAATGTTTGTGAGTGAAAGGAGGAAAATTGGGCTCAGGAGAAGTAAGACTGTGCGTGTCTTTAGGAAGATCTGACCATTTCTGGAAGAGGTCTTTGAAGACACTAAGGGGCAAAAACAACCATTGTGGGGTTAAAATCCTGGAGGTAATGGGAAGAGAAAAGCTACCCAGGACAGGTGGAGGGGTTAGATGTCACTAGGGAGAGAGAAACTTCTTCTCTGGAACTTGGAGGGAACAAAGAGAACGTGGTTGGAATGACAGAGAGACGGATGAGAATAATGGGCGAGAATGAGGAACATCATACTCACTATGTCTTCCAATAACTGACATGACCAGGAAAGCCTCTGAAATTAAGGGAATGGGTTGGGGAAACTATTTAAAGGCGGGAAAAGTCAGGAACAGCTAATGTGCACCCTCACTAAGTTATCCCTCGAGAAATGTGATGGGGTGAAGAAAATTCTTGTGTTTTGGCCGCCCCACACGGCTTGTAGAATCTTAGCTCCCTGACCAGGCATCGAACCTGTGCCCTTGGCAGTGAAAGCACGGAGTCCTAACCCTTGGACCGCCAGGGAATTCCCAAGGAAAATTCTTGCCTTAGATGCATGAAGCTCGGTCTCTGTAAAAGTACTTGACCAAAGGACTGTGAGTCTACTTGGCAAGAAAGGACAAAGAAGTACTGACATTTCTCTTAGAGTTTGAGTGTTCCCAGCTCAGATGTTAACTTGAGTGTACAGGGAAAGGGACTCACACTATGAGATCTACTATTGTAATTATCGACATGCGTAGAAAAAGAACTAGTCCGTAGATACCCATTTGCTTTGTTTGGGTGGCATTGTACTTTATTCTTCATAACAATGGATGATAAAGATAATGAGAATGACTGAGAATCACCGTGCTGTATATGAGGCCAAGTATGATCAAAGAAGAAATGTTGGTCTCCTGAGCGAAAGCTCTATATCATCAGTCTGGATTTGCATGGTGTTTAGGCTTTATAGCTTTATCCTGGCCCCTCAACTACTTGGGCTATAAAGGAAACCTTTATTATTGACATTCCTACAAGGAAAAAAAATCACTGTTGTTAAGTGTGAAAGTGCCTAACTCCCAAGTATTTTTTCTATTGAAATAATTGTTTCAATAACATAATATCTGCAAACTTGTGATATCTTAGGAACATGACTATACATTTAGAGCAGAGCAGAGCCCAGAACAGTAGCCTGAAATCATCTGAGTGGCAGCATCCACAGCAACTCTCATTAGTATGAGCCAGATGTGGCTCTAAGAGCCAGTTCATGGACAGGCCTTTACACTGTTCTTATGAAGAGAAAAGCAATGCAAAACAAAGAAATGAGCCAGGCATGTCAGTTTCTCCAAAGCTGCCAGATGGTATGTCTGCAAAGATGACATGCTTGCTAATTACCCCCAAAGCCCTGCAACAAGACAAAGCTCTTTATGCGTCTGACTTTGAAGCCGAATTTGGAGACACCTTGAGAAGGTCAAATGATAGGCCAGCGTTTGCCTTGTAGTGGGCTGTGCAGGTGCTGCCTGTTGGCTTCCAAGCCTGTTTTAGTCCCAGCCTGGCACAGTTTGCAGGAGTGTCATGTGAAGAGATTTATAATACTTTCTGATTCCACCCAGCTCCAAATCACTATATGAATAATCTTTCTCAGAGCATACGAGTAATTCTGTGAACAGTCTTAGCCAAAATCAACGGAATGAGCAAGCTTAAGGAAATACTTTTTTTTTTCCTTTTAAAGAAATTGTTTTGCTGAAGTTTTACAAAGCTCATAAAAATTAAGGGTTCGTTTGAATTTGGGGAAAAAACTCACTTTATCTAGGTTCATTTGCCAAAAATATTTAAGTGAGCACATGCTGGATATAAAATCGCCAAAGAAATAGTATCAGTTATGCATTCTCAGCCTTCCAGACTCTCCAGAGCCCTTGAAGCGCAGCATTTTCCTACAGGTGTTAATGGGATCCAGCAAAAAGGAAGGCGATTTCAGGTAGGGTTGTGACACAGACGCTCATGTGGTGGGTGCTCTGGAACCCACTGAGGGCTCCTGACCGCCGTCCCATTCAAAGCTGACAATGGCACCCGTTGTTACAAGCGTCAGTCACAAAAGAGCTGCCATTACAGAGTGGAGCCCAGGTTTCCATATTCCCAACATGGCCAGAGGTTTCATTTCTCGAGACTGTGTTTATTCAGCCTAGTAAAAACATTAAAAAGGAGAATAAATCTCTGCTGACCCCAGAATGCTTTTCACCACAGCTGTAAACCATAAAACATTTAGAAAGGTAAGCAGGACCAAAGATAATATAGTTCCCCCAAGCAGCATGGACGTGGAGGTGGCCCTTGCAAAGACAGCTGCAGTGCACAGGGCTTCCCAGCAAAATCATTAAGAGAGGGACAGGTTCTATAAGGTGTTAAATTATTAGTAGTCTTTTTTTTTCTTTTTAAGGTGGGGAGGGCAATAATAAAAACCACATGCTCAGCAGCCTGCTTAGCCATATAAAATAGAGAGGCCTGTGACTTTAAGTGTTGTTGTAAAAGGGGTTAATTGTCGATTTCTGAATGTGCCAAGTTTATTGATCTTGTTAACAGCAACGAAGCATGAGCTGTTGGTTACCATGGAGGGAAAGAAAAACAGTCTTCCATCTTGTTATTCCGTGGACACCCTTACTGGTTTTGGAGCCCAAGTTAAGGGACATAGGGGTAAATGCAGCATTAAAATTGCTTTCTTTCTACTTATCCGAATTTGTGTTCCATCCTTAAGGTTCCAGTTCCTCCTTACAACTACATTTTTCCTGCCATTTGTCAAGTGCCCGCTGTGGATCAGTGCCTTTCACAGAAAATATGTTATTTATTTGTATGACAAACCCACGTGGTGGGTGGGGATTAGATAGCCATTTTACAGATAAGGCAATTGAGGTTCAGAGAGGTTAAGGAAGTTCTCCAGTGATACAGAGCTATTGAGCAGGGATCCCAACCAGGTTTTCTCATTCCAAGTCCAGAGCGTTCCCACTAATTATTTAAACAATTCATTCATCTATTCACTAGATAGATATTTATTGACCACCCACTAAGAGCCAGGCACTGGTCTAGGTGCAATGGATAGAACAATGGACAAAACTGACAGCATCTGTGCCATTGCAGTGTGTATATTTTAGAAGCTATTATCCCAGCTTTCAAGACCCACCCTCTGTTCTAAACTACTTTCATATGCACAGTCAGCATCTGTAATTTTATATTTTTGGCTGTTGAGTATTGTTCTGTTGTTATTTCATGTGTGTGTATTCCCTTTGCCCCGCCCCCCCCCCCAGCTAGACGATAAACCCTCTGAGGGCAGGGCTATTATCTAATGCTTCTCTTTTTTCACAGTCCATCCTGTACAGACCATTAGATAAAGGGCATGTGGCTTGTTCTCTGCTGCAGAAAAACCTTATTACTCTGATCTTAATATCATTTAGGGCTTTATTTAGGGCTTAACTATTGCCACTTCAGTGATTGAACACTTTGCTAAATGTCATACTTACATTGTCATATTAATGCTGGAACAATCCAACTATAAGTACCATTTTCAACTGAGGAAACTGTGGCTTATGAAGGCTAAGAAACTTGCTCAAGATTCCACTATTAATAAGAAGCAGAGCTGGGATCCCCGGTGGCTCCACCTGTGTTCTGTTTCATAGCAGTTGGCTCATGCCCTGGCTTTGTCCCATCATCTTTCCTCCAAATGGATGCCAACTGCTAATGTACTATGGTGGTTCAGACCCCATTCGTTGTGCTAATACTACTGGGATCCTGGACACTATGTGAAGGCTGACCCTTTCTTTTCAATTTTGATGGCATAGTTTCCACCTTAAGTAATGTGAGCTTAATGTTCATTTACATTCTCTGATCTACACAGAAATGTATTTGTTCTTGTTTTGTGATAAGCAGTAATGATGTAAAGCAGGGCTCCCTGAAACTGCCTGCAGTTTCCAGGATCTGGACGTAAAGACACAAAAATGTAGTGAGGAGAGAGCCCTGCTGCATGACAGAGTTTATTAAAAACAAAACAAAACAAAACAAAACAAAACAACCTGAAAGAAATGAATGCTAATCCTTTTGGAACTTTTATCAATCAGTCTGTCAACAAGTAACTGATAATTGCTGAATGTGAAGATTTGGATAACAAATGAGTTACATGTGTAACTAGGTTTTGTTTGGTTTCTGCATGTGGATAATGACTCCATTGGTGAGGACAGTCAGAGATCAGCAGGCTAGGAGACTGGGTCTCCTGTGAATGCTGTGTTTATTTAATGAAAGGCTACTGTTTTCACTGGGGCTTGCTGGAAGAGTGATACCTTGCCAAGCTGCATTTTTGCTAGTTGTGGTTTTGAGATAATGATTTAAAATTGTGCGCCCAACTTAAAATCCACAGTCTTTTTCATGTAGACACAATTCAATTCAGTCTCCTTAAAAGAACATGACAGTAATTATTGCTTCTCAATATTATTGAGCATAAGATAATATAAGGAATGACCCAGAAAGGAGTGATCTATTAGCATTATGCCCTCACATGAAAGGATCATGGGCATGTATTGTTTTGTATGTCCAAAATTGCTCCTCTTAATTTGGAGGAAATATGTCCCTTCTCACTAACTATACGAGTCTTATGGGCATGCCCACTAGAGTGCTTCACACTCAGACCACAGAGACTGGTCCAAGGATAGGCAGATGACACAGCGAGGCCAGTCCTCATCCTTCCACAAAATTTTTCTAATATGGAGCAGACAAAAAAGCTCTCTTGTGTTTCTAGATGTGTTACTGCAGTATAAATCTGGATTCGCCTGTGGCTATAAAACCAGAAAGCTGAGATGAGAGACAGATAGGAGTATCTGATTCCTTGGATCCAGTCTTTCCTGAGCCAGCTTCACCCCTGCTCTTCCTAGACATTGGCTAGTGAGCCAGTAAATATTCTTTTATTGCTTAAAGTAGATCAGGTTGGGATTCTGTCATTTTCAACCAAGAGTCCTGAGAGATACAAATGACTAGAAAGATCAGCCCCAGAGAAATATGATCTTTAGTAACCTGATAATTGGGAAAAGCATTCAGGCAAGGCTTACATTAAATGAAATAAGGAGAATGCATATGCAAAAGACAGTACACTTGAAGACATTAAGAGCTAGTTTGAAACCTTTGAGGAGAAATACAGGCTGCAGAATATATATCTTGTCAAGAGAACCAATCTCTACAATGTTTT
The DNA here is from genome assembly GCF_026419965.1 of Kogia breviceps. Taxonomy (NCBI): domain Eukaryota; kingdom Metazoa; phylum Chordata; class Mammalia; order Artiodactyla; family Physeteridae; genus Kogia; species Kogia breviceps. Next base: position 147,329,090 of record NC_081310.1, on the reverse strand, counting down.
CTGTAGAACTGAGAGAACAGAGCTTAAAAATGACAGATCTCATTTGTTCTGGATACAGGTTTTCAAGAACATTTTTTACTATGTTTTAAAATATATTTCCGGGCTTCCCTGGTGGTGCAGTGGTTGAGAATCCACTTGACGATGCAGGGGACACGGGTTCGTGCCCCGGTCCTGGAAGATCCCACGTTACGCAGAGAGGCTGGGCCCGTGAGCCATAGCCGCTGAGCCTGCGCGTCCGGAGCCTGCGCTCCGCAAAGGGAGAGGCCATAACAGTGAGAGGCCCGCGTACCGCAAAAAAAAAAAAAAAAAAAAAAAATATATATATATATATATATATATATATATATATATATATATATATATTTCCATTGTGACTAAATACTGTTATTGGTATTTTTCAGGAGGATTACTCCAAAAGTGAGAAGAAATTATTGTACTCAAAATTATGATACATTTCACCTTTGGTACACTGTTTTATTTCCCAAGTTAGCGCTTACCATTTTAGCTGCCGTTGATAATAATAACTAAATAATCAAACCAATAGGTTAAGAAGTATGAGTATGGACAGGCTCTGTTGAGGGATATTAACCAGAGAATAAACAGACTGGAATGTACACATCAAACTCATTTTTCTTCTTTGAAAATGTTAACAATGAGTGGGGTACATTTCTATGTCTATAGCTATACTTTTCATAAATGAAAAAAAATTATGTGAAAATCTGGCCACAACTTATAGTTTTTGGAGGCAGGAAAATATTTGACATTCACAGTAGAATAAGGGAAATGTAACAACTCTTCTGCACATTGAAGAGAAAGTGCCTGTTGTATTCTCCACGTCCAGATCAAATGCATTTATGCCACGTTTAGGTATATGTCTCATGGCTCATTCAAGGAACACCCATGCTGGGTCACGTTACAGGCCTTTGGGGAGAAACAGAACCATGTTCATAAGTATCTATTCAAAAGAACAGAGGATCTCAGAAGTCACATTTGGATGAACTTTAGTTGATTCATTGAAACATTAATTATGTGAAATATCTCATGCACCCTAAGCTGCCTTAGTAAAAACTCTCTGATGCTCTGTTTAGTCAGTACATAAGTACCTCTAATTGTTGTTGAGCAATAGAGCAATAATTAAAGATGAATAAATAAACACGTTGGGATATGATGTCATCAGAGTGCAAGGAAATGACCCAAAAGCTCAATGTTCTAGAATTGTTTTCCAAGAGGAAATCAGTTCCTACCCCATATGGCGATTGTTACAGACTAGAATCTGGATTTTGTTTGCACTTGACTACACAGAGGAGGAAGAAAAAAATATGTTGTCCTGGTGAGAAGTAAACAGTTGGGTGGTTTTCCTCAGTGAAAATCAATGTGAAATCTTACTCCCAGGCCTAGAAAAAGGTGACGGAGTGGGAGAAGGCATGCTATTTGGCTCACCAATATCATTAAAGTTCCCTTTTTTCCCTGGTGAACATTGAACATCCTTTTTCTGATTGCATAACTTAGTTCTATCCAGGGGCTCTAACATGAATTTCTCACACTTATATGGGCCTGTTGTACTAATGGCCATTTTATGTATTAATTCAAGTAATTTTCAGAGCAACCCTATTAGTTTGATACATTTGTTCTCATCCCCACTGGGACTCAGAAAAGTTACATACTTGTCCAGAGATCCTGTAGATGGTTAGAGGCAGCTAGGATTTGAATACCAGTCTGTCTGAGTCTGAAGCCCACGTCTTAATACTAAACCTATTGAAACATGCAGTTCACTCCCATGTATGCAGGGTTGCTGCTTCTGACTCATGAACGCTTCAAAAGTTATCAAGGATGAGCTGGGGAGTGCTTCCTCCACACCCCAGACAGGCACACATTAGCATAGTGGTATAAGTTTGTGAAAAGTCTGACTAGAGTATGAAATACAGAGTGGGCCCTGCCACCAAACAAACACGGAAGCATGTTTCTTTCACGTTTTGCATTAGCACATCTAGACAGCTGACCAGAGACCATAATACTAGCATTATAGACTGTGAGGAGATCAATAAACTCCTTTTAATATATTAAATTTCAGCATATTTGTAATCGCATTTTATAGATGAGGTCGCTGGGAGGAAAGGAAAATGACAAACTTTGATCCCTTTGTGTCCTGGGATCTGGAAGAGCATCTTCTCAGCCTGCTGGTTGCCAGTCTGGTCTTTGGTAGTCCAGGGCACACGTCCCATTCTGGGCCTGTGGGACCCTGGAAACACTCTCTTTTAAGCTCCGTCCTCCTACATGTAATGCCTACCTGGGATTCTTCCTTCTCATCCCCAACCACTGACCACCATAATATTCTTGCCCCTCCTCTTCTCTCTTCCCCTGCCTCTCTCTCCCTTCCTCTCCGTCTCTTTCTTTTCCCCATCCTATTCCCATCACAAGATTTAGCATCAAGCCATGCCTTTTCTCCTCAAAACTGAGTTTCTTGAAGTCTGGGGTCATTCACTCCCCATATCCCAGCCGCAAGTGATATCTCTGTAAAGAGTCTATGAGTTGGATGGATGAGACAATGGAGGGATGGGGCCTTGGGACCATTTAGTTCCTTCAAGGCTCATTGAAGTCATTGAATTTAGTAAGCAAAGAACCATTTTGATACCATGTTTTCTCCCCTTGCATATTACTTATCCATAGTTTTGATTGGGACTCTAGGAAGGGTGGGGTAGTTGCCCGTGCTTTTAATGTTGAAATTTAATTCTCTCTTCCCTCCCTCCCTTCCTCTTTCCCTACCTCCCTCCTTTCCTCTCTCCCTTCTTTCCTGCCAAGTATCCTTTAGACAAGTGAAGGGAAAAAACTTCACTGAGAATCTAAACAGTTTGTATCTGACTGTGTGACTCCTACGAAGTGAACTGCAGATGGTTTCAGACACCTTGTTAAAGTGACTCCGTGTTATATGATGGCAAGAACACTGGGCTGGATATCAAGAGGCCTGGATTAGCCCTGGTCTTCCCTTTCATCATGCTCTGAATTCTGAGCAAGTCACTTGGCTTCTCTGTGCCTAGTTTTGTCATCTATAATTAGGGAAGGTAGGACTAGTGAGTGATTTTCAAACTGTTCCTGGGAGCCCTCAGGTATTCACGGAGGCACCTTGGGGTCTGACTCAAGAGGGATACTGGCATAGAAAAGCAGAAGATTGTATAGAATAGGCAGGCTTATCCCTCCCTACCCCTCATCTCTACTTCAATCAGAATAAACGTTCTTGTTAAACTGTTTTCAACTCCATCACATTTTTGAGCTTCTGCTAGAAAATCTATTCCAAAAGAGTTTGAAAACTACTGGTGTAGATTAATATCTGATTTCAATATATAAATTATCTGCTTATGGTCTTCATTTACAGAAAGAATGGAGACTTTTCCTCCTGTGATTGTTGCTCTAAGAATGAATTTCTTATCACAAGAATAATCTCCTTTTCATCCTGCTTCCTACCTGGCTCAATACAGCACAAAATGCACAAGCTAGATCCATTATCCCCTGTGGAATACCTTCTATGTAGACACGCCTGTCAATGGTGGGTTTGTGAAAGACATGTGTTTTCACAGTTGCCACACAGGTCCAACTGTTTAGGTAAGAACGACCACGTAGGACGGCTTTGCACTCTTGAGCTGTCCTCTGTTAGCTGGGAAGTCACAAGCCATCATCAAAGCAGAGTCCAGGTTGTTCCTCCACTTTGAAAGAGACATCTTTATGGTCCTGCTGACATTTCCTTTACTATATTAATAACGCGTTTTGAGAGGGGGTGTTTGGTTTGTTTTCTGGACGAGTTGGATGAGTCTCCCTCTGTTTCAGTCATGGCCCTTTGTAGGGTTTGTTTTTCCTGCTGTCCCAAGACAGACACCTTAATGGGTTGCTGAAAATGTCCAGGCTGCTTCTGACTCTGGAGGTAGCTGGGCTCCAACAATGGAAGGCATTTAGCAGAGCCTCTATGTTTTCGAACAGGAAAGACTCCAGAGGGCATGTCATCTGGTATTTTTCAAGATGCTTTTAAATTTTTTAACCAGCTCACTTTCCCCCCCCTAAACAAATCTGATGCAAAACCTCAATTTATAAAACAGATAAAAGAAGGGATGGAAGTCGGGGAGTTCTACCAAACTGCACTTCCCTTGCTATTTGCCCTCTCCCACACTCAGCACCACCTAAGCACTTATGGGGAACTCTCCGACTTCTAGAAGCAGTTATAACTTCACTGATACAACCCTGTCCTAAACCCCTTTTTCATTTGTCAAGAAAATGAGACCCAGTAAGTTTTAGTGACTTGTCTAAGACCCCACAGCTATAGATGCCAGGGTCAGATTACAAGGCTTCTGATTCTAGTTCAATCTCTCCACCCCAATTCCTACCACTGCCTCGACGTTACTATATGCCACCTCACCTTTAACACTGGAAAAGAGTAGGGAAAAAGATTTATGGACCAGGCAGCGTGCTTGATACTTATATGTCTGTCTTTAATTCTCAGAGTAACTTTATGAGGTGGGCATTATTATTATTTCCCATTTTACTGATGGGGCACATGGACAAAGAGAGGTTAGGTAACTTATCCAATGAAACTCAGCCAGAAGTGGTGAACTTGGATTGAAGCTAGTCCTATTTGATTTCAAAAGCTGAGCTTTTTCCTACACCACAGGACAAAGAATGCAGACTAGGGCTTGGCTAGAATAAAGCCCTTTCTTAATATGGCAAGTTTAGGTAATAAAGCCTGACTCAATTTCATGAGCTACTTTGTAGCTCTTTTTTTTTTTGATGTGGACCATTTTAAAAGTTTTTATTGAATTTGTTACAATATTGCTTCTGTTTTTTGTTTTGGCTTTTTGCCCTTGAAGCATGAGGCATGTGGGACCTTAGCTCCCCGACCAGGGATCCAACCCACAGCCCCTGCATTGGAAGGCAAAGGTCCCAACCACTGGGACTCCAGGGAAGTCCCTGTAGCTCTTCTTAAATAACTACTGTCGGCTGCCCCTCTCCAAAGTTTGTGTGTCTATTGTAAGCACCTTGGAGGGTGTTTTCCCAAACCTTAGCCAACAACACCCCTTCTCTAGGAACCATTCCCTGTCGTTCCTCGAACTCACACCATCCAGAAATTGGGGCTTCCAGAAGCCATAATTCTAACGTTTGATTCAAGTCAGGTCTTGAGTGGCCCAAGCTAGAAACGAGGACCAAGAGAGAGTCAGCATGGAAAATCAAGAGGCCTACTTGCCATGTGTATTGAACGTTGGAAAGAAAACCGGAGATAGAAATGGAAAGACATCCTGTGGTGGCTTATATCTTGGTTCTATCTATGTCCTTCAGTTCACTGAGACACCCTTCTCACCGTGTAATGCAGTCTGTCATTCCTTTCTAAAGCTGTGGTTTCTATTACACAAAACAAAACAGTCCTATTGACTATATCAAATCCAGGGGTCTGAAAATTCCTCAGGTGGGTTCAGACTACCTTCCTATTGCACTCATGCTTATTGTACATACAAACCATCCAGTGCTGGCATTATTAGAGGCCTCAGCAATCAGCTGTTTCATTCCTCTTTGTCTACAGAGAAACAAGTGAGTCTGTAAAATCCCTTTTCAGACAGATAAGGTGCAATATCCAGAGAAAGCTGATCTTGCTCTAGCCCAATTGACTTTGTCTCTTAGAGGTCTCTCTGCTGGACAGAATATGGAAAATATGTATGTTCAAAATAAATTAAAAGTAGAATAAAATGCTTTCTATTTTACAAACAGATTAACTTGAGAAGCAAAATCTAAGTTATTATAGTGTCCAAATGGAAATAGCCCAAATTTCTAAGAACAATAGACTAGATAAATAAATTATGGTATGATATAGTCATAGCATATTGGGTAGCAGCAAAAAGAAAATTACTGCATAGCAGCAAGAAATAATGAGTTATAGCTACAGGCAATCACATGGATGAATCCCACAGACATGTTGAAAGTCGAGTACAAAGAAGTAGAAATTATATAATTAAGTTGCTCTAAAGTTCAAAAAGATGAAAAACTAACATAAGGTGATAGAAGTCAGAACAGTGGTTACTTTTGTGGGAAATGACCAAGAGAGCCATTGGGGAAGTTTCTGGGTTCTGTAAAGTTCTATATCTTATTTAGATGGTAGTTATGTGTGTGTATTCATGTTGTGAAAATTCACTAGGCTCTATATTTATGATTTGTGTAGATTTCTGTACGTATATTGTACTTCAATTTTAAAAGCTTATTCCCCCAAAAGTCTGAATTATTAGAATTCAGGCACAAAATTTACTTCTATTATGTCTTGGTCTCACATTATATAAAATAGAAATTAGACTCAGCATTCTTAAACCTGGAAGAGTTCTAAGAAAGAGTTATCTAGTTCACTCATCAAGTATTTTACCAGAAGAGAGACCAGGGCCAAAGACGTGAAGTGATATGCTATAAATTTTACAGCTTATAATTCGAGGAGCTAAATTTAAGGCTTAGGTCTTTTAGCTATGTTAACAAAGATATTCCAGATAAACTTCTTAAAGAATAATATGCCAAAATCAATTCGCTCTGAAGTGTACTTTTGTATTGGCAACAAAGGGTTTGTAAAATAAATAAATAATGTGGAAAATGCTATCAGTGTTTGCATAGGAACAATATGATAGCATTCCTAAAGATAAAATCCTTCTGCAACCGCCTCATGAGATAGCCATCTGGTTTAGTTTCTGAGAATTTTGCCAAAATTATATATTGCTAGAAATCTCATTCCCAGGCTCATACTTGAAATAAAGCCTTGATGATGATGATGATGATGATGTCAAGGACAATGAGAATGTCAACAATGATCCATTTTCTAATTTGCTCACTTACTTTCCTAATTGCCAGTATGACAAATGACCACAAACTTTTTGGCTTAAAACAACACAAATATATTACCTTGCAGTTCTGGAGGTCAGAAGTCTGAAGTAAGTCTCATTGGGCTAAAATCAAGGCTCCTTCTAGAGGCTCTAAAGGAGAATGCATTTCTTTGCCTTTTCCAGCTTTTAGAGGGTGCCTGCCTTCCTTGGCTCCTGGTCCCTTGTATCTCCAAACCCAGCAATAGGCAGTAGAATCTTTCTTACACTGCATTACCCTAACACTGACTTTTCTGCATCCTTCTTACACTTTTAAAGGATGCTTCTGATTACATTGGACCCACCCAGATAATCCAGGATAATCTCTTTAAGGTCAGTTGATTACTGATCTTAATTCCATCTACAACCTTAGTTTCCCCTTGCCAGGTAACGTAATGTATTCGAAAGTTCTGGGGATTAGGATATGAATATTTGGCAAGGCAGGGCTGCGGCGGAGAGGAGGGCATTATTCTGTTTACCACAGGTAGGATTGTATTTGTGCATTTTCCAAACACTTTTACACCCTTTTTCTTTTTTAAGCTCAAAACAATGCCTTGCCTACAACAAAGTTATACTGCTCTGGGTACGATTATTCTCTTTTTCTTCCCCTTTATTTTTGGCAGTGTTGGGTCTTCGTTGCTGTGCAGGGGCTTTTTTCTTTCTCTTTAGTTGCAGTGAGTGGGGGCTACTCTTCATTGCGGTGCGGTGGCTTCTCGTTGTGGAACACAGGCTCTAGGCACATGGGCTTCAGTAGTTGTGGCTCATGGGCTCTAGAGCACAGGTTCAGTAGTTGTGTGGTACGGGCTTAGTTGCTCTGCAGCATGTGGGATCTTCCCGGACCAGGGATTGAACCCATGTCCCCTGCATTGGCAGGTGGATTCTTAACCACTGCACCACCAGGGAAGTCCCTGATTATTCTGATTTTACCAAGAAAAAAAGAGAGAGAGAGAGAGAGAGAGAGAGAATTGCCTACATTTCTGCAGCTGGTTAAGGCAGAATCAGTACTAGAAGAAGCCAGATTCCCAAACTCATTACCTGTGTCCTTATTCAGTGACAAGTGGTATTCTGAATCCATCTCTTGGCTCCTTCAAGCTCCAGAACCTCTTGAGTCATGGTAGACAGTTTGAAGCATTTGAGGTGTGAAGGCTGCATAGTAATTGCTACTTGATGGACAAATTTTTGGAAAGAGAGGGCATTCTCATTCAATCTATACACAATTGCTGCTCATCCACAAGGCTTAATATCTGCCTCACTGTTTCCTATATTTAACTCTCAGCCCAAGTCACGTGCTGATCACAAAGCAATATTTCTCTGGCTCTAGGAAAACTTCAGCCCTCGCAGGTTTGTTCCAGGTAATTGGGGGAGGCCCCAAGGCAGTGTTGAAATTGAGTGAAAGCTGCCAATTGACTGGACCCAAAGGTATGCACGGTGGGTGAGAAGTCCACACAGTGTGGTCAGGGAGAAAGACTCTTATCTCAAGCATTTAGGTTTTTAGATGTGCTGTGCTTCTGTGCAGAGGCAGCCACCCTGCAAGCTCATTCCCCAAACCCCCTCTGAAATGGTGGGAGAAGGGGCCAGGTTGTGCAATTCAAGCAACTCGATGTCTTCACTCTCTCAGGGGTAAATAGAAAAGTGATGTTCCTGACCCTTCTCTTAGCTCGAGGTCTCTTACAGAGATGCCACTGGCTCACCTCTACCATTCCTCCTCAGGCAAGTATTCTCAGGTGTGCTGAGCTGTGGGACAAACTGGAACTCCAGGCTAAACAAAAACAGCACAACTGGAAGTGAAAACACTTTATTAGTGCAGCCCTGGCTTTATCATCACTCTCTGTAACTTGTTCAGGTTTCTTCCCAGTGATCTCCCCTCTGTGTTTTTGACGATGCGATCTCAGGTTCCGTGATTCTTCAGCACCCCTTCTGCAGGGTCCAGCCAGAGGGGATCTCTGTTCACAAATGTGCTATGTGCCTGATTCTTTCATCCCAGCTGTATGTGGGGCAGAATAAGTTTTGTAAGGTTGCTACAGAGGTAAAGCAGACCCCGTTTGACTTCAGGATTTCATCAGCCTAGAATAGTTTTCTCTTAGTCATAAGTAAATCATTTCCTCAAGAACCATGAGAAATAAATATTAGGGCTCTGGGTGAAATAAGTTGTGGAAGAGAATTAACGTTATAAATAATAATAATGGAATCTTGCATGTTTTACTGTTCCTAAAGCACTTTCACATATATTAATCACTTACTCAAGAAATGTTTATGGGTGGGGCCCCAGTGCTGTGGATACATCAGGAAGTGAGGCATAGTTTATGCTCACAGGAGACTTATACACTTCTGGAATTATGCGGTGAGTTTGCTGAGGAATGGACCTATGATCCTGAATATCAGAGTATACCTCCAGCACTAAGCTATAACTCCATGAGGCAAGCAGAGTCTTTTACATCCATCACAAGGATGAAGAAACTAAATCTCAGTGTGGTTAAGAGTCTTGCCAAAGCCCCACACATTTGTGTGTTAGATCTGCCTTAAACCCCAGTGGTCCTTCCAGTGCATTGGTTTGTTGTGACGCACAGTGCTTGGCCCTTAGGCAGCTCTCTGTAAATGTTCATGGCTATTAAGCGCTCAATGTCAGTTGCCATTATAATTGTTATTGTAGCATGAGAAGGATGGGGAAACTCATTTGAGCATCTGAATTCATCAGAAGCCACTGAAGGAACATTCTGCTCTGGAGCATTTGCATTCTAACCGAAAACTGTAAAAGCAGAAATAAAGTGTTTATATTTTCTAGTGGATCATAAATCGAGAAATAATGATAAAAACAAATTAGTTGCCTGACCCAATGTTTTAAAGTATGCATGTAGGCTAATATTTTTTCCCTGGATTAAATAATTAAGATAATTCGAATTTCAAGCAACACATGCTCACTTTTGCTAAAAGAAGTTTGTGGGTTTATTGTTGCAAATAAATTAGATGTTTACTGAACCGAATATTTTAAAAATTGGAAAAAGTTTTCTGAAAAAAGTTTTAAAATGTTACCACAGTAGATACTTAATAACTGTATCTTGAACTAAATTGAATTTAATTGAATCTTTTGATTTTTAAAAATAATTAAAAGTGATTTTTTAAAATGTCTATCAGTAATGTCCAGAAATACTAACATCAATACCTTGATTTAGAGATAGCTGCTTTCCAGTGATTTCATATCAGCATCACTTAATTTTAATAAATAAATACTCCAAACATCCATTCTGTTTTTTAAGTCCAGTTGTAAAATAAAGCTGAACAAATATCAAAACCCCTGCTGGTGCATGCCCTCCAGTGATCAAGGCTACACATATCTGAGTCAAAACAAATCTGTTTTAAGGGTATCATGAACACTAGTGATCCACCCTCCACAAGAAAACATCTAATTCTGTGGAGTCCAGAGTTAGCCCAGAGTCAAAATCCAGACACCCTGGGGCCTGTAATTCAACCTAGGTAGGTGCCCTCTCTGTGCCTGCACCGTGGAATAGATCGCTTCATAAGATTGCCATATCTCAAGAGACAAGTCTTTTCAGGGGCGCTCAGTGATTAGGCCAAGTTATTTGGGAAAACCAGTCGCTGTATTTATTTTTACAAGCCAGATGCCTGCACATAGTGCATTCTTTCACAAAAATAAAAGGGGGTTGAAAAAAAGAAAGGTTTGGGGTCACAGATGAAACCATGAGAGTGTTTTACAGTTTTATGGGTAGAAAGTCTCCTTTATTTTTACCTTCTATGGTGGTTCTGAGAAAAACAGTTCAGCTGAACTTTATGAAAAGTAAAGTAGAAAAGAGTTTTAAGTTATGCCCAGAGTATGATAAAGACCTTAAAACCAGGACTTCGGGCTTCCCTGGTGGCGCAGTGGTTGAGAGTCCGCCTGCCGATGCCGGGGACATGGGTTCGTGCCCCGGTCCGGGAAGATCCCACGTGCCGCGGAGCGGCTGGGCCCGTGAGCCATGGCCGCTGAGCCTACACGTCCGGAGCCTGTGCTCCGCAACGGGAGAGGCCACAACAGTGAGAGGCCCGCGTACCACCAAAAAAAAAAAAAAAACAGGACTTCAAGGGACTCTGTGCCTGAGGGTGTGGTGAAGGTATCAGTGCCATGGGGGGTGGGGAGGGATAGGGGATAGGGAGTCTCTGCTCACTGTGAGCCTGTCTTCTTCCTAAGGAGTCTTCAGGAGCCCTTAGTTAAGCTGTTTTGATAAACACTAAATAATAACCAGCTGGAGTGTGTGCAATTGCTTTAGAGATGAGGGTTTAACTAATGCACTAAATAACCCCTCACATGCTGGTGGAGTAGGGGAAAGGTGGAAGTGGTCATGGTACAAGTTCCTGACCAAGACTGGCCAGGAGACTTTCCCGTACTCCACAGATATTCACTGAGCCAGCGACTGCTTTAAGAATTAAGAATAAAACAGCGGAAGAAATAGGCAGAGATTCTGCTCTTTTATGGAGCTTACCTCACATTCTTGATGGGGGAGCCAACGATGCGAGGAAGGGATGCCAGCTTAAGAAGCAATAAAAAGCAGAGTAGAGGAAATCGAGTGATGTGGTCTAGGGCTGCTACCTTACTTAGGTTGGCTAGCGAAGGCCTTTCTAATAAGGTGACATTTGGGCAAATGCCTGAATGAAGGAGTGAGCCACTAGCCTATCTGAAAGACGAGTATTCCAGACAAAGGGGACAGCCAGTGTAAAGGCTTCTTGACAGAAGTGTGCTTGGCCTAATCAAGAGGTAGCAAAGAACCTTAGAAGATGGTTGAATACAACTTGAAGATCAACTGTCATCTTTTTATCAACCTGTTGGAAACTTCTGTATTCTGCAGAGTTATTGGTCAGGCATGAAAAGCTGGAGCCCATCAATAACTGTAGCACCTCCGATATTCAGGCCATGAGGAGAAGAGGACAGTGCCCTCGAGAAGCACAGAGTGGGGCTGGGGAGAGGTTGGGGAGGACGGGAGACTGAGGCATAAATGGCTAATGAGACTTCAAGTAGCAGAGCCCTGACTCCCACATTCCTCCTGTTTGTTTTAACAGCTCTACTTAGCAGCACCACACGAAGGAGTGTGGAAAGTGTGGAATCAGATCTGTTTGTTCAGTTTTTACATTTCAGACGATTAAGTGAAATGTTAAATGAAACCAAATCTATATTCCTTTCAGTGTGAGGCAGAGAAGGAAAATAAATTCCAACTCCTGGTGTAGACAAGGGAAGAGTGACACAAGCAAACCCAGCTCCTTCACACCCTCTCCCCCTTCATGTTACCAAGAGCAGCCCCTCAGAGGCTTGCAGAGCTTACAGTAGATGTGTCCAGAGGGGACGTCAGGTGAACTCTGAGAGCCCCAAGAACTCAAGGACCCATTGTTGGATCCCATAGCTGTGCATTTATGCAGCTGTCTTTTATTACATGTCCACCATCAGCCAGTATTGTGCTAAGTGCTATGATAGGGGATGTACACAGGGCATGGTGTCCAGAGGGGGGCTTCCAAATATCAGATTAGAAAAGGCTCCCTGAAGAAGGCAACATGTATCTCAAAGCCAGACAATCAGGATTTGATTGACTTTGTTTCTTTTTTTTTTTTTTTTTTTTGCGGTACGCGGGCCTCTCACCTCTGTGACCTCTCCCGTTGCGGAGCACAGGCTCTGGACACGCAGGCTCAACGGCCATGGCTCATGGGCCCAGCCACTCCGTGGCATGTGGGATCTTCCCGGACCGGGGCACGAACCCGTGTCCCCTGAATCGGCAGGTGGACTCTCAATCACTGCGCCACCAGGGAATCCCTGTTTCTTTTTTTTTTTTAACAGTTTATTCATTGTTCATCTGCTAAAATCATCTCAGAGCTGTGGTATAGAATGAGATTTCTCAGCCTCGACACTACTGGCATTTGGGGCTGGATAGTTCTTTGCTGTGGGTTGGCTGCCCTGGACATTGTAGGATGTTTAGCAGTGACTCTGGCCTCTGTCCACTAGATGCCAGTAGCCCCTTAGCCCCCAGTTGCAATGAAAACCAAAAATATCTCCAGACATTGCCAGATGTCCCCCAGGGTGCAAACTTGGCCCCTATTGAGAAACACTGGTCCGGAAGTGGAAGTTCCAGGCCAGGCCTGAAGTTACTTAGAATCGACAGGTATAAAGGAATGAATCTCTTCTGATAAACAGCTGGTCTCATGTTCCACTGAAGCTTGAACAGTGGAAAACAGGGTAAAGAGGCAGTGGGAAGATGTTAGGTTAGCTATGCAAAAGAATTCCCTGCTTTAAAAGTCAATAAGAACTTAGAAAACCTCAATGTAATAGTTATAAAATATCCTTGACTTTAGGTATGTGAGTGAAACTAAACCTCATTAACCTGCTTATTAAAAGGGAAGATTAATCTGCATTAGAGGACAGTCAGAAAACAAGTTGTTTTAAAAAATATTCCCATTTCAGTTCTTTTAAGTGTAGTTATCAGTTTAAATTTGCTTGAAAATTGTTGGCAGTAGATGGGGTTTTTTTGATAAATGTTTAAGAATTGTTTGTATTTAATATAGAAATTGAATGTAAATGGCTTTCCCATGAGTGTTTATAAACAGTATGTTTTCATGAGTGAATTCAGTGTCCTCTGGATTATTATGGACACTGCTAACTTTTTTCATGTTACTGAAACTATGGACTTCAGTTCTGCCATTATTTAAATGAACACAGATTCCAAATTAGTTGGGTCTCATCTCACCAAAAAAATATGAGGCTTTATCCAAAAGGAGGGAAAGAATTAACATTTATTGAGCACCTATTATATGCCAGGCACTGGACTAGGCCGGTGGTTCTCAACCAGGGGCGATTTTTGCCCTCCAGGGGACATTTGTCAATGTCTAGAGATATTTTTGGTTATCACACCTGGAGGGGTACTGCAGGCATCCAGTGGGCAGAGGCCAGGGATGCCACATAACATCTTACAATGCACAGGGCATCCCCCAACAGCAAAGAATTATCCAGCCCAGAATATCAATAGTACTGACATTGAGAAATCCTGGACTAGTTATCTATGTTATCTCATATAATCCTTCTAACATTCCTTACGACATCCTTTGAATTATTAACCTAGATGAAGAAAGGGAGGCTCAGAGGGGTGATATAACTTGCTCAAGATCCTAAAACTAGTAAATGCAGGAGTCAGGGTTCATTTCCACCTGGATCCTGTGGTCAGTCATCTCTACTATAGCCAGCTGCCCTCCTGAAGGTAGGTTTTAATCTATTATGGTTATTATTTTTACTTAAAGCCACGTGTCGTGGGACTTTGCAAGGAGGATGCTGATAAGTCAGAAAAGAAAAATCACAGATCTTGTGCCCAGTGCTGTACTAGGCAACATAGCTCCATAGGTCTTATTCCCTCACAGATAATCAGTTCCTGGTGCACAGTTGTGGTGCTTTGTTCCACTCTGTCTTCTTCTGTTTCCTAAATGTGCCGTTTTTGTTCTGCCTCTCGCCTTTGTGCATGTGCCAAACGTCTGGAAGGCTTTGCCCTCCATCAGTCCATCTTCCCAGAGCCTCCCCCGTGCCACGGAGGTGGAGCAGGCAGGTGACAAATCATGCTGCCTAATGAACTTCAGTTTTCTCATTTGAAACAGGGACAATGACACTTTTCTCATGCGGTCATTGAAATGAGGTGAGAATAATAATAGAGGAGCCATTTATTACGTGCATGTATGTACTAGATATTATATTAAGTGCTTTACATGTATTATCTCATTTAATTTTTAGAATAACCTTTACAAGTAGAGCTGAAGCACAGAGAGGTTATGTAGTTTGCTTGAGCACACACCGTGAGTCAATAGCACAGCCAGCATTTGAACTTGGGATGTCTAGTTGTAAGGCCCAGGCTCTCTTAACCACAAAGCCCTCTGTCAAGGATTACACAGATGTGAGAATCATTAGGGATAATGATAACTAGTTTAGGTGATTAGAAAGCCATTGTGGGTGCCAGAGCCTCTCCACGGAGCAATCATAACCAATTCCTCTTCTAGTTTTATCACTGAGATGATCTTCGTAAGGTGCCTATTATATTTCACTTTTGTGTTTTCCCAACTTTAAATAGGGAAACTAGGGGTCTTTTTTTAAAAAAAATCTGGCTTTGTTAATCAGTTTTCAAAACACATTTTAAAGTGCCAGCAAATTAAATGCTGTTCTTGATTTGTACAAATTTTTTTTTTTATGAATTCACTTTTTAGATTTCTATTTTAAGCCCTCCACTTAGAGCTGATTACAATAACCCTTATTTATAAATGTAATTGTACTGGGCCTCACCTCTGACGTATTTTCAAATTTGGTCTCACTCACTATATTACTAAGTTAAATAATCATTCATCAAGTGGAGGTAGGGTCGAGAAAGAGCATATTTCTGTAGCCCCTTCTGTGTCCTGAGGGAGCCAGCCATAAATATTCAGCATCGGTGGCCAAAGTTTGGCCCTGTGCTAAATCATAATCATTTTAATGGCAAATAAATGACATGTTTCATTGTATTATACAGTTGTATAAATTGGGGGTTTGATTTAAGCATCACATTTTTGCCATCTGTTTTTCTTTTTTAACCACTTTTTAGTTCTAAGTCATAAAACATGAGGTCACTGCAGGCTAGCAAAATCGCAAATAACCGGAACTTTCAAATAACCCCATGTTTGCAGCTCTCCGCTTCTAAGCGAGAGGTAAGCGATGTGGGCAGAAGCTGGCAATGGGAATTGCTATGGGGCTCCTGAACCCTGGGCAAGTTATGTTGTGTGAGCCTCCACTGTACCCACCACACACACACACACACACACACACACACACACACACACACACACACACCCCAATATAACATTTTAAAATAAAAAAGTGAATATTAGTGATATTAGTGATGCTGATCACTAATGACAGTTTTGAAGGAAAGAATCAGGGAGAAGAAGTCTCCCAGGGATGTCCTGTGTCCCGGGGTTTATGCACAGAGAAGGATGGGAGGAAGTTGTTTGGCAACTAGTTTCAATAAGCTTCTGTTATATGGGTCACCATTACAGGATCATGAGGATCCCTTGGGGGAACTGTTAAAAATAATGTTTAGGAGTCGTACTAAATCCAAATCTCTAGAAGAACTAGGGGAAATGAATTTTTTAAAGGGCCTCAGGAATCTGGGACCCACTCCAGACCTACTGAATCAGACTCTAAGGCTGAGGCCAGGGTACAGGACTGTGGATAAAGCTCCATGGATAGTTCTGATATAAACCCCTGCTTTAGAGGAACCTCAGAGTCCCTCTCTTCCTTAACTCTGTTTGGGAGGGTGGCACCTTCCTCCCTAATGTTTCTCAAGGTCTGGTGGGCAGTCCACATGCAGTTTGTTAAAAGTGTACATTCCTGGATCCCTTTTGAGTCAGACCTCTGGGGGTGGCTTCTGGCGGTCTGCATCTTTAGCGTACCCTCTTAGGTGAATCTTATGGACACTCCAGTTTTAGTAGCACTGCACCAAGGATTGTTCTGACTTTTATCAGAACAGAGGCAGCCTAAACTCCTACACTTTGTAGGTTGGCTCCAATGAACAACATTGATGTGAAAACAGCCTTTTTTACAGTCTACACAGCACTTGCACATTTCCTATTTCTTTTGGTACCCAAAGTCCAAACAGGCTGCTGTACCTGGAATTATATATGAAGAAAATGAGGTTCAGAGAAATTTACTTCCTACTAGAAAATATAATAAACTAGATTATTCCATTCAGTTGACAACCAATAGTTTGCAACACCCACTGTGTGCCAAGCACTGTAGTAGACCCCAGGCATACAAAGGTCACTAGAACTATCACTACACCCAAGAAGAGACCAACTGTTTAAGCTTTGGGGATTTGTGGTACCGAATGAAAGTAATTTCTAAAGAGGGAAACTTCTTCCCATCCAGAATCTCTGCAGCTGGTCCCAGATTTCCCAATAGACAAAGTACTTCCTTAGGGAAATAGCAGTGCAGGAGGAGCATTAAAGATAATCGTTGGGAAAGAATGTGATATTTTTAAAACATTGCAGTGATCATCATGGGAGAAAGTAGACCTTCGTGGAACTTGCTGGCATTTCTCCCTCTCTCCCTCCCTCCCTTCCTCCCTCCCTCTCTCCCTTCCTTCCTTCCTTTATTCATCCCTCCCTTTCATTCATTCATTCATTCATTCTATAGTGGGGTGGGATGGGCAAGGAATACGTTGTCTTTTTTGGGCTTCTGACATCCAAGGGTCTTACTCTGGCCTTTGAGCAGATATAACTCAGACCAGAGATAACCCAACAGATCTCTCACATGTACATACTTGAAACATGTTTCCATCTGCTACCACTAAATAATATCTCTGAATGGCATTTAGAATATGGGCTGCAGTTAGCAAATCATTAGTGCCTTTGAGCTGGGCAGGGCCAAAGGCTCAAAAGGATTTGTTCAATTTTAAACACTGGAAGTAATTATTGTAAGCACTTACTTATCACTTGTAGGTCTGAGGCATACTGTACTAAGACACCTATTTCCCTCATGTTATTGGATCATAAGATTGAATCATAATCATTACAGACCTGCATTCTATGGGTTGCCCTTGGGTTAAGAGGAGAGACCAAGCCAGTAGCCATGAGCTCTAGACCTTAAAGTGACTCTCAGCTGCAAAATGATCGTGTTTAAAATCTTCCTGTGTTTTTCTTTTGCACTCAAGATGAAGTACACACTCCTTTCCTTGATTTAGAAAGCCATTCCTAATCTGTTCTGTCCTTCTTCACCACTCTAACTTCTTCTGCCCTAATCCCCAACCCTAATCTCTCTCTACACTAATCGTGAACTACTCTAGTTCTTTCTCACTCAACAGTGTTTGCATATACTGTTCTTTCCATGTGGGACTTTCTCACTCCTGCTCTTTCCCTTCAGCTCTGTTTAGACATCACTTCCTCTGGGGATCCTTCCCTACAGCCCCCAATCCAAGGTCACATGCCCTCCTCTGTACTCCCCAGGCTCCCTGTCTTTATGCCCTCCATATGGGACTGTCTGACTGTCTTCTGAGGCTAAGTATTCTCCATATATACAACAGGCACCCACAAACACTTAACTAAGTATTTGTGGAATGAATGAATGAATGAGTAAGTGGAACTAGAATCAGTGGGTTAAATCCTTCTAATGTCCAAAATCATGAAGGCAGCTCACTTTCTTCCTATGCCTCTTCTAAAATCCAACCATCCTTCTCTTATCCATATTGTCAGATTTTGTGTGCATAAATACATGGTAATGTGGGAAGAGAGACTACTAGAGGCAGGTACTACTTCCTGCATTTGACATTGAGGAAACTGAAGGTCAGAGACAGCAAGTGACTTTCCCAAGGTCACACAGCCTATCAGGTATAGAGCTGGGATTTGAATCCAAATCTGTCTCATTTCAAACCACCCCAAGGACAGACAGCTAGTATCACAGCTGGGATTAGAACTCAGGTCCTCTGATTCCCATTCTCTTTATTCTACTTGATTCCTGCATGAAAAAAATAATAACTGGGGCTTCCCTGGTGGCGCAGTGGTTGAGAGTCTGCCTGCCGATGCAGGGGATACGGGTTCGTGCCCCGGTCTGGGAAGATCTTGCATGCCGCGGAGCGGCTGGGCCCATGAGCCATGGCCGCTGAGCCTGTGCGTCCGGAGCCTGTGCTCCGCAACGGGAGAGGCCACAGCGGTGAGAGGCCCACGTACCACAAAAAAAATTTTTTTAATAAAAAAAATAATGATAACTAATGAGGGTTGTTTTTGTTTTAATAATTTCCAGGTTAGTACTCAATATAGTTCAAGGATATCTTAATGGAAAATCATATGGTACTCATTGGCTACATATTCCTACATCTCCTTGCAAGGGTTAAGCTCTGGTCTCCCTTATTTTACCAGATGAGAAATGAAGGCAAGGAAGTTTAACACTCTCACAAGCTCCTCAGAAGGCTTATATATGTTGAAAGCAGAATACAGGGTAGCATTGGAGGGGCCAAGAGTAGATAAGGAAGGATTAAGGAAATATGTTAGGAGAAGTGGGATAAAGACCTTTAACTTGACACCTTTAAAAATATATATACTTTCACACCATATGTTTATAAGCCCAGGTAGTATCTGAGTCTCTGATACATTTCCTTTTCCACAAAATGAGTACTAGGAAACTTGAGGTGGGGACTCGGGGGATGGGGAGAGCGGGGAGAAAGAAAAGAAAGGACAATGATGCCATTCAGAAACTTGTTCTAAATCCTTGTCTCTTTCTTCTATCAGAAATCCTCTGTTGTTAGTCCCTGGCATTCCCAGGAGATTTCCTTCACAGCGGCATTCTTGTGTTCTTACTAAACTCCTCCTACAAGAGAATGTTTTGCTTTTAAGAGCCAGACTTAAGAAAGCAAATCGGTGTAAAAATACATTTGGTTGTAATTTTTGTCAGTGCTGCCATCTGACAGGATTTGAGGATGCTTCCATCTCTGCCGGGATAATAGCTTTGTTATCTGCTGAGATCTGCAAGAGCTCTACAGCACGGGAAATCTGTGTCTTGGCCCCCTGCTCCAAATTTAGCTTATGCATTACCCTAAAATTGGGTTTACACAAGGAAAATTACTTTAGTGCGAATCCAGCTGATTTGTAAGTAAATTTAGTCTCCCCACATTCCTATTTCCACCATCTAAACTGATTGCAAAGGCAGCTTTAGTAGTCTTCCCACATTTCTCAAGAACACACAGGAGCACAGGTCCTCAACATGCCGGTCACTGTCTCCTGGTCCATTGCGAAGCTTTGGGGAGATGTTCTTTAAGCTGGTGACACTCACAGCCGTGGCACACATCCATGACCCCACAAGTACACGCTGCAGGGTGGGCCTGGGAGCGGCCTGAGAGAAGATAGCTTTCGGCTAGTCATTTCACATTTCTGTGAAACACTGGTGACAGATGAGGTGCCATATAGAAGGGAAAAAGCAGATCACATTCTTTGAACCCATTAACAGGAAACCTGTGGAATAAAAACCTATGATTAAAAGTAACAAAATCTTCCTATTTTTTTTCCTTGTTACCACATGTTAGATCTGGGTTCACTTTCCACAACTTACAAACCAGTCACATGTGATGGTTTTTCAGACTTGTTTACAGTGGTTTACCCAAAGCTCATCAATAGAAAGTCCTCACATTTCCAAAACCTGGTCAGTTTGACAGCAACAGTCCCAGAAATTGGCGTAGTTCACATAACGTGCCTTCCCAAGAATTCCACCCCAGAGCCTTGGGTTCCATCACAAAGCAGTGGATGTCCTGCATGAGTGGGGGCCTACCGGGGGGATGGAGAGGTTGATCTGATCTGTGGCCTCTCAGTTCAGAAGCCATAAGCTTTTGAGAAATGGGCCTTTCTAGGTGGATTGGCCTGTGTGTAACAGCAAACACCGACTGATTGCTTACTGTGTGGCAAGAATTGTTTAAACGCTATTGTGTTTATTGAGTCCTCATAATAATCACAGGAATCGAGGAAAGGTGTTGGCCCCAACCCAGGCACAGAAAGAAAGATTAAGTTGTCCAAATCACACAGCTAATAAGTGGCTGAGCTGAGATTCAAATCCAGGCAGTCCATCGTGGCTACTAGTGGCCAGGAATCAGATGATTACTGTAACTTGTCCTGGACGTGGGAGACCTGTGTGCTGACCCAAGAGCACCAAAAATCTCCTAATTGAAAAGTCCAGTGGTTCCGCCTCAGTTGCCAATGTACATCATCTTCATGGAACGGTCTGTGTCTGCAGCTGATTACACTTTCTTCTCTAGTATTTTTTCACCCTTCTCTCCACTCTCTGAGACTGTCTTTTTAGTCAGCTCTGCTAATTCCTCTTTTCCTTTCAACCTCATATTTGTGGACCATCACCCAAGTTTCTCTCCCTGCCCGTCCTCCTTCCTCCACCATCTAATCTCACCTGTATACCTGGATGAGTTCATCAGCTCCTATAGCTTCAGTTGCCAGCTCTTGAAGGATGACTGAAGTTTGTCAATCACCCCTGACTCTGCTGAACTGAAGACCTGCATTTCCAACTTCCCATTGGACATTTCCCCATAGACAACCTGCCAGCATTTCTCATTCAGCCTGTCTACATTGCCCCAGTAACTTACACGGTAACCAGCACATGATAAGCATGTGCTAAACGTTTAGTGGATGAATAAATGCATAAGTTAATGAGACGAGTTTCAGAGATTTTATCTTCCAGATTGCTCTTAATATGCTGGCTTCTTCCATTTTCCTAAAGCCCCCTCGAGTATCCTTCTCTCAGGCCCCTATCATCTTATGTTTCTCTTTGTTCTGGTGCCTGTTTTTTCCCCCTACATTCTGTTATAGTTATTCATATAAACATCTTTTCTTTTCAAGAATGTCATACATTAAGGACAGAAATCATATTATATTCATTTGTATCCACCGAGTAGCCTGACAATGTGCTTTTCCCAAAGAAGCACTTAATATTTATCGAAAGAATGAATCAGTTAGTAAAAGTGGATCTAGCACTTCGCAGTTGACAGAGGGCTTCCACATATACCTTTTTGAAAATTCCACAGTATGTTAAGAAGGTAGGTGGTTGAGTCATAACCCCCATTTTACAGATGAAGAAGCTAAAGGTCAATGTAGTATTACTGGTCCAGGATCTCACTGGTCAGAAGGCACCAAGCTGGTCTAAACTGGAAGCCAGATTAACCCCTCATCATGACTTTCTCCTCCATGTAATCAGGAAAGATGAGCGACAAGGAAAAGAGAAGTTTGGGGGGGAAACTTGCACTGCAGACAAGTTTGGACTTACACATTTGTCCAACTTGGTACCTGAGATGTCACAGCCACTTACCCAAGTTCCATATGTCTTTCAAGAACCCCCATTTAAAGCTCCTAAGAGTAGCTCACTTCAGAGGAGACCCAAATACAACTTATTCTGGGGAGTTCCAGGATTTAGTCTCTGATAAGAAAAGCATGAAGTTAAAAATATCCAAGGATTTTTCTTTTGAAATCAGACAGATCTGAATTGGAGATCCAGCTTGAACATTTAACAACTTTCTCTTCATCCTTACCCTCCCCCACCCATCTATAAAATGAAGATAATAACACTCTGGCTCATGGGGACATGTGCAGATTCAAAGGGGGAAGTTTTAAAGTGCTTGGCATGGCTCCTGGCATGGGGAACCCAACCCATCTTCTTCTTCATCCCCTGAATTATGCCTCTGTGCCTTTAATTCTTTCTACGTGTGCAACCCTAACCAGTGATTAGATTCTGTACTATAAGATTTAATACACTTTCTCCCTAGTTGTTTCAACATTTGATATCTTATCTGTCTAGAAAGTTTACATGCTCCCTCAGGGTAGAGGCCAGGTCTTTTGAACTCTCTGAGATAAAGGACAGTGCTGGAAAGTAAATATTCTCCTCAGCTAACACCTGATTAACCAAGACCAGTGAGGTTAAATTCTATTCTGCTAAACACTTTTTGGCAGGGACTAGAGGGAGACAGTAGAATGGAGGTTGGGCTCAGAGGATACTGAATGAAGAAGAAAGGACATTCGATTCAACATGAAGACCTGGTATTGAGTCCCCATCTTGCCAGTTAATAATCAAGGATCAAACAGAAGCTACTCAATCTCTTCAATCTCATATGCCTCATCTTTAAAATATCCACCTCATAGAGTGACTTTTGAGGATCAAATGAGACAATGCATGGAAAATGCTTTGTAAGCAGGAACCCACTTTGCAATGTTATTTTTTAATTCAATTTACAATTTGGTTTGGGTTTTTTAAAGTGGATAATTTTCTTTCCTCAAGCCAATGAGGGAGGGAAGAAGTGATAAAAATCACATTTTCCAAAATTACAGAGAAGTCTTACAGAAAAGTCAGATCTCCCTAATCTTTGCCCTTTTGTCACACCAAGACACCCACTGCATCCATTGATTAGTCTGGTACATTCATGTAGGGTTTTGTAGCTCACAAAAGCATTTTCACATGCATTGTCATACAAAAATCCTGTGATCCAGGCCATTCGGAGGTAAGTCTTCCTGTTTAATAAGCGAAGTGAGACTCCAGGAGCCTTACAAAATTCCCCCACGTCACCGGAGGGGTCTTGAAGGCTTGCCTTCCTCCCAGTTCTGCCCTCTTCCCACGATACCACCTCGGCTCTGTGGTGCACACATCCTACCCAGACCTTTTCAATCACCAGCATGGTTACATGTGCATACTAGCCAGGGAGATTGGTTGCCTAGCATTTGTCTCCATAAAAATCATTAAGGGGCTTCCCCAGTGGTCCAGTGGTAAAGAATCCACCTTCCAATGCAGTCGACGCAGGTTCCATCCCTGGTCGGGGGAGCTGGGATCCCACGTGCCGCGGGGCAACTAAGCCCGTGTGCCACAATTAGAGAGAAGCCCAAGGACCGCAATGAAGAGCCCACACCACAGTGAAAGATCCCGCACGCCTCAACGAAGATCCCGCATGCCACAACTAAGACCCTACGCAGCCAATAAAATAGATAAATAAATAATAAAACAAAATAATTAAGACATTCAAGCTAAAATTCCATCCAATTTATAAGTCTTTGATATTGCATAATGAATGTAAACATCGTGCTCCTGGCCTTTCTGTATTGGTAGCAGCATGGCAGCTTTGTTAAGAATTAGCTGGAGCTGATTCTAGCCCTCGTTCTGATACTCACCGGATCAGGGGGACTTTGAGAAGCCTCTCTGGACCTCGGTGAATTCGGGTTAACAATACCCAGCTCCCAGCGTTGCGGTGAGAACTCACATAAAGCCCTTACTCCCCTGTGTGACTCAGGGAGGAAAGCTGCTAGGATTTCAACTGCTCCCAGCTCTGTGAAGTCAGGTCAGGTTTATGTTTGAGCAACACATGAAATGTGCAGCATTTGAACCCGTAAATGCTGTCATGCTTTTTTTTTTTTTTTTTTTTTTAACATCTTTATTGGAGTATAATTGTTTTACAATAGTGTATTAGTTTTCCCTCTACAACAAACTAAATCAGTTATACATACACACATGCTCCCACATCTCCTCCCTCTTGCATCACCCTCTCTCCCACCCTCCCTATCCCACCCCCCCAGGCAGTCACAAAGCACAGAGGTGATCTCCCTGTGCTATGCAGCAGCTTCCCACCAGCTATCTAATTTACATTTGATAGTGTATATATGTCCCTGCCACTCCCCCACTTCGTCACAGCCCACCCCTCCCCCTCCCCATATCCTCAAGTCCATGCTCGAGTAAGTCTGTGTTTTATTCCCGTCCTACCACTAATCTCTTCATGACATTTTTTTCCCTTAGAGTCCATATATATGTGTTAGCATACGGTATTTGTTTTTCTCCTTCTGACTTACTTCACTCTGTATGACAGACTCCAGGTCCATCCACCTCATTATAAATAACTCAGTTTCATTTCTTTTTATGGCTGAGTAATATTCCATTGTATATATGTGCCACATCTTCTTTATCCATTCATCTGTTGATGGACACTTAGGTTGCTTCCATGTCCTGGCTATTGTGAATAGAGCTGCAATGAACATTTTGGTACATGAGTCTTTCTGAATTATGGTTTTCTCAGGGTATATTCCCAGTAGTGGGATTGCTGGGTCGTATGGTAGTTCTATTTGTAGTTTTTTAAGGAACCTCCATACTGTTCTCCATAGCGGCTGTATCAATTTACATTCCCACCAGCAGTGCAAGAGGGTTCCCTTTTCTCCACACCCTCTCCAGCATTTATTGTTTCTAGAGTTTTTGATGATGGCCAATCTGACCGGTGTGAGATGATATCTCATTGTAGTTTTGATTTGCATTTCTCTAATGATTAATGAGGTTGAGCATTCTTTCATGTGTTTGTTAGCAATCTGTATATCTTCTTTGGAGAAATGTCTATTTAGTTCTTCTGCCCATTTTTGGATTGGGTTGTTTGTTTTTTTGTTATTGAGCTGCATGAGTTGCTTATAAATTTTGGAAATTAATCCTTTGTCAGTTGCTTCATTTGCAAATATTTTCTCCCATTCTGAGGGTTGTCTTTTGGTCTTGTTTATGGTATCCTTTGCTGTGCAAAAGCTTTTAAGTTTCATTAGGTCCCATTTGTTTATTTGTGTTTTTATTTCCATTTCTCTAGGAGATGGGTCAAAAAGGATCTTGCTGTGATTTATGTCGTATAGTGTTCTGCCTATGTTTTCCTCTAAGAGTTTGATAGTGTCTGGCCTTACATTTAGGTCTTTAACCCATTTCGAGTTTATTTTTGTGTGTGGTGTTAGGGATTGTTCTAATTTCATACTTTTACATATAGCTGTCCAGTTTTCCCAGCACCACTTATTGAAGAGGCTGTCTTTTCTCCACTGTATATCCTTCCCTCCTTTATCAAAGATAAGGTGACCATATGTGTGTGGGTTTATCTCTGGGCTCTCTATCCTGTTCCATTGATCTATATTTCTGTTTTTGTGCCAGTACCATATTGTCTTGATTACTGTAGCCTTGTAGTAGAGTCTGAAGTCAGGGAGCCTAATTCCTCCAGCTCCATTTCTCGTTCTCAAGATTGCTTTGGCTATTCGGGGTCTTTTGTGTTTCCATACAAATTGTGAAATTTTTTGTTCTAGTTCTGTAAAAAATGCCAGTGGTAATTTGATAGGGATTGCATTGAATCGGTAGATTGCTTTGGGTAGTATAGTCATTTTCACTATGTTGATTCTTCCAATCCAAGAACATGGTATATTTCTCCACCTATTTGTATCATCTTTAATTTCTTTCATCAGTGTCTTATAGTTTTCTGCATACAAGTCTTTTGTCTCCTTAGGTAGGTTTATTCCTAGATATTTTATTCTTTTTGTTGCAATGGTAAATGGGAGTGTTTTCTTAATTTCACTCTCAGATTTTTCATCATTAGTGTATAAGAATGCCAGAGATTTCTGTGCATTAATTTTGTATCCTGCAACTTTACCAAATTCATTGATTAGCTCTAGTAGTTTTCTGGTAGCATACTTAGGATTCTCTATGTATAGTATCATGTCATCTGCAAACAGTGACAGCTTTACTTCTTCTTTTCCTATTTGGATTCCTTTTATTTCTTTTTCTTCTCTGATTGCTGTGGCTAGAACTTCCAAAACTATGTTGAATAAGAGTGGTGAGAGTGGGCAACCTTGTCTTGTTCCTGATCTTAGTGGAAATGGTTTCAGTTTTTCACCATTGAGAATGATGCTAGCTGTGGGTTTGTCATATATGGCCTTTATTATGTTGAGGAAAGTTCCCTGTATGCCTACTTTCTGCAAGGTTTTTATCATAAATGAGTGTTGAATTTTGTCAAAAGCTTTCTCTGCATCTATTGAGATGATCATATGGTTTTTCTCCTTCAGTTTGTTGATATGGTGTATCACATTGATTGATTTGCGTATATTGAAGAATCCTTGCATTCCTGGGATAAACCCCACTTGATCATGGTGTATGATCCTTTTAATGTGCTGTTGGATTCTGTTTGCTAATATTTTGTTGAGGATTTTTGCATCTATGTTCATCAGTGATATTGGCCTGTAGTTTTCTTTCTTTGTGACATCTTTGTCTGGTTTTGGTATCAGGGTGATGTTGGCCTCATAGAATGAGTTTGGGAGTGTTCCTCCCTCTGCTATCTGTTGGAAGAGTTTGAGAAGGATAGGTGTTAGCTCTTCTCTAAATGTTTGATAGAATTCGCCTGTGAAGCCATCTGGTCCTGGGCTTTTGTTTGCTGGAAGATTTTTAATCACAGTTTCAATTTCAGTGCTTGTGATTGGTCTATTCATATTTTCTATTTCTTCCTGGTTCAGTCTCGGCAGGTTGTGCATTTCTAAGAATTTGTCCATTTCTTCCAGGTTGTCCATTTTATTGGCATACAGTTGCTTGTAGTAATCTCTAATAATCTTTTGTATTTCTGCAGTGTCAGTTGTTACATCTCCTTTTTCATTTCTAATTCTATTGATTTGAGTCTTCTCCCTTTTATTCTTGATGAGTCTGGCTAATGGTTTATCAATTTTATTTATCTTCTCAAAGAACCAGCTTTTAGTTTTATTGATCTTTGCTATTGTTTCCTTCACTTCTTTTTCATTTATTTCTGATCTGATCTTTATGATTTCTTTCCTTCTGCTAAATTTGGGGGTTTTTTGTTTTTCTTTCTCTAATTGCTTTAAGTGCAAAGTTAGGTTGTTTATTCGAGATGTTTCCTGTTTCTTAAGGTATGATTGTATTGCTATAAACTTGCCTCTTAGAACTGCTTTTGCTGTATCCCATAGGTTTTGGGTCGTTGTGTCTCCATTGTCATTTGTTTCTAAGTATTTTTTGATTTCCTCTTTGATTTCTTCAGTGATCACTTCGTTATTAAGTAGTGTATTGTTTAGCCTCCATGTGTTTGTATTTTTTACAGATCTTTTCCTATAATTGATATCTAGTCTCATAGCGTTGTGGTCGGAAAAGATACTTGATACGATTTCAATTTTCTTAAATTTGCCAAGGCTAGATTTGTGACCCAATATATGATCAATCCTGGAGAATGTTCCATGAGCACTTGAGAAAAATGTGTATTCTGTTGTTTTTGGATGGAATGTCCTATAAATATCAATTAAGTCCATCTTGTGTAATGTATCATTTAAAGCTTGTGTTTCCTTATTTATTTTCATTTTGGATGATCTGTCCATTGGTGAAAGTGGGGTGTTAAAGTCCCCCATTATAATTGTGTTACTGTCGATTTCCCCTTTTAAGGCTGTTAGTATTTGCCTTATGTATTGAGGTGCTCCTATGTTGGGTGCATAAATATTTACAATTGTTATATCTTCTTCATGGATCGATCCCTTGATCATTATGTAGTGTCCTTCTTTGTCTCTTGTAATAGTCTTTATTTTAAAGTCTATTTTGTCTGATATGAGAATTGCTACTCCAGCTTTCTTCTGATTTCCATTTGCATGGAATATCTTTTTCCATCCCCTTACTTTCAGTCTGTATGTGTCCCTAGGTCTGAAGTGGGTCTCTTGTAGACAGCATATATATGGGTCTTGTTTTTGTATCCATTCAGCCAGTCTGTGTCTTTTAGTGGGAGCATTTAATCCATTTACATTTAAGGTAATTAGCGATATGTATGTTCCTATTACCATTTACTTAATTGTTTCGGGTTGTTCTTGTAGGTCTTTTCCTTCTCTTGTGTTTCTTGCCTAGAGAAGTTCCTTTAGGATTTGTTGTAGAGCTGGTTTGGTGGTGCTGAACTCTCTCAGCTTTTGCTTGTCTGTAAAGGTTTTAATTTCTCCATCAAATCTGAATGAGATCCTTGCTGGGTAGAGTAATCTTGGTTGTAGATTTTTTTCCTTCATCACTTTAAATATGTCCTGCCACTCCCTTCTGGCTTGTAGAGTTTCTGCTGAAAGATCAGATGTTAATCTTATGGGGATTCCCTTGTGTGTTATTTGTTGTTTTTCCCTTGCTGCTTTTAATATGTTTTCTTTGTATTTAATTTTTGACAGTTTGATTATTATGTGTCTTGGCGTGTTTCTCTTTGGGTTTATCCTGTATGGAACTCTGTGCTTCCTGGACTTGATTGATTATTTCCTTTCCTATATTAGGGAAGTTTTCAACTATAATCTCTTCAAATATTTTCTCAGTCCCTTTCTTTTTCTCTTCTTCTTCTGGGACCCCTATAATTCGAATGTTGGTGCGTTTAATGTTGTCCCAGAGGTCTCTGAGACTGTCCTCAGTTCTTTTCATTCTTTTTTCTTTCTTCTGCTCTGCAGTAGTTATTTCCACTATTTTATCTTCCAGGTCACTTATCCGTCCTTCTGCCTCAGTTATTCTGCTATTGATCCCATCTAGAGTATTTTTAATTTCATTTATTGTGTTGCTCATCGTTTCTTGCTTCCTCTTTATTTCTTCTAGGTCCCTGTTAACTGTTTCTTGCAAATTGTCCATTCTATTTCCAAGATTTTGCATCATCTTCACCATCATTATTCTAAATTCTCTTTCAGGTAGATTGGCTATTACCTCTTCATCTGTTAGGTCTGGTGTGTTTTTATCTTGTTCCTTCATCTGTTGTGTGTTTTTCTGTCTTCTCATTTTGCTTATCTTACTGTGTTTGAGGTCTCCTTTTTGCACGCTGCAGGTTTGTAGTTCCTGTTGTTTTTGGTGGCCCAGCCCTCTCCCCAATGGCAGAATTTTTCCGTGGGGCAATGAAGCAAAGGTGATTCATATCCCCGTAGTCATATTTTTTTTACCTTTCTTCCTAATTCTGAACAGCTCCTTAAAAGGGATGGCTGGGGGCCTGGGGTCTCTCATCCTTGAGTTGGCCTGCATCCATGGCACGTGTGTTATAGGTGGAACCATGGTGTGAGGTGTGGGTAATGTTATCCTGGCTTCAGAGATGAAGAAATGGATGTGTGAAATGGTTCGATAATTATTCAAAGGCCACACGGCTAGGGAAGGGCAGAGCTAGGATGTGAACCTGGTTTATCTGACTCCAAAGCCCTTGCTCTTGTATATTACAGCTTTAGAGTTTTTCAAATGCCACTTTCTTTAGCAAGGGCCTTCTAGAAACAAACACTTTGAACTTCAAGGCCAGCCTTTCATGGGGGAAGTTTGTGTACTGTGGCAGTCCAGTTGGGAAAGGGTGTGTTCTTTCGAAAGGTAAAAGAAAGCCTTTTGGGCCTTCTCGACTGCTCTCCGAAGAGGACGCTGGGTACTCTGCCAACATGTAGGGGCCTCCGTTCCTGGGTCTTTAAAGGATCCCACTGAATAATCACGATAATTCTTGATAAATCCTAACACCCAGAGAGCAGGACTCTCCCCCATGAACAGGACCCTGGAAAGCTGAGACTGGGGGGCCTGGGGAAGCAATGACACGGTGGAGTCAGCAGGCTCAGGGGAGAACTGGGTGGGAGGAATATAAGGGGTAACTGGTAGGAGGTAAAGCAGCACCAGTCAGTAGAAATATCATGTGAGCCACGACTGTGAACCACATATGTAATTTTAAATTTTCTAGGAGCCACATTTTAAAAAGTCAGAACAGTGAAATTAATTTCAACTGTTTACATTTAGTGTATTATATTTGAACAATATGTTTAACCCAGTAGATCTAAAATATTATCATTCTGACATGTAATCAATATACAGATATTAATGAGATATTTTACATGTATTTTTGTTTGTTTGCTTTAAGTCTTTGAAACGCAGAGTGTATTTTGCACGTCTCAGCTGTCCACATTCAAGGACTCAAAACAAGCACGTGTGGCTAGTGACAATTGTCTTGGAGCATGGGGGTCTAACAGCAACACTGACATTGCAGCCTCCCTCACCTGCCAGCCCTCAATCTCCCCCACCCCGGCTTTATTTTTCTGCATACTAGTTACCACTGGACAAACTATGCCTTTCCTTTCTTTGTTTATAGTCTATCTATCAGTGTTCATTAGGATACAGTCTAGGCTGATGTAATAAATGAGTAGATAGATAGATAGATAGATAAAGATACAGTGGCTTAGACAAGATAGAAATGGATTCGTCCTCAGTCTGGAGGAGGCTGCTCAGAGCTGGAAAGGTAGCTCTGTTGCCCAATGCTCACCCGGAAACCCAAGCTCAGTCTGTATTACTCTTCTGCCAGCCCCAACATGTGTCATCTACCTTGTTCTAGATGGCTTCTTCAGCATCTTCATGGCCACACTCCAGTCAGGAGCACATTCTTTCTTTTTTTTTTTTTCATCTGAAGAAACAGCAATCTTTATTTTTTTTAACTTTTTATTTTATATTGGAGTATAGCCAATGAGCAATGTTGTGATAGTTTCAGGTGCACAGCAAAGCGACTCAGCCATACATATACATGTATCCATTCTCCCCCAGACTCCCCTCCCATCCAGGCTGCCGCATTCACATCGAGCAGAGTTCCCTGTGCTCTACAGCAGGTCCTTGTTGGGTATTCTTGTTAAATATAGCAAGCACATTCTATCTTTTCTTTTTTAAGGATGCAGCCCTCTCTTCTTCCTTTCTTCATCCCTTCCTTCCTCCTTTCCTGCCTTCTTTCCTCTGCCCTCTCTCCCTCCCTCTCTGTCCCTTTCTTTCTCTCTGCAGGGCCTGACCCAGAGGTAGTCCACTTCAATTCTGCTCACATCTCTTTAGCCAGGACATAGCCACACGCCGCCTCTAGCTGAGGTCTCCTGCTAAGTGAGCCGGTGGCCAGCTGATATGGGCAGCTCTATTACTAAAGGAGAGAGGATTCATCACCCTCCCCCACTGGCATGTCAGCTCCATGAGGGCGGTGACTGGGGGATGTTTTGTTCACGATCATAGCCCCAGCAATGGTGCACGAAGGGCAGGGCAGTATGAGTGTCTCCCTGGTGGATAGGAGTATTTCATAGGACGTTGTCTGAATCGCAGACACAATATGGTAATAACAGCAGACTAACAGAGAGTTGGTTTCATGATTGTTTTAAAATTCTCCGCAGACCCTAAACCCTGTATTGGCCGCACCGAGTAGACTGCTCCCCTGCCCTGCCCTTGGTTCACCACTGAGCCCTGGCACCTAGAATAGTGGAGGGCATGCAGCAGACACTCAGTATCTGCAGAATGAATGACTAGAAAGTACTGCTGCCTCCGTTCCTGCCATTTCCTCCTCACCAGGTCGTAGCCCTTATGGCATGTCGCCACAGTTTCTTTAAACTGTGATCTCCTCGCGCACCAGGACCTGCACCCACTGCCACACCGTGGCTGGCGCTCAGCTGGTGCTGGTTGGTTGAAGGAACCGATAACATTCATTGAAGGCTGCCTCCCTGGGCTGCCCCTAGCCTGCACTGAGCCAACCCCAGGCAGGAGTTTTCTATCCGATTCTCTTCCTTTTGTCAGAACAACAGAGCATAAGACTGGAAAGAGAGACAGGCTCCCATTTGTGAGCCAACTTATGCATCCGGTTATGGAATTTGCACTTTTTCCTAAAAGCAATAGGGAACCATCAACATGGTTTAACCGGGTGGGGCTTTAATTAGAGATGTGATTTAGTGATGTGAGGATGGAGAAGAGGGAACTAGTTGGCCTACTCAGACCTCTGACTTCAGCTTTGTAGGCACTGGCGTTTCCTAGTTATCTTCAGCCACTTCAGAGGTCATCACTCATTTACCATCTCAGTCCAAATGTTCCTCCTCTGCTCTCCATTTTGATGAGTACAATCTTTGACACATTCACCTATGTATCCGCTCATCCTCAGCAGCCACGTACTGGATACCTTGAGAAGGTATGCTCCTTTCAGGCAGGGGCTCTGTCCAATGCTGGATCCCCAAGGGTGGGGACAGTGCCTGGCACCTGTCAATAAATATGTTTTCTGACTGAGCACCATGTGCCAGGACACTGGAGATGAGGCGATGAAGAGGGAAGCTGAAGAGCACACGTGTCCAGTAAAGGATGTAGAGTGTCCTTGAAGCATTTGAAGACTACTCTTGTGTTCCCTCAAGTCTTCTCCTCTCCAGGCTCCCCTCTCTAGCTCCTTCAGCCATTGCTCTCGTGACATGATTTTAGTTCTCTTCATCAATCTAGTATCTCTGCTTCCCTTTTGAACTCTGGTGCCCAGAGTAAAGCTGGACGCTCCAGGTGAAGTTGGACCAGGAGCTCAGCTGATGCTGGTTGGTTGAAGGAACCGATAACGTTCATTGCAGGCTGCCCCCCTGGGCTGCCCTAGCCTGCACTCAGCCACTTGCACCTCCCTCCCTGATTTCAGAGAGCATGCCCCTAGTCACAAGTGCCCCTACCATCAACCAGCTTTTTTGGTAGCTACCTTCCCTCCCCCTCTGACCAGTGGAATAGACCATCAACCAATACACCATCCCCATATACACCATACACACCAATACACTGTCACCTTCCTCAGCATCTCTCCTCACATCTCTGCCTACAGGTTTACTTTAAGTCCACCAATATGGAGGGAAGAGCTCATTCAAATAAAACACATTATAAACATGGTTCTTAGGCTATTGCTATTTCTCTGCAAATATTCTAAGCACACAACTCAGTGACTGTAGTTAAAGACCAAAGAGATATTCAATACTCCTCATGAGGGGCTCTGTACCTTGTTGTACCATTGTGGATTTTCTTGATTTTATTTTTTGTGGTTTCAGTGGATTTTGCTTTGCTGTGTTGGACTTAGGATATTATTATCCTTGGGATTTATAAAAGAATACCATGCCTAGCATGACATGAAGCCGACTCAAAAACCAAATTTGCCACTTAACTATGTGATCTTGAACAAGTTGTCTCTCAAAATCTCAAACTCTTCATCTAATAAGAATACTAATACCAACAGTAGAATGGACAGAGAAAATGCATAAAATATGCAAATGCTTTACATTACTAGTACCAATGTTTTATAAACATGTGAGCATATGAAAAACATGTTTAACTTCACTATGGATAAAAATGAGATATGATCTTAAAAAGTGATAATACCTAGTAGGTACCTTAGCAGGTATTTGTTAGCAGCAAGTGCAGATAAATAGACACCATTCTGTACTAATGGTAGAAATATTAATTAGAACAATTTTCTTAGAAGACTACTTGGAAATATATGTAAAAAGCCTTAAAGAGCTGCATACCTTTGACTTAAAAAATAATTCCACTCATTGTTTGTGGCCTAGAGAAACATCATAGATGTATATAAAGATTCATACACAAGGATATTCATCTCAACATTTTATAAATAACAGAAAGTTGGATACAACCTGAAGGTTTCACTGCAACCACTAAAATCCATGTTTTAGAAGAATAATGATGGGGGAAATACATATTCCATTCAAAAGAAGAAATTATGTCTAGTATAATTCCAAGTTGTAAAAAGAATTCATTCCTGTGTTTATATGTATGCATGTAAATATTTGTTAAGGGTGATTATCTGTAGGTCCTGGATATATGGTGATTTTAATTTTCTTCTTTGTGCTTCTATTTTTCAAAATTTCCACAGCAACCATTGCTTTTTCAAGGGTAGATTAAGAATGCCCTTACATATCTTACAAGAATGTGATAAGACTCTAACCTTAAGTTGTAATATGTGTGTTGAAAGGTCATATGAATTTATTTCATCATCATGAGATGTTGTATTAATCCCCTATTTTGCATTTCTTTCACACTTCTTTTTTTTTTTTTTTTTTTTTTTTTTGCGGTATGCGGGCCTCTCACTGTTGTGGCCTCTCCCATTGCGGAGCACAGGCTGCAGACGCGCAGGCTCAGCGGCCATGGTCCACAGGCCCAGCCGCTCCGCGGCATGTGGGATCTTCCCGGACCAGGGCACGAACCCGTGTCTCCTGCATCGGCAGGCGGACTCTCAACCACTGCGCCACCAGGGAAGCCCTACACTTCTTTTTTGTCCTCCCTCCATCTCTCTGCCAAACCCTTTACTTTCCTTCCCTTTCACTCTCCCTTCTCTCTAGGCTCTGCCTTACTCACTTTCCTGTCTCGTGGGCATTGCTCCACTGCCTTTAGGAGCAAGGGTCAAACACTTGCTGACCCTGATCTGAAGCTCAGTTGATCCAAACTGAGCAAGAAGTGAACAAGTTTCTTGCATTTCCTTTCAGAACTCTAGTAGCCCTGACACACATCCTGGACTAATTGAGACTGTGTGAAACGGACGTCTCTCAGTTCAGAGTTGAGCTCTTGTCATCTAGGACTGAATTACCAACTTCTCAAACACTGCTGGGAAGGTTGGGGGCAGGGTTGCTCTTTTCTTCTCCATCCCAAATGTTGGATGCCCCTGCCTTCCAACACGACTCGAAAATAGCTTTGTCAAGCAAAGCATGAACACTAAGAGTTTCCTGACATTTTCATAACTACGAGCATATGATTGGCAGTTCATATTGAATAACGATGTAAGAAATCTGCCAAGAAATCTCCCAATACTATTTCCAGTACTGGCTCATAACCAGTTCCAGCTGCCTCACCACAGAATAGGAGCACAGTAGACTACCGGGTTCCATGGTTTGCCCGCTTGCAAAGTTTGTGTTGAGTTACTGGGAGTCATGCTAATGGGGGGAGTCACTCTCCCGGAAAGCATTTAAGATGAATAAAGCTGAGTGTTTAATGTACTAATGAAAAAATTTGTCAATATTTAAATCAAACGTGTGAACACTAAGTGTTTTTACATACGTTTGCCACAGAGGTTTCAAGGCAGCCTTTGGCCTTCCAGACACGAATAAAGTAGATAGATGCACTGTTAGATTTTTGAACAATGACAAAGAAAAACAGGGAGTAATTGCTTCACTCGAAGCCTGCCAGGAAATTAATTGCCTAAGAGATATATTTTATGCAGTGTCCAGAAAACTGCAGAGTCTACGGGAGTGGCTTGCTTTCACTAGGAGAAAACATATGTCACCTCTCACCAAAGCTGTTTATGCCTTCTCACAAACCTGTCTTTTTTCAGCCTAAAGACATTCCAACTGGAAATGACTACAAAGCCAGGAGTTGATAGGTTAGGGGTGTTTAGTAATGCTTAAAATAATACCCTCATGGCAGCAGATACGATTCTGTCCTGCGCGCCCTGTGGAACAGCAACCCGGATGCCTGGCACCTGGACGTCTTTTTGTTTCTGCTTAGAGAAATTGGTGGGAGGGGGTGGGGAGTGGTGAGCCGGCCTTTGACTGCCAACTCTGAAACTCACAGATCTGGGCAAGGCTCTGGGGGAGCTAGCTAAGTGCACTTAAGAAATAGGGATGGAACCTGCCTTGGTCCACCTTTGGGATTGTATTCCAAGGAGTGCTTGTGGAAGGCTGCTGGTTGAAGGCTGCAGGAAGTCTGTGCAATTCCGTAAACATTTCTTGGGCACCTTCTGCAAACCAGGTTAAATGGACTGGGCTCTGCTGGGAGTGAAATTGGGGACCTCACTCAGAGACGACAAAGAAAAATAAGAAAAGCTGCTGCACTTCAGGAACCTTCTGCCTGGTAGAGGAACAGACATCTCAATAAAGAATCCTAGACTAATGAAGTAAGTGCCGGAGGGTAGAGAGAGCAAACCTTCTCATGGACTAATCTGGAGGTTTCAGGAAAGCATCTTAAGAGAGCTAAGACTGAACTAGAACTGGAAGGATAAAGGACAGTGAGCCAGGTGGAGAAAGGTAAGAATGGATTTCTTGGAAGGATATAGCCAAGGCATAAATGTCCGTAATAGTGTGGTGTGTTCGGAAACTACCAGCTGTTCTTTATTACTAGGGCCTGGAGTTTGAGAAGGGCAATGGTAGGAGATGGGGCTGAAGAGATGTATGGTGCTGGACATTCAGGGGCCTTGTGACCTCTGTTAATGTGCTAGGACTGTCATCAGGGGACTTTATGCAGTGGAGAGTAACTGCAGTTGTAAGAAAGAGATGATCTGATCTAGCTATCAGGTAGCTCATTCTGCAGCAGCGAAATATCAATTTACAGCATCAAGAATGGAGGTCAAGAGACCAGTTAGGAGGATACTGCAATCTTCTTGGAGGGACAGGATGAGAGGTAAGACTAGAACAACCATAAGAGGTTAGAATTGGAAAGAACATATCAGTTCAACTTCTATATTATACAAATGGAATAACTGAGGACAAAAGAGGGTAAGTGACCTCTCCAAGTTACATAGAAATAAGCTTGTTGGCAGCCAAATCAGCACCAAGGACCCTGGTCCTCTGATTTCCAGCCCAGTGACTTTTCCACTCAGCAGTGCCAAGATCAGTCCCAGCATCCTGCTTATTAGGTAATGCCCTAGAGAAATTTGAAACTTACTTGACCAGCATTTTTCCTGTCAATTTCTAGGAAGTGGGAACAGTACTTGCTGAATAGAGAGAACCTGTATCAAGCCAGACCACCTGGGAGGTATCTTTTCTGTTCATCTTCCTCCTCTCTGGCTTTAGACATCTCCTTAATGTTTGCCTCCTTCCTCTCATCCTGCAGAAAACCAAATACTGCTTATGAAATTCTCTCCCCTCTGCTAAGTCTAAGAAGTATACACACAATTGAGAACTTTTTCTCGTGCTTGTTTTCTCAGTGTTACTCTAACTACTATATCACTGCTAAGTACTGGGACAATTTGGAGGACAAGTGATTCGATAAAATCAAGACTGACTATTTCCATCTAAACTCCTTCCTTGTCTATGTACATATAACCATTTTACATAGCAGCATCATTTTACATAACCCCAGCCCCACATAGCAGCATCATATGTGCAAATACTCTTTGGTGTTTCTTTTTCATTAAATCATGTGTATACATATTTTTGTATATTTATATTAGCTTTATAGTATTTCTTATAGTGGAAACAGCAGAAAATATGGAGTGAGGCCCAAGGCTTTGGGCAAGAGACTTAGTCTCTGAACCTCAGTTTCTTCAACTAGAAAATGCAGGTAATACTACTACCTTGATGGTTCCTGGCACATAGTCAGTGTACGGAAAGCATCCATCCTCCCTTCCTGCCTTTTTGGGGGTTGTTTCTGGGGCAATATACCATTTTCATAAACATCTCGGTATGGTTACAAATGATACCCATAGCTAAAAGTCAAAGGTCATGCTTCTTTTTTTAATCTACCTCAATGCTGAGAATCTTGTTGAGGAAAGAGTACAATCTTGATAACTCGTGAAGGTAAGTGGAAGAAATGAGGAAGAGAAGAGGAAACCACTTGAACTTGAAAATTAAATTAACAAAAATTTGTGGCCTTCTCATCTCATAAACATGAAGTAACCAGTATTTATTGTGTAACTGACGATGGCAGCGTGGTTTATGGAACACGCCAGCCACAGGAATGACGCAGATTTCCATTTTAGGTGGCCCTTTGGCAGCTTCATGAAGGGTGGGTTTGGAAGAAAAGAAGACTGGAGGCTGGTCTCCCAGTTAGGGGAGTCGTCAGCTGAGGGGGGTGATGGGCTGAGCCTGGAGGGAGGAGAGGGGTCAAATTCAAGCAGTGCTTTGGAAGCCTATTTATTTATTTATTTAGTTTGTTTGGTTTTTTTTTTTTTTTAATAAATTTATTTATTTTTGGCTGTGTTGGGTCTTCGTTCTTGCACGCGGGCTTCCTCTAGTTGCGGCGATTGGGGGCTACTCTTTGTTGCGGTGCACAGGCTTCTCATTTTGGTGGCTTCTCTTGTTGCAGAGCATGGGCTCTAGGTGCACATGCTTCCGTAGGTGTGGCACGTGGGCTCAGTAGTTGCGGCTTGTGGGCTCTAGAGCTCAGGCTCAGTACTTGTGGCACATGAGCTTAGTTGCTCCATGGCATGTGGGATCTTCCCGGGCCAGGGCTCGAACCCATGTCCCTTGCATTGGCAGGCAGATTCTTAACCACTGTGCTACCTGGGAAGCCCTGGAAGCCAATTTAGTTGTCAAGTTAAAGTGTTGCTCCTCTTAAAGGTCACCCCTTCTCCT
The DNA here is from genome assembly GCF_026419965.1 of Kogia breviceps. Classification (NCBI taxonomy): domain Eukaryota; kingdom Metazoa; phylum Chordata; class Mammalia; order Artiodactyla; family Physeteridae; genus Kogia; species Kogia breviceps. The sequence goes on along the minus strand of NC_081310.1, from coordinate 147,290,880 downwards.
CTCCTTCCCATCTTCGTTTCTTCCATTCAGCAGAACTAAGTGCATGGGGAGCTTGAGTGGCTGGGCTGGGCCAGGGGAGAAACTGTAAATTTCAGGCTGTGAGATGAACTCAGGTTCCCTCTTTGCTGCCACCACACAGAAGTTAAAGTAAAAAGTGGGAGAGATTTCATTCACTCATTAAACATGTGTGTATGTAGGTACTAAGTGTCAATAGCTTGATACTCACTAGTCACTGTTCTAGGCAATGGGGACACAGCTGTGACCAAACCAAAGTTCCTGTCCCCATGAAGTTTGTATATAAACAATAAACAATTAAATGTATCAATACAGAGTCTATCTGATGATACTAAATGGAATAGGTAATAATCAGTTAGATAAGGGCAAGGGAACAGTGGTAGGCATGAGGTCAAAGAGGTGGTGGGAGCAGCAGAAGACTGTTAAGGACATTGTAAGGACTCCAGTGTTTCCTTAACACAAGAAGGGAAGTCTTCGGAGGAGTTTGAGCAGGGGAGGGACATAAACTGATTTAGGTCCTACAAGGATTCCTCCAGCTGCTGCGCTGAGAATAGACTGGGGAAGGTGGCCAGAAGTGGGAGTGGAAAGACCAGTTGTGAGGCTACTGGAAGAAAAGTCGTGCAGAGATCATGGTGGCCTGAACCAGAGGGTAGCAGTACAGGTAGGTTTGGGATCGGTTTTGAAAGAGGAGGTGGAAGCATGGGCTGCTGGTTTGCATGTGGTTGTGAGAGAAAGTGTAAAATCAAGGAGAACGCAAAAGTTTTCATTGTGAGCAGCTGGAGGAAGGAACTGGTATTTACTGGGATGGTGGAAGAGTTCCAGAATGGTCTTGGAGGGAAATAAAGAGTTCAATTTTAGACATGTGGAGTTTGAATTACTTTTATATACCCAAGTGGAGATATGAAGGCTGAAGTTCAGAGAGTTGTGTCAGCTGGAGATAAGAGTGTGGGAGTCTTCAGTACAGAAATGGTCATTTACAGCTTAGGAGGCAGGAAGATCAGGTAGGGAGAGAGAGTACAAGGGAGAGGTCTGAGGACTGAGACTTAGGGCTCTCGATGACTAACATTTTGAACTAGCGCAGGAGACTAAGAAAGCACAGCCAAAGAAGTAAAAGGAAAACCAGGAGAGAAACACTGTCCTGGAAGCTGAGTGAAAAAAGGTATTTCAAGAGCTGTGTCAGATGCTGCTGCTAGGTCAAGAACAATAAAGACTGGACATTCACTGTTGGATTTAGTAATGGAGACCACTGACCTTGACAGAGCTCTTTCAGTGGAATGGCAAGGCAAAGGCCTGATTGGGGTGGGTCCAAGAGCCAATGGGGGAACTGGAGAAAACAGGTACAGACATCCTTGAGAGGAGTATTCCTATAAAAGGGAACACAGAAACATGGAGGTAGCTGAATGGGGACACAGTCTGAAGAGAATTTACGGTGGGAGGTATTACAGTACATTGATGTATTGACGGGAATGATCCAGTAGAGATGGGGGGAAATGGCAATATAGAAGAGAAAAGGGACAATTGCCAGAGCAATATCCATGGATGGGTGAGAGGGGGTGGGGTCTATGAGCTCAAGATGATGGTTGTTGGGCCTTAAAGTGGAGCACAGAGCGTCTACCCACAGTAATGGGAAAGGAGGCAGAGTCTATGGAGCAGACCAAGGAGGGGTGGTTTAATCAAACTTCTCTTCTTAAAGGCTAACCCCTAAGTCTTGGCCTTTCTGATTCATAAGCCATACCCACTTCTGTCCCCAACATGTTCAGAGTTCACACGCATGCATGCTTTTATGTATGACTTATCTTTGGTCCAATGAGAAGGAACTGCAAGATGCAAATTATAAAAAAGGGAGTGAGAGAAAGAGCTTCCGGCTAGAAATCTAAGCTAATGTCAGCACTACAAGGGTGGGATTTTTGTTTGCTTTCTTCTCTCCAGTGCCTACAATAGTACCTGGTAAATCAGTACACCTGTTTCTAGAATATCTAAAGCAAAAAAGGAACTTATACTTCATAAACAGCCACCATGATTGAATAGTTTGTATACACGATCTTATTTAACACACCAGTTTTACAGATGAGGAGATTACACACCTAGCCCAAGGTCATGCACAGCTGGAAGGCAGCTGTCAGGACTGCACCCAGTTCTGTGGGTCTCCAGAGCCCAGGTCTGCCCGGACACTGCCCTTTGACCATCCAACTACTTGGTGAACTTGGTCAAGTCATATAGCCACTCACTCTTGGTTCTTTCAGCCTTCGAAGGGGTTGGCCCAGAGCTCGGAAAAGTCCCATTCCAACGGAATGACTCCATTAGACAATGAACAGACCCAGGGGACAGCCACAAGGCTTGGTGCCTGCCCTGAGTTCACAGTCCCGTTCCACACACACCAGTTCTGCCAGCGGGCCCCTTACCATTTTCTGCCAGCTCTGACATAGACTCAGCTCTCTCCATGAAACAGCTGGATGTTCTGTACTCTGTGTCTTGCATATATTGCCCTTGTGCCAGGTTGTAGACAAGTTGCACCTGCCATCTTGGGCCCTAATCCCCAGCCCTAGCTCTCCAGCCATTTGCCAGACTGTCACTAATCACATCACTTACTGGTGTCCCCTTGTCTTCAATATAAAATCCCTTCCCTCCCCATTTTTTCCTACTCTTATAATTTTGAGGTAGCAGATTGAAATAAGACTGCGTTAAAAAGACTTTAAAGGACGTGAAAGTAGGATTTGAGTCCACAGAGAAGTCCCCTTGAGCCTGTCCTGCCCCACTCCCCCCCCCATTACTCCATGAACCCTTACCCTGTCTTCGAATCCACTTATCTTGGTAGCATACCATTTAATCCATGATCTGTTGAATTATCCCTTTTTGAAGCTATCACCTCCTCGAGAAGCCTTCCCAGCCTCAGTTGTATATGCTTTCTTTTATTCTCAGCACAAGGCTTCAGCAAACTTGGTTGAAAAGAAAGAGGAATGGGGAGAAGGAGAGGAGGGAAAGGGTAACAGAGGTGATGTTTATCACACTCACGTTTCTCCCCCATAGAATGTACAGTCCTAGTGAACAGGGATCATATCATTGGTATCCCAGTGCTGAGAACATGAGGCCTCTCCTTTCTCTGCTCTGCACTTTCTCATTCTAGTTAAAGCAGCCCCACAAATCCACCCTCATTCCTCATTTCTCCTTAAAGAGTCCACTGGATTTCACAGCTCTGTCCCAGAGACCCCCTTGTCTAACAGATACCGCTTGTCCAGTTACAATATTCCCATTTGGTGCCTCACAAATCAAACCTTATTTTAGTGGGAATTTCTGCCTCTTTACATTTTTTTTTTTTTAACGTGTACATTTGGGCACCTCTGTGTTGCCTTATTGGGGGCTGGGGGTTGGGGGAGGCCTTATACTCACCACTGCTTTTTATGGAGGCTAGTAGTCTCTCCTAACTGCCCTCAGCAGAAGGAATGGGAAACAAAGCTGAGATGAAACAGAAAAGCAAAATGGGGGATTGGGTTTCACCCCACTTCTGAGTAGTAAGATGAAATCAAAACCCTCCTAAGAAGTCCCTAAGTTCCGTTTACCACTCTTTCCACAAATCCCCTCTTTTTTCAATCCATGGCCATAGGCATAAAAGGAAAGTGAAAAAACTATCAAAGCAATCCTAGTAACACTTGTGGTAAAAAATCTGACCAGATTGGTATGTGTGCATGTCATATTATTCTAAACTTCCATTATTCTCAATGGGCAAATTTAGGGAGTAATTTGAATGCCTGATATTTGAAGGACTGCCAAAGAACATCCAAAGGTTTCTAATGAGAACTCGGGGCCCCAAACTTGGGGGCTCCAAGACCCATCTGTGCGTTCTAGCCTAAGCTTAGGAGCAAAGTAGGCCCTTCATAGGAGGAAAAGTCAAAACACCCCAGGGCTTCTAAGAAGGTAAAGGCTACTCCACCATGAAAACCTCGGTAAATAGGAGGGGGCAAAAGTCACTCATTCTTTTTATTAGTGACCTTCCATATTCTTACAAATACTGTTGTTGTACAGTCCTATCATTCCAAATGCATGTCTAAATAGGAATAAAATCTATCACACACATAATTTCCCCTTAAATTACATTTGTGAGATACAAGCCTGGGTAATTCTCCTTTTCCAAAGTGAAATAAAGCCCTTATGTTCCTAAACATCACTATGAAGCAAAGCCAATACCTTCCCATTTCTAAGTTAGACACAAGTAACTATTACGTGCTGCTCTGGAAACTATGACAGAACGTTATTCATCTGTTTGTCTTAATGGTTCACAGCCAAGGGGAAAAAAAGAACTTCAAAATTTTATTTTAATTTTTCAAAGCAAAAAAGTGGTGTGAGAGAGCAGACTCTTTTGCTGAGGAAATAAATGTTAACAGTTGTCAGGGTCCAGGTGTGGGAAACAGCACGTGATACTTGACACAGTGGCCTCACAATTGCTTGTGCCTACAAAGGCATTCCAGGAGGAGAAGGGCTGTTAGAATGGGCTGATTTCTCAGCCTTGTAGATTGAAGTCTTCTCCGTGAGTCATCCCCCCTCTGGGTTGATGTGCCTTGATTGGATCACTTTGAAAGCTGATCTTAAAGGTCTAGTGTGTTTACGTGTTACCCTCTTTGATGCCCACTTTCAGTTTGGTCTTTAAAAACAGATCTCTCCACCGCAGGCAGCCTGAGGCAAAGTATACTTTCGGTGCCCCCGACAGCTCTCCTTCCAAGGTGCCCACCTTCTCTCATTCACTCCAGCCAGCTCTTTCCATGTCTCCACCTGTTTATCCTGATACCTCTTCTCCAAGGGCCTTTTCTTCCAAGCTGGTATGACTTAAACTATTTTCCCTCCTCCTGGTTGGCAGTTAACCAACGATGCTACAAGGATCAAAGCTGTTTCAGGAAAAGGAAGGAGGTGGCTTTGGAGAGGTGGTAACTTTTTTAAACCACACCAGATTATATTCTGTTCTTAAAATGTCTGTGTCTCTGAGCGTTTATCCATATTGGGTAATTCTGCATTCTTTATGCAAATTCTTAATTTTATCATGTATCCCCCTTTTTAATGAAAAGACCCAGCTGATTTTCACCTTTAAGAGATCTGGCTGCACCTCCCAAGGGAGAACCTGCCTGAGGTGGGAGGCTTTGGACCCAGCCCCAAGCTTACTAGTGCCAGCCCTGGGAAGCACCGTGGGTGTGGATCTGCCATGGCTGTGCTCTAACCAGATCAGGGTAATATGTGGCCTGATTTACAAATTTAAAAAGGGATACTTTCCATCATTTATGTCCATGATGGTCTTTGGGGAAGCAAATGTAGCTTACCAGTTATATTTGCATCGGTAAAGTGAAATTACTTCCCACATGAGAGAAAATAACCCGAACTTTGCTAAATTGCTAACTGGAGCACACCTAGGGATACTACATCTCTTTGAACTGCATGATGAATTTCCTTCAAACCAAGATTCAGGGCTCTGAGCACAGGCATCTTGATGGGATTTCATCTCCATGGCTCAAAATGGGGCTCACCGAGTGGGGTAAATTCAGAAGTGTTGGAAGATGCCACTCAACGGCTGTCAGTCCCCCATGAGGCTGCCAAGTTGTGGGCTTGCTGAGCACTGTCTCTGGCATTCCAGTTGAAGAACCATGAGAATCAGAACAAGAAAACCTGCTGGAACTGTGTAAGTTGCCAGTGCTTTTGGCCAATGAGTGTGCTTGGAAACAACCCCCAAAATCTCTCCCCAGCTCTGAAGCTTAAAATTCCCACTTATTGCTCCTCTCTATTGCTCCCTCTACCTTGTCCCTTGTGTATAAATGAGATTTTTCATAAAAATTGAGGTGAAATTCACATAACTTAAAATTAACTATTCAAAAGTGAGCGATTCCATAGCAGTTAATACATTTACAATGCTGTGCAACCACCGTCTCTCTCTAGTTCCAAAACATTTTTATCATAACGAAATAAAACTCTAGGGCTTCCCTGGTGGCGCAGTGGTTGAGAGTCCGCCTGCCCATGCAGGGGACACGGGTTCGTGCCCCGGTCCGGGAAGATCCCACATGCCGTGGAGTGGCTGGGCCCGTGAGCCATGGCCGCTGAGCCTGCGCGTCCGGAGCCTGTGCTCCGCAACGGGAGAGGCCACAACAGTGAGAGGCCCGTGTACCGCAAAAAAAAAAAAAAGAAATAAAACTCTATACCCGTTGAGTAGTTATTCCCTATTCCTCCCTTCCTGCAGCTCCTGGTTACCACCAGTCTGCTTCCTGTCTTTATGGATTTACTCATTCATGTCAATGGAATCATATACTGTGTGACCTTTCTCATCTGTTTTATTTCATTTACCATAATGGTTTGGAGATTCTTCCACAGCGTAGCATGTTTCAGTACTTCGTCCCTTTTTCGTGGTGAATAATATTCCACCGTATGGATCTACCACATTTTGTCTATCCATTCAACTGTTGATGAGCCTTTGGGGTTGTTTCTACTACTGTGAATAGTGCTGCTATGAACATTTGTGTACAAGTATTTGTTTGAGTCTCTGAGATTCTTTTGTTTGAGTGAGATTTTATAGTTAGCAAAGTCCCTTTATGTCCATTCTCTTCCTAGTAAGGAGGAGCATGCATTTTAACTAGTCGTATTACCCCAAAGGGGAACATGTTAGGGCCTCACTCATCAGTAAGAATCACTTCAGCTTGAGTAAGCCTATCAGGCCCCAGTGTAAAATCTGGTGCAGAAGAAAGTGGTTTCCAGTTTGGAGGGTCCTTCTGGTATGGAGAGGGTCCATGTCTGAGAGCTAGCCTAGGTCATCTCCATGTCTGTTATGTCTATTACAGTTCTGTTGGTCAGTCTGTGTACAGTGGGGTGGGGGTAGAAACAGCTCTCAGCAGCACCCTCTCCCTCATTCAGCTCTTATTTACTGAGCTGTGCACTGTGCTGGGCCCTGGAGTTACGAAGCCTAATCAGACATGCTCCTTGCCTTAGAGTAGTGGTGAAGTGGGCACTAAACAGACAAATATAATATGAAGTCAGAAATGCGTAGGAGTGGTGTGATAAAGGTGCTGGTGGACGGGGTGGGGAGACAGTGGAGTGGGCAGTTACTAACTTCCCTGGGGGAGTTGAAGCATTGGGCTCTTAAAGACATAAGGGCAACCACAAGGTGAGAAAGAGGATGGAGGGAGCACTGGGTCTCAGGAAGAGAACAGGAGAAGCCAGGAGAGCAGCAAAGTGCATTCCTTGTTTGGAGACTAGCAAGGTCAGTAGCATGGCTAGTATCATTAAGTTCACAGGCTCATCAGGCCAGGAACCAGGCTGGAAAAATGGGCAGGAACTAGGGAAAGGCCTTGTGTACTACAGTTAAGAAACTGTGGTGAGTCAGAAACTAGGATGAATTTTAGGCAGGAAATGACCTGATCAAGTCTGTGTCTTGAAAAGATCCCTTTGTAACAAGTGACTGATGAACCAGTCTCTCATACCCTCCCTCCTGGTCTGCCTTCTCTGTCATCTCACTGGCCATAGGCTGGTCTGCCTTCTCTGTCATCTCACTGGCCATAGGCTGGCCCTGGACTGAAGTGCAAGGCCAGGAAGATTGCCTTCCTCTTCACACACGGACCTCTCATCAATTGCCCCACCCTCCTTGTATACAACTTTCAACAAAGATGAAAGCGCCAACAGCAGTTAATAAAAAATCCATCTGTACTGAGCTCTTCCTGACCAAGTTTGTCATCTCTCCTGGAAGTATTTGAATTTAGAAGTAGGCCAAGCTCAAACAAATAAGTGAACTGTTCATGATGGGAATTCAGCCACCCAGGGATAGGCCCAGATAGATTCTGATAAAGTTGTTTTGAAGAGTAAATGAGGTCATTTGAGGGCCTTCCCGATACCCTCACACCATAGCCCCTCCTGCTCATCTGTATACAGTAAGGTTCCCACCCCCACCCCCCGCCATCCTGTAACACTCTTTTTTTTCTTTTGTTTTTTTTTTTACTTTTTATTTTGAAATATTTATATATAAGAAAAGTGGCACAAGTAGTACAGAGTTTCCATATCCTCTTATCCCATTACCCCTAATGTTAAAGTCTTGCATCAACATTGTACTGTTATCAAAAGTAAGAAATTAACATTGATACAACACTACTAACTAATCTACAGACTTCATTCCGTTTTCACCAGTTTTTTTACGAATATTAAGGGTTTCTTTGGAAATCATGTGTCTGAGACAACAGTTGAGTTTGCTCTCTTGTCTGCCTTAAATTGAGGCACGCTTCAGAAACCCTGATCTCCCTGGAAACACTAAAGAGAGCGCCAGCAGGCCTCTGATGATCTAAACTTGGCACATCTCCATTTTGGCATCCACTTGGGGTATTCTGCGTCCTTTTACTCCCCACACCCTACCTACCCACCCATCCTTTCTCCTCCTTTCCTGCTCCCCACTCTCAAAAAACTACATCGTGGGTTTCCCAGACCCCACGCTACACAATGTGCTGTTTTCATTTTCGGAGAGATCTCGAGAGCCTTGTTCCAGACCCGAGAGGTTTGCCAAGGAACGTGTAGCTATTGACTCCCACTGTCGCTGTCAAACTCCGGTGGGCAGTGTTTCCCCATTCTCGATCCGTGGTGCTTCCTGAGGGGACACTCCTACTGCTGCCACGTTGGTCATGGTTGCTGTCAGCTCGCGTGACCATCCCTCATAAGCTCCTTGCTCTGGGGAAGGAGGAGATCCCAGAGCTGGAGAGCAAACTGTGTTTGCTTTTCCCTATCACATGACAGTGACTTCGGAAGGTTGAGGGGCTGGTAACACAGTAACTAACTGCTTCTATGAGAAACAGGGGTGCCCATCACAAAGCGCCCGGGCATCCTGACACCACGATGAGGTAGCTGGCACATGTTTGTGCCAGCTGCTGTGATGAATGGCCAGAATTCCGTTTGCCCTCTCCTAGTGCACTTTTCTTCTCCCTAGAACGCAGCCTCGGGTGAGCTAGCAGCAAGTGCCCTTGCACTCTTTCTGCCTTGCTGCTTCATGTTTTTAATTTGCTGAGCATGGAGGGCATCAACAATGAAAGAAGTGTGAGCTGGAGAAAAGCATAAAGCTGATTAATGTTGGAGGAGCGTTTGTTCCCCTCCAGCCACAGCCAGCAGGGGAAATGGAAAGGATGAAAGGCGATTGCGACTTGATGTTTAAAAGAAAATCGTTTTTGCCACCCAGCAGATACCAAAACATCTTCACAGTAGAAGGCCCCTGTAAGCAATGCAAAAATTTCTATAACCAACCATTTGGAAGGAAGCTGTATACCATGGTTACAAGTGCCTGTCTGGGGCAAATCTAGTTCTTCTATTTGCTGTGTCACATTAGACAAGTTCTTTTCTCTTTCTGACCCTATAGTTTTCTCATCTGTAAAATGAGAATAATTACACCTTCACCTTCTGTATAAGACTGTTGTCAGGATTAAACTACTTAATATTGATTTTATACATAAATGAAATTTAACAGTGCCTGGCACAGAGTAAAGGCTCATTACAAGGCCTCTTATTTATTATTAGGCTGATTTCATTTAAAGTAGTATTCAAAAGTAGAACATCATTACAGATCCAACAGCCTGGTATTCAAGCTTCAGTTTGAATTTTGAGTTTAAATCCTAGCTCCACAACTTACTGGCTTTGTGAATCTGAGCCAGTTACTTAACTTCTCTGAACTTGAGTTTCTCCCACTGATAAATAAGGATAATTAACACTGCACAAGGGGCTACTTTGACGAAAGCACTTAGCATAGTACTCAGCACAAAGAGTGGCAGACACTTAATAAAATACATGTTTATTTTTCTAGTGCTGTGGTTCTCCACCACATTCAAATCACCTGAGAGCTTTTTAAAACGCATGAATACCTAAGCTGCATCCCCGAGACTGACTTAATAGGTCCGTGGTGGGGTTTGGGCACTGGTATTTTCGAAAGCTTCCTAAGGAGATTGTATAAGCAAACGGGACTGAGAACTACTCCCTAGCAGGTGACATTACATACTGGTTTTTTTTATTTTGTTTGTTTTGTTTTTTATATCTGTCCCCAAGAGACTAGCCAGAATATCAGGAATTCTGGGCACAGTCAAAAATGTAATACACCTGCAGCTCTAAGCCCTTGATAAGAAATATGCAGCCAAGGAATTGCATTCCATTTATTCCAAGAAACAGTACTCAACGGGTCTTTTTAGAATCTTGAACTGGAAAGGTGGTAAGAAGTTTAGCCTTAGCCTCACACATAAAATATGGAAACTCCCAGTAGGTCAGGGATTTATATCTGGGGGTAATTCCAGGGTTTTGTCCTCCCAAGAGATATAAATTGAGGCCTTGAGGGTTTAATGTGGGGGAGGAAGAAGTGTTCTCATAATGACACCTTAAAAATCCAGAGCTCTGCTAATGCCTAGGGATAGAAAAGCATCGTCTTTAATAGTGGGGGTGGGAGTAGGGGGGTGCATTCTGGTCTCCGGACTTCAGTCTCCAAGATCCAAGGCTGGGTCATCAAGAAACTTCTTTCTCCCCATAGGTTTATGGTATTAGCTACCCAATAAAAGTGGGGTTAATTTTACAACCCAAGTAAAATTTAAGCCAAAAAGGCTTCAACATTACTCTAGGATTTATGAAAGTAAACATTTAGAGTGCTTGCAGGATTTTGCAACGTTAAAATTTCAGTGTCTTTATGTCAGGTATATGTATTCATTTGTACGTGTACTTAAAGTTTACGTTTTTAAGAGCTTTGCACTGCAAACTATTTGGAGGACTACACTGAAGATACTGCTCCCATCTCCACCTTCAAAATGACGAAAGTTTTAGTGAATAGGGAGTAGAAAGCAACTGAAAACCAGTGTCTTTTAAGGATCAGCTCTATCAGATTTTTTCACCTGGTTTCCTAGTGGGCTTTCTAGACTCCCTCACTGAACCCTCAGGTGTGGAAGTCCAGGGTCACAGCACTGAACACAGTCAATTTTACAAAGTAGAAGCTTAGTAAATAATTCTCCTTTAAATAAATGTCTTCTTTGGTAACTGTAAGTACTTTAATAATAATTGTATGTTACCTCAGTGTAGCACTTTTTAAAAGCTTTTACACAATTTGATAGGATCCTCATGACTGTGACCTACAGGGTCGAGAGGTCAAGTATTAGCATCATCTTATAGGTAAGAAAACCATAGCTCAGAGGACTTGGGAGGTTGCCTAAGGACATGCAAATGTTAAATGTAGAAGGAGAATTTTGTTCTCCTGATTTTTGCTCTAAAGTACTTTAACTTAGAAGAAACCAAAGAGGAAAAATGATGCTTTGTTCAGATGATGTGTTGATTCCAGCCAGGTTAACGGAGGAGGAGCGTCCAGGCTAGAAGTCCGCCCATAAGCCTGGCAGATAGCCTTCTGCTTGGCTGTGGTCTGCCTTTCAGAAGCAGATTGATATTCTGTACTCTGGTATCTTGAGCTTATCATAGGCCCTTGTGGGAGGTTTTAGCCTCTGTCCTTTCAGCTGAACCTGCCATCTTGGGTCCTAATCTCCAGCCTTAGATCTCCAGTCATTTGCCAGACTGTCATTCATCACATCACTTTCTGGTATCCCCTTGTCTTCAGAATAAAATCTCTGCCCTCCCCTTTATTATTGTCATTTGAGGCAGCAAAAACTTTTTAAGATTATTTTTTTAAGTTTTAGGGGATTATGAAAGCAAGTATCCATTGGCATTTGCTCTGGATTTCCTGGGATTTAGTGACTCATTTGAAATTGTCCAGTCCATGGTTTGCCATGGACCTCTCTCTGCAGGGTGGAGAAAATAGGTCTCAAGCAGGAGCCAAGTAACTGGACTGCCCTCTGGTTTCTTTCCAGCTGCCCCCAGCTTCTCACCCCGTGGAGTCTCCTAACTGACATATCAGTCCAAGTGTATCTTGGGGATAACGCGCCCACGCCTTTTTCGCAAATGAAGAGGAAATAATCTGTGCTTAAAAAAAAAAAAAACTGTAGAACATGTGCCCAGATTTCCAACTCATTCCCTCTTTACTCTTACAACTACATCATCTTCCAGCGCACCACCAGCTGCGAAAATAAAACTGTTTTCTCCCATATTTAAGGATGATTTTGTGCTTCAGGATGATTTTTCTGGGGGTGAAGGAAGCTTGACCAACGTGACCAACAGATGTGATGGAACTGAGGAAAAAGTCGGATTCCTTAGCCCAGTCTTTAGGATACTGTGCCCGACGGCGCCCCCTAGTGACTGTCTGCGGCATTGCGCAGTCAGAGCCAACTGCAAGTGTGTATTGCACCCTCTGATGTCTGTGCTCTGTTTTTAGAGATGAGTACGAAGAAGATGGATTCTGTCAGCCGTACAGAGGGATTGCGTGTGCAAGATTTATTGGCAACCGCACAGTCTATATGGAGTCTCTGCATATGCAAGGGGAAATAGAAAATCAGATCACAGGTAGGTAGCAATGAAATTATGTTTATACCTTGCATAACAATTTTTCTCACCAGAAGTTTTATTGAGCTCTTCTCTTGACAAAGGATTAGTCTAAGCATAGGGGTTAGGAACAAGGCTATAAAGAAGCAAGAGATGCAATCTCTGCTCTGGAATTTACATTAGAATAATTTATTGAAGTTTGCCCTTGGACGAAAAGGAGGCTTTGAGAAGTCTCACATTCATTCAAACACTCAATAAATACTATTGGGTGCCTTTGGCATACCAGGACCTGGGCTGGGCACTGGGGATGTGATGCTGTGGGGAATAAGCCAGGTATGTTTCTGCCCTCACAGAGCTTACTGTTTGGAAGCAACATTGTGTCGACTGAAAGCAGATGAATTTAGAGTCCAGAATTCTGGATGCTAATCCCAATATTGCCATTACTGTGACTTTGGGGAAAGTCTCTTACTCTCCGTGGAAATCTCTTTCTTTACCTGTGAAGTGAGCGAGGAGGCAGGATGATCATAGGTCTCTTCCTGCTCTAGCTTTCTCTATTTTACCCTTCACTTTTCTGAATTGAAAGTATCTTTTTCATGGAAATCTAATAGTGAAGCACTACCCAGCACACATGAGGTACAAAGTGTCGGCCACCTTGCACGATTTCATACACCTGGTTCTGGTGATTGTGGCCGCCTGTGCCACTCCCATTAGTGTAGTTACTCTGTGCCCTGTACCCTTGCAACACATTAAAAATGGCCTTTCTGAAATTCTAATAAGGTTGCCAGCTTTAGCACTGAAAAATACAAGACACGCAGTTACATTTGATAATTTTTTAGTATGAGTATGTCCCAAATGTTTATCTGAAATTCACGTGTAACTGGTCCTTTGTAGTTTATCTGGCAACTCTAGGATTTAAGAGAGGCAAGAACAAACCCAAGGCAGGCACACAGAACAGCCAACAGTCCAGAAACTATGTCCCGTGAGGACTTTGAAGGAGCTAAGAGAGGACCAGGGGAGCTATTTAACCCGAAGAAGCAACTGTAGGAAGATGTATTTGCCAATTGCGAAAGCCCTCAGGCTTTCAAGAGGAAAGACTCTGTGAAATTCCAGAGCAGAAGCAGGACTGATGGGGAGGAGCTATTGAAGAAACACTTCAACCTAGTAAAAGAACATTTGAACATACTTTTTACTAAGTAATCACAAAAATAAATGGGAGTTCTGATATAAATATTTGGTCACCCAATTATATTAATCCTCTCTTGGACATTTTCAATGGATATCAGCTTACTGGAAAGTATTAACATTTTTCTTAAATCCATTTAACTTTTTTTTATATATATTTATTTTATTTTATTTATCTTTGGCTGCATTGGGTCTTCATCGCCGCACACGGGCTTTCTCTAGTTGCGGCGAGCGGGGGCTACTCTTCGTTGCGGTGCGCGGGCTTCTCATTGTGGTGGCTTCTCTTGTTGTGGAGCACAGGCTCTAGGTGTGCAGGCTTCAGTAGTTGTGGCACTCGGGCTCAGTAGTTGTGGCTCGCGGGCTCTAGAGCGCAGGCTCAGTAGTTGTGGCGCACGGGCTTAGCTGATCCGTGGCATGTGGGATCTTCCCGGACCAGGGCTCAAACCCGTGTCCCCTGCATTGGCAGGCAGATTCTTAACCACTGCGCCACCAGGAAAGTCCCCCCATTTAACTTTTTTAACACAGCATTTCCCAAACTTGTTTGGTTATGGAACTGCAACTTCTCAAACACTTTTAACATTGTACAGAATTAATGTTCTGAGGAACATACTTTGGGAAACAGTGTACTATCAACCTCTTAGGCTGCCTCGTGAGTATAAGCTCCTTGTCAGTAGAGTTACGCAAAGGCTAGTGCTCTTTTTGTACAGGGATAAGAGGTTAGGCTAAGTGACCACTAATATTCTATAATACACACTGGAACAACTGAGTTGTGCTCTTCGAGAACTTCCAGATGAGTTGCCTCATTTTCAGAAGATGGAATAGAAAGTATTCAAGCCACAAAGACATTAAACAAGTTACCCAAAGTCATCCAGCAACTCAGAGGCAAGACACAGAACTAAATCCTGTGATCGGGCTCAGTCACTGCATAAAGCAAGTTCTGCCCTGCAGCTGTCAAATGTTTTAGAAGCCTCACAAAACTAATAAAAAGTACCGGATGAAACACAAAGTTCTGTTGCTTTGTAGTAAAAATGAAAAATATATTGTACTTTAACCTAATTAATTCTTTTTATTAGGAAATGGTACATATGTAACTTAATCCTGTTTTTTTAACTTTGTAGTCAAAATTATTTTTTTCAAGCCAGTGAAAGTAAGCTGCTTAGACATCTGAAATGAATCTTCTTCTCTTGGCCTTGTCTGTTTGAGCACAGCAGATTCTTTCCAATGTGTGTTTACATCTGATATCTGTTGACTAGATAACCGGGAGAGATAAACCCTGCCCCTGGGAGTTAATAATTGTGTTTGTTTTCCAGCTGCCTTCACCATGATCGGCACCTCCAGTCACTTGTCTGATAAGTGTTCTCAGTTCGCCATTCCTTCCCTGTGCCACTATGCCTTCCCATACTGTGACGAAACCTCATCTGTCCCAAAGCCCCGGGATTTGTGTCGTGATGAATGTGAAATCCTGGAAAATGTCCTGTGTCAAACAGAATACATTTTTGCGAGATCAAATCCCATGATTCTGATGAGGCTGAAACTGCCAAACTGTGAAGATCTCCCCCAGCCAGAGAGCCCTGAAGCTGCAAATTGTATCCGTATTGGAATTCCCATGGCGGATCCTATAAATAAAAGTAAGTGGTAGCCCCTGACCTTCTGTGCTGCCTTGGGGGCCAGCAACCTCATGAAAACTGGATCTTGATCCATAGTAATGATTCGTGTTGATAGTCAGATTACCTTCCAATGGGCCAAATACTGTGTGGGGCTGAGCATTCAGCGGTGGATTAGATGCAGCACCTATCTTCAAGAAGTTGCATGATGATGATAATTTTAAAATATGGTTTCTAGTTCCTTAATAACTTAAAAATAGAATTGCCATATGTCCCAGCAATGCCACTCCTGGGTATATACCCGAAAGAATTGAAAACAGGTGTTCAAACACTTGTACAGAAAGGTTCATAACAGCTCTATTCACCACAGCTAAAAGGTGGGAACAGCCCAAATGTCCATCAGTCGGTGAGCAGATAAATACATTGTGGTATATCCACATAATGAAATATTATTCAGCCATGAAAAGGAGTAAAATCCTGTTACATGCTATAACATGGCACGAACCTTGAAAATACTGTCATAGAAAGAAGCCAGACACCATTGTATGAGTCCATTTATATGAAATATCCAGAGTAGACAACTCCATAGAGATAGAAAGCAGATTAATGGTTGCCAGGGGTGGTGGGAAGTGGAGAGTGGGCAGTCTCTTTGGGGGATAATATAAGTGTTCTAGGATGAGATAGAGGTGAAGGTTGCACAATATTTGGAATGTTCTAAATGCACTAAATGGTAAATTGTATGATATGCATATTGTGCCACAATTTTAAAAATATATATGTGGAGGCTTACCTCCATCCTCCTTCCTCTCACCTCCATGAAACAAAAGACTGTTTTTCTGTGCATTTCCCATGTGCATTGGCATGGCAATGGCCCTAACCCCTGTCAGAAACCCATAGTGCCCTGCTGCTAACTAACATTTTCTGAGAACTAGATTCTTTATGACAGGACTCATGTGCAGAAATGGAAAAAACAGCCCCTGCACCATTCCCTAGGAAATGACTCTGGTGTTCCCCAGGTCCCGCCCCAGTTCTGATTCTTTTCTGTGTTCAATGTCAAAAATACTTGTGGAGGACTGGTTTTCTTCCTGAAGCATAAGCTGTAAATCCTCCCAGGAATGTCACTGCAAGGGCCGCTCTGTGTCCCATATCAGGGAAGCCTCAGCCGTGAGGGTACTCGCACATCCTCCCTCCAGAAACTGCTGGCTGGGGGCTCCAGCAACTCCTCTGCTTCTCTCTCACAGTTTGGGCTCTTCTTCTGTGTATTTCAGATCACAAGTGCTATAACAGCACAGGTGTGGACTACCGGGGAACTGTCAGTGTGACCAAATCAGGGCGCCAGTGCCAGCCGTGGAATTCCCAGTACCCCCACACACACACCTTCACTGCCCTCCGCTTCCCAGAGCTGAACGGAGGGCACTCCTACTGCCGCAACCCAGGGAATCAGAAGGAAGCTCCCTGGTGCTTCACGTTGGATGAAAACTATAAGTCTGACCTCTGCGACATCCCAGCATGTGGTAAATACCGTCATTGCCTTTAAAGGTTTCAGTCAGTCTAAAAGATGCCCACTCCATGCCCCTTCCCTTAGGAGAATCGTGTAAGGGGGCAAAGGAGATTGATAGTGTTTGTTTGATCTCAGACTGTTTCTAGGATAGATAAACCTTGCTGCTTTGACATAAAACACATTTTAGTGTACCAAAGCACACTCTCAAGGAGGAAACTGCTTTTACCCCTGCAGCCATCATGTTAGTGAGTATAGCAGGCACTGTCTCTCCAGAAGTACAGCTTATCACCATCATTCATGTAGTGAAATGTGTTACCCATGGTGGTCCGTGTCCAAGTGTACTTTTTTTTAGCACAACAGGTGTATTGGAAGCAGAAAGAGAACTGTTTTCCCTATGTCCTTGAGAACACCCACAAGGAAGGATGAATCTATAGCCATTACTCAGTGATCCAAGGCAACCTGTGGATAAACTGTGTCCTTTGTCTCATCCTTTTATACTGCAGAAGTATAGAAGGAAAATGAAGTTTCTGAATCAGTTTGTTCCTTTTTCTAGAAAATGTTTGGAAGGTAGGAGAAAGAGAATGCAAATGCTGCTGATACCTGGAGTTTCAGACTATTTTGGAACTGATTCATCTTCCTGATCTTAGTTCTACTGATAATGTCGCCTGAGTCTCCCAGGCATAGTGGGAGAGTCAGGATGTCACAGGAAAGCCACACCAGTAAAATGGAGCTAATAATGATATACATCCAGGGTTTATTGAGAGAATAAATGAGTTGATAACTGGAAAACTCTATGATGTCTGGAAGATAATCAAAGTTTAATAAATATTTTCTAGTGTAATTATTATATAGTCAATATATAAAGAGGAATTTATTATAATTAGTATGTAGTCTTCACATATAGAGGAATGCTTGCTCTCAGTTTAGCAAGTATTGTTTGAGCCCACTATGGAGTCGGGAGGGTGAAAAAGGAAGAAAATATGATTCATGTTACAATCGCAATGCAGTGTGTGTGATACGGTAGAAGTTAGCACAAATGCTGTGCAGTAAAGAAGAGGAAGCTAAAACATACTACAGAGGTCATTAGGAAAAAGTAATAAAAATATTAAAAGAACCCTTAGTGATAAAAATTTGGGAAACTATTATACTACAGTTTCATTCTTACATGTTACCTGTTACCACGGTATCTTTTCCTGCAAAATGGTTTTATAGATGGTTAAATATACTCAGTTTGAGAAAGAGGTAAGCAGACCCTTTTTGTGTCACTGGGCTTTAAAATGCCTTCATATGCAGCATAAAGAACAAATTATGAAGTTAACTCTTCCAGAGCCACCATTGGAAACATCAAAGCAAATTATCCTGTATTTTTTCAATGGTTTGCACTTAAAATTTATGACCTTTCCCACATGCTATATTCAACATTAATAGGAAAGGAATAAAATAAAACGTAGATTTATAATCATTTACTTAGTTGCTCCATCCCTTCTCCTACACCAGGTAGGTGTGAAGATTTGCAAGAGAGCCAGGGATAAAAGCAATACTTACTGAGCATTTCCCGTGTGCCAGGCATCATTCTTAGAGTTTCAGAGGCTTTATTTATAATAAGGGGTTAAGAGGGTTAAGAATACCCTCACGTTGTGACAGGTATTCTTAACCCTATGCTGCCAAGGAAGAAACAGAGGCTCAGAGAGCAACAGAGTCACCCCGCTAGTTTGTCTGACTCCAAACTCATCTTCCTGCTACTCCACTGTGCTGTCTCAGGAGACTGATGTGTGTCCGTAAGGGAACCAAATGAATTATTTTAAGGAAGAAACACATTATTTACTCGACTCTGGGTGAACACCGTTGTCCTTCAGGTGACTTCTGACCCTTAATTTCCAACTATAATCCTCATCAGAAGTAGGGAGATAATCAGACATAGAGAGCAGACTTGTGATTGCCAGTGGGGAGGGGGATGGGGGAGAGAAGAATTGGGAGTTTGGGATTAGCAGATGCAAACTAGTATACATAGGGTTGGATAAACAACAAGGTCCTACTCTGTAGCACTGGGAACTATATTCAATACCCTATAAAAAAGAATGTATACCAATATATGTATATCTGAGTCACTTTGCTATAGAGCAGAAATTAACACAACATTGTAGATCAACTATGCTTGAATACAATTTTTTTTTTTTTTTTTTTTTGGTGGTATGCGGGCCTCACTGTTGTGGCCTCTCCCGTTGCGGAGCACAGGCTCTGGACGCACAGGCTCAGCGGCCATGGCTCACGGGCCCAGCCGCTCCGCGGCATGTGGGATCCTCCCGGACCGGGGCACGAACCCGTGTCCCCTGCATTGGCAGGCGGATTCTCAACCACTGCGCCACCAGGGAAGCCCTTGAATACAATTTTTAAAAATAAAATAAAAAATAAAGAAGTAGGGAGATAATTTGCTCATACACTGGAAGATTTGTTGATAATCGGATTCAAGCTTTATTACAATTAGTTTAAGTCAAGACTCGAAATGATACCTAAATAAAGTATTGCTTTCCATTTCAACGGTGTTCCTAAAGCAGTCAGACCAAACACACTCTCCAAAAGCTGAAAGAAACCCTTGAACAGTCTTTCAGACTGTGGACACGGAAAGAATGACCACCTATATTACATACCATGTGCCTGCACGGTGCTTTGTGCTTTACATCTTCATCTCCATTTAAAACTCATCACCACGCTATGGGATGGATGTTATTAACATATTCCAACAAGGTTCAGAAGGGTTAAAGGACTAGTCTAAATGAGACAACTCATGGGATTGGACCTTGAACCCTCGTCTATTTGCACATAGCTCAGACCAAACTCAAAGCTTGCGCTCTTTCCCCAGACTCTCTGCTGCTTCCCATTTAAAGATTTTTCAGAAATAAATAAAAGAGTGACAATAGGCTCAACCTCTGGATTTCAGTATACTGAGTCCCATAACATGATACGACATCTAAACATGTTCCCTTGCTGATGAAGAATTCCTTCATAGTATTGCCCAGTGTATTATTATAGTATTAATCAGTACAGTGATGTTGGAAACCCTAAGATATTTCTTTTTGAATATCAATCTGCATAAATCTGAGGACTGGTTAATTCTAGTCATAGGAGAGATAAATTTAGATGCAAGTTAAATCTGCAGATAACAAGCCAGTTTTCACCACTTACAATAATACTTTTTTTAAAAAGAAATTTTCATTTCATTTGGAAAGAAAACAGTTCCTTTTGAATTCTTCAGGCCAAGCCACAAATACATCCATTAAAGGAACAGGGAATCCTTGACATGTGATCAATAAGAAGCTGCTGAGAGGCCAGCAGCTCCCCAGGGTATGAAATAAAGAAGAGAGCAGGTTGGCATCAGCTGTTGCTCCAAGGCAAGGCTTCTTGTAATCGCCCCTTTATAGCCCACCTCTAATAAAATAATCATACTAGAATCCTACTTTTATAACATTTCAGTAGAGCATTTGATTTTTTTTCTCATTTCATCCTTACAAAAATCATAAAAGATAAAGCAGGAATTTCCTGCCCTACTTTAACATATGAGACAACCAAGGCCCAGGGAAGTGGTAGGACTGAACCAAGAACACAAATTAGTTAACAGAAACCAGGTCTCCTATCCCTAGGGCCACTCACTGCTGTTTGTTCTGTACCAGTGGTTCTCAAACAGGGAAAATTTTGCCTTCCAGGGTTCATTTGGCCATATCTAGATATATTTTGGTCATCGCAGCTGGGTAGTGTTGGGGGATGCTACTGGCATCTATTGTGTAGAGGCCGGGGGTGCTGCTAAACATCCCAGAGTGCATGGAACAGCCCTCATGAAGAATTATCCAGCCCAGAAAGCCAGTAGTGCCAGGTTTGGGGAAACCTGAGACTGAATAAGAATTATACAATTTAGACTATAAATAACAATATTAAACAGCAGTTAACATTTACTGAGTGCTTACAAAAAGCCACTATGCAAAGAGTTTTTTATGCATTATCTCATATATAATAGTTCTATAACTGTATGAGTTGAGTTTCATTCTACCCAAGAAGAGAAAAATGAGACTTAGGTTAAATAACTTGTCCAAGGCCGCATGGTTAATAAGAAGTAGACCCAGGACTCAGAGCTATAGCCATCTTGTAAATTCTATGATTTATATATGTGTGTGAGTATTTGTGTGTTTATGTATACAAATAGGTAGGTAGGTAGGTAGGTGGATAGATAGACAGATGATAAATAGATTGATAGAGATACTGAGGATAAGTTTGCATCTTATAATGAGGTGTAAGCTGTGGGGCATATCTGAAATGGGTTCTTTTCCTCCTTCCAGTCAAATGGGATGGAGTCTCATGGGAACGTTCCCACATTCTTTGTTAAGTCAAAGTTAAGGAGGTTTCAAAAATCTCCACAGGGTTTCTCATTTTCCTACTGATATCTTTTGTTTTCATTTCAACTAAGTAAGGCTAAAAGAAGTATAGACCTAATTAAATGCAGAATGTGAGCATTTGTTGTACTTTCTAGAATAAAGGCACTTGAGAACAGTCTGCCCCAGATTGTTTTATCTGTGAACTTTTACTCTAAGACAGGACATAAAATTAAACACAACCAAATATGTCTGCTGTGAATTCTGGGAATTGGCTCAGCTAGGGCTGTGCGCGTGTGCCCACGCAGTGCCTGGGAAAAGCAAAAGAACAAAAGATAGTTTGAGCCAGACTTGACCTCTCATATTCCCTGTCTTTTCTTTCCTATCCCAGGCATCCAGCAATTAGAATGGTTATTATTTGTTCATTCACTTACTGAAACCAATATGTGTTGAACTTCTACTACACTTTAGATTTTGCTAACAAGCCACACCCTCGTGTAGCTTACAATCTAGTGGAAGAATCAGATGAGAAAAATACAAATCACATTAAGCACTGTCTTACAGTTCCTGGCATTAATGTGTGCTGTTATGTGCTTTTCTGTTTGTGCCATGATGTCTGCTGTTGGTTGAACACTGTGCTAAGTTCTTTACAGCAGCATCTGGCCTACGACTTAGCTGATGCTCAATAACATGTGCTGAGTTAACCCTCATAATAACCACAGGTTAAAGGTATCTCCTCCATTTTACTGATGGAGAAGCTGAGACAATGTTATTTTTACTAAAGCCAAGATCAGATCCACAGGACTCAAGGTCCAGCCTCTGTCCACCATGCTATAACTACTTAAAGGACACATTCTAGCTTATTCAGGGGAATAAACATTCCTTTATAATTTTCCTCTTCCCTTTGATCCTTATGAGCTCTCTAGGTCTTTGATTTTCTTATCTGAAGCTGCACAGATGCAGGAATGGAACCCCCAGCCACAAGACATCTACTCTGAGACCCCAGCGTGCTCTACTTAGCCTCAGCGTGATCGGGACTAGGTCCCCCGGCAGCTCCACCCAGGCCTCACAGCGTTTGTCCTTTTCCCGTTAAGTCCTAGATCTCCTCCCTTCCTGGCATCCCCAGGTCCCCAGTTCTCAGAGTTGGCCATCTTCTGTGAGATCCTGCCTGCAAACCTTCTCTACGCTCTCACCTCTAGTCACTGTGGCCACCTTCCAAGCCAAATACTGTGGGCTGGGTGGAAACAATGTTGAAAAAAAAAACATTTGCCTGTGTTCTTTCCAGCTGGCACCTAGGCACACCTCCCAGCTTCACAGCTTCACTGTAGCCCTTATCATTGCTTTTCTGTGCAGCCCTGAGTGGAGAACGTGGAAAATGTCTGTTTCTTTGGGAGCTTCTTTTGCAATGACCTAGCCATTTGCCCTTGTCTGTATTCTACCACGCAACTTATATTCTGTCTGTCTCCCCAGCTAATTGAGATCCCCTATTTGTTTCTTTCTTGAATTGTATGGGGAGGCAGAACCTTGATTACATTCATGTTTTCATGTTCAAACCTTGGCCCTTTATTTCACTCTAGATAAGTCCTGAGCCACAGTTCTTCCACTAGCCAGGCCAGCATGTCTGATTCACCTCTGATTAAAGGTTTCTCCATCTACCAAACAACCAGAACTTCCAAACAGCAGTAGAGTAAGTCCCTTACGTATGAACCTTCAGGTTGCGAACTTTCAAAGATGCAAACTCGCGTTCCATCAGCGTCAGGCGTGAGTGAACTTGCAGCTTGCCCTCCGTCTCCTAGTGCTGACGATCCTTCAGCTCTGCCATCTCCCACCTCCTCCCCCTCCTCCAGTCAGTAGCTCTTCTTGCCTGTTCACTCGATGCCAGCCCCTGTAGGCCAGCTGTTGTACTGTACTACTGTACTTTTCAGGGTACTGTACTGTAAGGTTAAAATTGTTTTCTATATTCTTTGTGTTTGTTTTTTATGTATTATTTGTGTGAAAAGTATTATAAACCTATTACAGTACAGTACTATATAGCCGATTGTGTTAGTTGGGTACCTAAGCTAACTTTGTTGGACTTATGTACAAATTGGACTTACGAACGTGCTCTCAGAACGGAACACGTTTGTATGTAGGGGACTTACTGTGTTGTTTTTACACCTAAACCAGCTTCACTGAAGAGTACCCACTGATAAGAAAGTAGTGAACAATTTGACTCAATTTGGAGTTTTCATACCTGGCCTGTTGCTTTTGTATTTCCTTTTAAGTCCTTGCCTTGCAACGGTTTGCCAAAGGGCACGTTGCCCAATTCTGTGCCTGAATAGCCCTGACTTGTCCCATAACCTTACAAACACCCACCCTGAGTTCTGCTTTGTCACAAACCATTTTCTCCACCGTGGTGGTTTACAGTTTGGGGCAAGGCAGATGTTTTCCAGATTGCGAACATTGCAGTTTTTAACTCACTCTGTCAGCAGCCTTCTCCCATATTTCACAGGAGACCTGTTGTAAGGCAATTTGTCTTTCAGCCATTTCTTCAAACCAGAATTGAACATTACAGTGAATTGGATGGTGGGGAGGGGGAAGGAGTTAGGAGGAAGGAATAGAGTACTGCTTTGTATAGTCTGAAGTTTCCCGGAAGAGTTATTTTTGTGCTACAGAGATTTTTCAAGATGTACTTTGGTCTCAAGTCTTTATATATTTTCGACAAAGTAAAGAACAATAGTTACCAAAAACTTATAACTGAGTCATGTTCCATAAACATTTTTCACCATGAAATAATTTTCTCTCAAAAGTTGTTTTATTGTCCCCAGTATGCATTGAGTCATTTACCCAGTGTGTCAGCTACTCTAGCCATAAGCCTTTGGAAGCCCTTAACTCTTCAGGCCCACTACCATGCCAATAGGAAGTGCTCCTCATCATCTTGGACTTTTGGTGACAGAATTCTGCTATAACACCACAATGATTGTTGTTACTGGCTTTGCATCAGTCAAGATTCTGGCAGGAAACAAAAGGCATAGGCAAATAGACTTAAGAATTTTATAAAGAGATTGTTTTTAAAGGTGTTGGCAGAGTTGGGGTAAACCAATGGGGTACAGGACCTGGGGCTAGCAGGAGTGAGAAGCATTACCATTCTAGGCCCAGAGAGTCAAGGGAATGATCGGTTACCCCTCCCCATAGAGTATAGCTGAGGCTGAAGAGAGGGCTGTCCAGTGTGTGCTGTGGCCTTTGGTGGAGAGATGCAGAACACACCAACCCTACTCTCTCTTCTTGCCCTGGGGTTCTTCTTACCATACCAATGCCTCCTATCAGCTGGACCTAACTGGAAGCCAGAGTCCATTACTTCTGTACATAGAGGTCAGCCTCAGCATAGAGCTGGCTTAAAAAGGACTAAGACTGGATCTGGTGAGCTGAGGACACTCAGGGAAAATATTCATCACTTGCTTTAAATCAACTGCTTCGTAAAAGAGTCTAAAGTTCAGTAGGGGTCTAAATAAGGTATGTCAGTCGACTCAGTTTATAAAATCAGAGAATCTTGAGAGGAAGGTAGAAGTCAACCAGCCTCTGCTTGAACATGCCAGAGACCTCCAGAGACAGGGATATCTCTCTACACCAAAGTGATTATACAGTGGCTCCCCCCGCTCAAAATCTGCCTTTGTATGCCAGAAACTAAAACTTGTGTGTGACATCTCCTGAATTTTTTTTTTTAATGTGAACCACTAATTCAAACTGGGGAGGGAAAAGGGTAGTAAGGAACAAGTGTATTTACTAGATCTGGTTTTTAACCTCTTGTGTCATTTCTCATCCAAATTTGAAGACATCTATTGCATCCTTCATTCGATTTTTTTCTTTGGTGTAAAGAACATGTAGCTCTTCCCACCTTTCTTTACCCATCTTCCTCTTCCTCCTCCTCCTCTGGATGTTTCTTGCTCCTTCAAAGTCCTTCTTAAAAACATGACTCGGGCTTCCCTGGTGGCGCAGTGGTTGAAAATCTGCCTGCCGATGCAGGGGACACGGGTTCGTGCCCCGGTCTGGGAAGATCCCACATGCCGTGGAGCGGCTGGGCCCGTGAACCATGGCCACTGAGCCTGTGCGTCCGGAGCCTGTGCTCCGCAACGGGAGAGGCCACAACAATGAGGGGCCCGTGTACCACAAAAACAAAAAACAAAAAAACAAAAAAAAACATGACTCTTAGAGTAGAAAACTTTTGATGTCTTTTAACCGGAACCGACCAGAAGAGGACCATGATGTTCTTGACCATGACTCAGTCCTGCCATTGAAGGGTATTTCGTTGCTATAAATGCCATCTGTGAAAATTTTTTGAGCAATTTCACCATGCTGTTGTTGGGTCCATCTGAGCCTTCAAGTCTTCACTAAAACTTATTAGTCTTCTTTTGTTTGTTCGTTTGTCTTTAATTTGGTTACCTCAAAAATTATTTAGTAGATTTGCTGAATCATGGACTTCTCTAAGCAAGGTCTTTAACCTAACTCCAAGCTATCATATTTATTTGTAAAATTTCAACTGTTGGTTTAAGGGTCATTATTTTAGGCTATTGTGTATGAATCTCTAAAATTTTATTTCTATAGTCAATTAGGTATCTTTCCTAGATTCAGGCCATTTTCAAGTTTGATAAACATATCACCATCGAGTAGTTGATGACAATGTTGAACAGGCAGGTTCTCTCACGGATAGCCTTCTATAATTTGATGTTGTTTTGCTGATTAACACTATTAGGGTACAGCCATGTGGTGAAGTACAAAACCATCTATTGATATTATTATCTAGCCCTCCATCTTTTGTCCATAAGGATATCATGCATCACCTGATCAAATGCTTTGCTAAAGTTTAACTGTGCTTGGTCTACCACTCCAAAATAATCCTATCAAAGATGAAAGACATTTAATTTTATAAAACCTATTGGACTTTGGAACTTAAAAAATTAGCTCAACTGAAAAGTGGGCAAAGGACTTAAATAGACATTCCTCCAAAGGTGATATACAAATGGACAACAAGCATATAAGAATATGCTCAACATCACTTATAAAGATTAAACTAATTAAAGAAATCAAAGCTACAATAAGATCTCACCTCATACCCATTAAGATGGCCACTATCAAAAAATAGAACATAGCAAATATTAGCAAAGATGTGGAGAAATTAGAAACATTTTTCACTGTAGGTAGGAAGGCAAAATGTTGTAGCTACTATAGAAAACAGTATGGATATTTCTCAAAAAGTAAAAAATAGAATTACCATATGATCCAGCAATCCCACTTCTGGGTATACAACTAAAAGAACTGAAAGCAGGATCTCAAAAAGATATTTGCACACCCACGTTCATTGCAGCATTATTCACAATAGCCAAGAGTAGGAAGCAAGCCACATGCCCACCAGTGGACGAATGGATTAAAAAAATGTCGTGTACACATACAATGGAGCATTATTCAGCCTTAAAAAAGAAGGAAGTCATCCATGTAACAACATGGATGAACCTTGAGGAGATTATACTGAGTGAAACAAGCTAACAAAAAGACAAATACTATGACTCCACTTATATGAGGTATCTAAAGTAGTCAAATTCCTAGAAACAAAAAGTAGAATGGTGGTTGCCAGGGTCTTGGGGGGCGGGAATGGAGAGTTGCTCTTTGATGAGTATGGAGTTTCAGTTTTGCAAAATGAAAAAGTTCTGGAGATCTTCTGTACAACCGTGTGACTATACTTCACACTACTGAAATGTACACTTAAAAATGGTTAGGATGGTAAATTTTGTTATGTGTTTTTTACCATAATTAAAAATTTGTTTTTGATTAAAAAGAAAAGTTTAGCCCAACTCTTTCCTTTTATAGAGGAGAAAACTGAGGCCCTGAGATTTAAAAAAGCTTTTAGTGAACTCGTGTGGATTCTAGTTGCTAAGGTTTTTTTCTCAAGTGCTCACAAATGAGTTACTGCCCCTAACTTAATGTGGTTAAAACATTTTCCAAAGAGAAAAATGTTAATCACTGTATATGGGGTATTCAGAGTCTTTTAAAGAATTTGTTTGAGAATACATAAGGCAATAGATCATCTACTTAGTATTTCCATCATTAAGTCAAGAGAGCGAATGGCTGGGCCCAGAATGCCAACTGAAGGCCTAATTACCACCTTTTCTCCTTCAGCTTCCAGGTATATGCTTAAATATCACCAATGCAGGCCCCTATCTGCCACAGACCTGCTTATTTTGTAGTTTTCAGATAATAAATGGTGGCTATTGCTGTTTGTTTTCTATGGTTTTAAAATTTTTTTCAGACAAGGTCATAATTCAACTTGTTTAATTTCATTTGAATTCTAAGGTTCTGTAAGACTCCTTCCCACCTTTCCCAGATTTAAGATC
Organism: Kogia breviceps; assembly: GCF_026419965.1. Lineage (NCBI taxonomy): Eukaryota > Metazoa > Chordata > Mammalia > Artiodactyla > Physeteridae > Kogia > Kogia breviceps. The sequence goes on along the minus strand of NC_081310.1, from coordinate 147,263,465 downwards.
TGAGCACTTTCGTGTTTTAACTCAAAATAATATCCCAGATATGTTTCACTTCATAAAAGTACCTCTTGAATGAGAAATTGTGTTTACCTTGCTTTAAGCCCCAGGAGAAGAAAGAAGTATTTTTTCTCCATTATATTTAATTACTAATCAAAGTATTGAATATCATTGTAAAAATAAAATAGGAGTGTCAGATGTGAACTGTGATACCAAATTGTTGATTTTTAAAAGGAAATTAATCATGTGGTCTGGACTAAATTGTTGGTTTCAGAAATCCCAAGTATTTAACTTGATGTAACTAAATATGTGCATTTAACTTTTAAACAGTTATTCCAAAGTATTAAAAATCTTCCCCATTCTAATTTTCAGCCACTTTTCTTTGCAGTGCCTCGGAAGTGTCCATTACCCTTTAAAGTGAATAGTAAGAATAATGTCCATTGTTCTTACGTGATTCTTTTTAATAGTATAGTTCCCACTAGATATTAGTCCTTACTGAGAAGGAATCTTGGAATCTTAAGGAGAATGATGAGAAACAATTCCATATAGTATTTTAATTTTTATTAGCCATATAATTTAAAAAGCACAGAGGCATCAAAGACAGACTTGCATTCCAACCCTGACTCCACCACTTCCTAGCTTTGGCAAATTTATCCTTTCTCAGCCTCAGTTTCTCTGTTTGTGAAATCAAGATAACCCAAAGTGCTGGGTTAAAATGAAGAATAAAAATGCTAGGATATTAAAAAGGACTTGGTCAAATGTTAGTTTTCTAATTTTCCATGAGTAAGGTTAGTTGTTCTGTGGAATGTTTTGTTTGGGGGGGTTTTTTAAATATTTTTTAAAATTTATTTATTTATTTATTTTTGGATGCGTTGGGTCTTTGTTGTTGCGTGCAGGCTTTCTTTAGTTGCAGCAAGCGGGGGCTACTCTTCATTGCGGTGCGCGGGCTGCTCATTGCAGTGCCTGTTGTTGCAGAGCATGGGCTCTAGGCATGCGGGCTTCAGTAGTTGTGGCTCACGGGCTCTAGAGCTCAGGCTCAGTAGTTGTGACACACAGGCTGAGTTGCTCCACGGCATGTGGGATCTTCCCGGACCAGGGCTCGAACCCATGTCCCCTGCGTTGGCAGGTGGATTCTTAACCACAGCACCACCAGGGAAGCCCCTATGGAACGCTTTTATATGAGGTTTTTTGAGCCAGACACACGACTCCCCTTCTGGCCAAATGCAGAGAGCTGTGTGGGAAAGGAAGCGTGTCATCAGTAGGACTTACAATAGGCCTGAATTTGTTTTCTGTCACTTCCAACATGACCACGTCGTGTTCTGCTTGATTATTTCACTTGGCAAGAAGACATAGTGCTAGTTTTGCATATCCTCACTGTAATCAGAAGAAGCCAAGTTTGACGATGTTTAAAGGATTTAGCTTCTTGAAGTTTGTTCTCCTGCAGACCTACAGGGGGATTTGTCCCAGACCTCCTGTTTACAGTCAAAGGCATTCTGTGAATAATCTGATACAGACTAAGTACAGAATAGACTCCTTTGTTTGCCAGACAGGTGAGAGCCCTACTTTCTCTTGTTGCTAAAAATGTCGGCCAAAAAAGTGACTAGCGTTACATTCGTACTAAATTAGCCTCGTTCCTTTTGTAATCTTACCCTCATAATGATTTCACTGAAAATCCAAGAATAACAAGAAGAACTTACGCCCCTAGGGTCCTGAGAAATTTGAAAGTATTTTATAATGTTAACACTAAGCATAACATCCAACAACTATGCAGCAGTTTTAGATTTTCCGAGGTTCTTTTGTGAACATCCTCTCTCACGTGAACTAAACAAGATGGGCAGAGCAGGTACCATTATCCTCCTTGAATAACTGAGGAGATGGAGGTCAGTGAGGTGACTCTTGCTTAAGGTTATTTAGAATTTCCTGCCCCAAACTTTTATTTCCTGAATCTTTTCCTACTCTAAGTGTAGCGGGTAAACATTGGGTGATTGAGTTGTAACAGGTACTAGAATAGATAGTTTCTATGTTACTTCACTTATGATTTACAACAGTTCTATGAAATAATCCCATTTTACAGATGAGTTTGCTCAGAGTGGCCAAGTGCCTACTCAAGGTTACATAGATAATGACAAAGGCAGTCTTTAGAGGTTTCTCACTCTAAAACATAATCTTCCTTTATTCTGCTACATTGTCTATATAGAGAAGTAGCAATCTCTCTATATATATCTGTCCACCCACCCACAGACATGCAGACACAATTGTTATTAAAACAGCCGAGACCCAGTTCCTAAAGACTAGAATGATTAGAGTAGCTTCCAGAGATGCCTGGGTTATATGTCTACCTGCCACAGCATACAAAGCGGGGAGTTCAGAAGCAGCATACCTGGCAAAGCTCTTGTGTTATACCCCACCTTTCAGACCTCCTTCATTCTTCCTACCTGTGTGAAACAAGAAAAATCCTACCATGAGAAAATAGGTGCAAAACAACAGCCACTCTCAAAGTACTGGCGGTCTAGTGTAGTAGCTGGAACAGGAGGTGTGAAGCAAGACCAACAGGAGAGGAATCCAAACTGTTGAATTACTAGCTGCAGGTCCTTGGGCAAGTAAATTAACCACTCTGCCCCTGAGCTTCCTCACCTGTAAAAATGGGGATGAGGATGGCACCTACCTCATGGGGTTGCTTGTAAGGGTAAAATGAATGAGTTTTGAAAAGTGCTCAGAGGCCTTCCCTGGTGGCGCAGTGGTTGAGAGTCCGCCTGCCGATGCAGGGGACACGGGTTCGTGCCCCGGTCCGGGAAGATCCCACATGCCGCGGAGCGGCTGGTCCCGTGAGCCATGGACGCTGAGCCTGCGCGTCTGGAGCCTGGGAGAGGCCACAACAGTGAGAGGCCCGCGTACCGCAAAAAAAAAAAGAAAAGTGCTCAGAATAATACTTAGCCCATATTAATAATAACAGCTAACGTGATTTTCTGCTGGTAGAAAACACTCAAGAGGTATTAAAACTATCATTTTTATTATACTCAGTAAGCAGATTTTACCCTTCCCCAGCCCCTCTGAGGGTTAACCCATAGATCACAGTCCCAAAGCCCAGGTTTTGGTGCCCCTTCCTAGTTTCTTGTGTTGAGTCTGTTTCTGTGGGGAGTGTGATTAATTACTGCCATATCTCACTGAACAGGTTCCCAAAGAAGGTGTGTGCAAGTAAAGACTATGTACAAGTATATTCTCACTTACCAAGCTTTGCTGGGTATGTGGCTTTTGAACTCCCCACTTTGTATGCTGTGTCAGGGAAGCTCGCTGTTTAGGTGGACTTCTGGGCTCTCTTCACCACTCTACCCGTACTTCCTTTGTAGTATTTCCAATAGCATATTGTAATTATCTTTTCTCTGTTTTCCTTAGCAGATCACGAGGTCCTTAAGGGCAAAGGACATGTCTTGTTTCATTTTATATTCCCAGGACCTAGTGTAGTGCTTGGCAGTAGTAGCTTTTTGTTTATTGACTGACTGAAACAAATGGGGGCATGAGGGAATGGATGCATGGTTAATTCTTTTAAGTAAGTAATCATCTCTGAATTTTGTGTCAATCTGGATTTTCACACTTTGGATTTTCTTAAAGCTAGATAGCTGATGAGGTTACTGGTGATCAGGACATGTCATTATGCAACCCCTCTAATTACTGTCCCATAATGCTTGCATTGTCTTACCAGTCAAATAATTCATTAATTTTAGTATATGCCCAGGGTATTTAGTTTAATGGTCAGACTCAAACCAAAAAAAAGAAAAGTATGTGTCCTGTGTCCTTCTATCCATGTTATATTCTTTTCCAAGCAATGGTAACAGTGGATGTATAAGATTTCAAAAATATACTTCAAAGGGTTAGCATTCACAATTATTGAGTTCATATGAAACCATTTAAGAAGAATTCTTGGGTTTCAAAAAAGGGTCAAGTTATACAGTGATGCTGTGCAAGAGGGAATTGTAGACACCATCCAAAACAGATACTTCACTTTTGTGGATGAGGAAAAGTGAGACCCAAAAAGGGGAATGATTTGTTCAAAGTCATACAGCTCATCAGAGACTGAGCTGACCCTGACTTCAGGTCCCCATATTCTCAGGCCAGTGGCTTTGTGGACCCTGGGGCCAGGATTCTTTGGTGATATTGCTTCTGGAAGATGCAGGACTGGCCCTATATGTCCAAGCCAGCCAAGACAAGGGCATGATTTCTGGAACACCACGTTGCGGTGGTTGATTTGGGCTGGCAGCCAATGGAAGAAGACCCCTGGGGTCCACACTAATGCTCTTAGATGTATACAGTCCATCCATGTGGCGTTTAACTTTTAAGGTGTTGGAGAAATGCAGGTCTGCTGCTGAAGAGAGGCAACATCGGGGAGGACACACACACCCGCGAAGTCTTCACAATGTCCCTCTGCAATTTTTAAACGTTTGAACTTTAAACTTTTCAACTTTGATAAACTACACTGAAGGTTTGATGGAAACAAATTGTAATAAGCAAGGGTTCTTTTTTCTCACAGTAGATTTGTGTGTATAGAAGAATAGGAGGACATTTTAAGCTCTGCCGTGTAATATTATTCCATGTTATTTGGACTAGTATAACTTTTGCTCCTTTCCATTTTCTACACCCAGATTCAAAGGATTCCAAGGAGAAGAATAAAATGGAAATCCTGTACATACTGGTGCCTAGTGTCGCCATCCCCCTGGCCATTGCTTTGCTCTTCTTCTTCATTTGTGTCTGTCGCAATAACCAGAAGTCATCGTCACCGCCTGTCCAGAGGCAGCCAAAACATGTCAGAGGTCAAAATGTGGAGATGTCAATGTTGAATGCATATAAACCCAAGGTAAAACTAGCAGTCTTGAGCTGCACTTATTCTATAGACTTCAAGTTAAAGCAACACTTATAACCCACCCAAGCTTAGAAGTCAAATGATATAGAATGAGAAATTTTAACAGTGCTAGAGTTCATTTTCAGCATAGCCATGCATTTGTAACTTTGTCCAAGGCAGCTTGAGTATACTTTCATCAGTGTGACCCATTCAGTGCTGGGCCCGTCCTAGCACTACCTTACGTAGAGTTTGGGCTGGAAGGAATTCTTATGAGATCATCTCTTCCAGTCCCCGGGGACTCAGAATGTGGACTATTTTAACACATTTTAAAGAAGGAAATTCCATACTCTTCCAATCAAACTGAAAGAGATGAACAGAGAGAGAGAAATCAGACATTGTTTACTAAGTTCACTCTCAAAAAATCCTTTTGCCTGCACAACAATGTGCAGGTATTAATACTACTGTACTGTACACTTAAAATGGTCAATTTT